>NC_092040.1:57045021-57352290 GCF_003086295.3 Arachis hypogaea
AAGCACTCTGTTTTCCAGTATTACACGATCATAATGCACGACACATAATTGGGTGAACCTTTTCAGATTTGACCACTTGCAGAGTCCCAATAGAGGTGCGGGTTCTTAAGCACACCTTTTGCTTGGATCACAAACTTTATTTTTTTTTTTTTTCTCTTTCTTTTTTCGAATTTTTTTTTGTATCACGCTTTTTCTTGCTTAAGAATCAATTAGATGATTTTTTTTAGATCCTCAATACAGTTCTCTTTTCCTCATTCTTTCAAGAGCCAACAATTTTTAACAATCTCAAAACAACAAATTCAAGAGACATATGCACTGTTCAAGCATTCATTCGGAAAACAAAAATTATTGTCACACATCAACTATTCAACTAGTTTCAAGGATAAATTTTGAAATCCTGTACTTCTTGTTCTTTGTGATTAAAGCATTTTTCATTTAAGAGAGGTGATGGATTCATAGGACATTCATAGCTTTAAGACATGAATTTAAATTTTATTAATTATGAATTAAAACAAGACTCAAAAATAGATATAAGATTAGACTAGAAAATAAAAATAGAAAACAAAAATTTAAATAGGCTCCTAATGATAGAGGTTTTCACAGAGTTAGGACTCAACAACCTTGATTTTGAGAAGTGGATGCTCCCTCAACTTGAGATGAAAGCTTTTGGCATTTCAACTCTTGGAGTTCACGCCCCTGCTTCTCTTGTTCCTTCAGCAATTTGCAGAGCATGCAGTTCTGATTCTGCTGTTCTTCCTTCAGTTGCTCCATAGTTTCTTGTAACTTGATGATAGATGCTTCTAGGCTAGTCCAGTAGTCAATTTTAGGAAATTCAGGGAGGAACTCCTGCGCCTCCTTTTGATAGAGTTGTCTTGCATTTGTCCTTCCATTGACTTCTTAGTGATTGGATGTTCAATGGGTATGAATTCATCTACTCCCATCTTTACCCCAGCCTCTTTACAGAGCAAGGAGATCAAGCTTGGGTAGCCAATTTGGCTTCAGTAGAATTTTTATTTGCAATTGTGTAGATCTCACAAGTAATCACATGATGAACCTCCACTTCTTTCCAAGCATAATGCAATGAATCATCACTGCTCTCTTGATAGTGACCTCAGAACGGTTGCTAGTGGCATATGGAATGCCCAATAAAGTCTAGCCAACCTCTTGCAATTGGTTTGAGGTCTCCCTCTTGAGTTGGTTTGGGACACCCTTTGAATTGGTTATCCACTTAGTTCCAGGGAGGCATATGTCCTCTAGAACTTGATCCAACCCTTTATCTGCTCTCACCATTCTCCTATTGAAGGATTCAGGATCATCCTGCAGTTGAGGCAATTTGAAGATTTCTCTTATTTTGTCCAGATGGAAGTACATAACTTTCCCTCTGACCATGGTTCTGTAGGTATGGTATGCAGTTCCAGTCATTCTCTGCTTATCTGTTAGCCACAGATTTGAGTAGAATTCCTGAACCATATTCCTTCCAACCTTTATCTCAGGATTGGTTAGAACTTCCATCCTCTGTTTCGAATTTGCTCTTGGATCCCCAGATATTCATCTTCTTTCAGATCAAATTTAACTTCCGGGATCACTGACCTCAGACCCATTATCTTATGATAATGGTCTTCATGTTCTTTGGTTAAGAACTTCTCTTGATTCCAAAGATTCTTTGGATTATTCTCTTTCTTTCCTCTTAAATTGGTTTGTTTTCCCTTTGGAGCCATGATCTTTGATGAATCTTGGCTTAGTGATCACGGAAAAGCACACCAAACTTAGAGGTTTGCTTGTCCTCAAGCAAAAGAAAGGAAAGAAGAGAGAAAGGAGAAGAGCAAATTCGAATGGTGTGGGGAATGGTGAGGCCGAACAAGCTTTTATAAGGGGGGGAAGAAGAGATTTCGAAAAATTGAAAGGGGATTTGAGAAGATATGGAGAGAATTTGAGAGGAGGGTGAGTTTTTTGGACAAGATTGGGATTGATTGAGAGATTTGAGGAATGATTTTTGATTTTTGAAGATTTGAAAGTGAATGATGAAGGTTGAGATGTATTTATGTAGAAAAGTATGGGTAAGAAAAGAGAAATTTGAAAAAAAATTGATTGGAAATCAAAATCTTGTCCCCCACCTTTCTGGCGTTAAACGCCCAGAATGGCATTCATTCTGGCGTTTAACGCCCATTTGTTGCCCATTATGGGCGTTTAACGCCCAGCTAGGTGCCCTGGCTGGCGTTAAACGCCAGAATTCCTTTATCACTGGGCATTTTTCTAAACGCCCAGGATGCTGCACACCTGGCGTTAAACGCCCAGAATGGTGCCCATTCTGGCGTTTAACGCCCAAAATGCCCCTTACTGGCATTTTTTCGCCAGTAAGCTCTTTTTCTCTGCTTTTTGCGCTGAATCCTTCTGTAACTCTGTCAATTCCTTCATTTTGACACTTGCCTTTGTAAAAACAAAACATATAACCTGCTAATGACTGGGTTGCCTCCCAGCAAGCGCTTCTTTACTGTCTTTAGCTGGACCTTTACTGAGAATCACTCAAGTCTCAGTTTTGAGCACTCCTGCTCAAAATTGCTCTCAAGATAATGCTTGATTCTCTGTCCATTAACAATGAACTTTTGTCAGAATCAATATCCTGAAGTTCAACATATCATATGGTGACACTCCTGTAATCACATACGGACCCCTCCACCGGGATTAAGTTTTCCTGGAAACAGTCTGAGCCTAGAGTTGAAGAGCAGAACTTTTTGTCCTGGCTCAAAGACTCTGGATGACAACTTCTTGTCATGCCACTTCTTTGCCTTTTCTTTATAATTTTTGCATTTTCAAAGGCATTGAGTCTGAACTCCTCTAGCTCATTTAGCTGGAGCAATCTTTTTTCACCAGCTAACTGAGCATCCATGTTTAGGAATCTGGTTGCCCAGTAGGCTTTATGTTCCAGTTCCACGGGCAGATGACAGGCCTTCCATACACCAGTTGGTATGGAGAGGTTCCTATAGGAGTCTTGAATGCTGTTCTGTATGCCCACAGAGCATCATCCAAGCTCTTTGCCCAATCCTTTCTCCGGGCTATCACAGTCCGTTCCAGGATTCTTTTTAGTTCTCTGTTAGAGACTTCAGCTTGCCCATTTGTCTGTGGATGATATGGAGTTGCCACTTTGTGGCTAATTCCATATCTAACCATAGCAGAGTATAGCTGTCTATTGCAGAAATGAGTGCCCCCGTCACTGATTAGTACTCTGGGAACACCAAACCTGCTGAAGATGTGTTTCTGGAGAAATTTCAGCACGGTCTTGGTATCATTAGTGGGTGTAGCAATTGCTTCTACCCACTTAGATACATAGTCCACTGCCACCAGAATGTAAGTGTTTGAGTATGATGGTGGGAATGGACCCATGAAGTCAATTCCCCACACATCAAACAATTCTATCTCTAATATCCCTTGTTGAGGCATGGCATATCCGTGAGGCAAGTTACCAGCTCTTTGGCAACTGTCACAGTTACGCACAAAATCTCGGGAATCTTTATAGAGAGTAGGCCAGTAGAAGCCACATTGGAGGACTTTAGTGGCTGTTCGCTCACTTCCAAAATGTCCTCCATACTGTGATCCATGGCAATGCCATAGGATCCTTTGTGCTTCTTCTCTGGGTACACATCTGCGGATCATTCCGTCTGCACATCTCTTAAAGAGATATGGTTCATCCCATAGGTAGTACTTGGCATCTGAAATTAATTTCTTTCTTTGCACTCTGCTGTACTCCTGGGGTATGAACCTAACAGCTTTATAGTTTGCAATATCTGCAAACCATGGAGCTTCCTGAATGGCAAAGAGTTGCTCATCTGGGAAGGTCTCAGAGATCTCAGTATAAGGGAGGGACGCCCCAGCTACTGGTTCTATTCGGGATAGATGATCAGCTACTTGGTTCTCTGTCCCTTTTCTGTCTCTTATTTCTATATCAAACTCTTGCAGAAGCAACACCCATCTGATAAGCCTGGGTTTGAATCCTGCTTTGTGAGTAAGTATTTAAGAGCAGCATGGTCAGTGTACACAACCACTTTGGATCCCACTAGATAGGATCTAAACTTGTCAATGGCATAGACCACTGCAAGTAACTCTTTTTCTGTGGTTGTGTAATTCTTCTGTGCGTCATTTAGAACACGGCTGGCATAATAAATGACGTGCAGAAGCTTGTTATGCCTCTGTCCCAACACTGCACCAATGGCATGGTCACTGGCATCACACATTAGTTCAAATGGCAATGTCCAATCTGGTGCAGAGATGTCTGGTGCTGTGACCAGCTTAGCTTTCAGGGTCTCAAATGCCTGCAGACACTGTGTGTCAAACACAAATGGAGTGTCAGCAGCTAGCAGGTTACTCAAAGGTTTTGCAATTTTCGAAAAATCCTTTATAAACCTTCTGTAGAATCCTGCATGCCCCAGAAAGCTTCTGATTCCCTTAACATTGGCAGGTGGTGGTAATTTTTCAATTACCTCTACCTTTGCCTTATCCACCTCTATTCCCTTGCTTGAAATTTTGTGCCCAAGGACAATTCCTTCAGTCACCATAAAGTGACATTTCTCCCAGTTTAAAACCAGGTTAGTCTCTTGGCACCTTTTCAGGACAAGTGCTAGGTTATTAAGACAGGAGCTGAATGAGTCTCCATATACTGAGAAGTCATCCATGAAGACTTCCAGGAATTTCTCCACCATATCAGAGAAGATGGATAACATGCATCTCTGAAAGGTTGCAGGAGCATTACACAGACCAAAAGGCATCCTCCTGTAGGCAAAAACGCCAGAAGGACAAGTAAATGCTGTTTTCTCCTGGTCCTGAGGATTTACTGCGATTTGGTTGTAGCCTGAATAGCCATCCAAAAGCAGTAATAATCATGACCAGCTAGTCTTTCTAGCATTTGGTCTATGAATGGTAAAGGAAAATGATCCTTTCTGGTGGCTGTATTGAGCCTTCTGTAGTCAATACACATACGCCATCCTGTGACTGTTCTTGTAGGAACCAGTTCATTTTTTTCATTATGAACCACTGTCATGCCTCCCTTTTTGGGGACAACTTGGACAGGGCTCACCCAGGGGCTATCAGAAATAGGATAAATAATCCCGGCCTCTAGTAATTTAGTGACCTCTTTCTGCACCACCTCCTTCATGGCTGGATTTAGCCTCCTTTGTGGTTGAACCACTGGTTTGGCATTATCCTCCAACAGGATCTTGTGCATGCATCAAGCTGGGCTAATGCCCTTAAGATCACTGATGGACCACCCAAGAGCTGTCTTGTGTGTCTTTAGCACTTGAATCAGTGCTTCCTCTTCCTGTGGATTTAAAGCAGAGCTTATAATCACTGGAAAAGTGTCACCCTCTCCCAGAAATGCATACTTCAAGGATGGTGGTAGTGGTTTGAGTTCAGGTTTGGGAGGCTTATCCTCCTCCTGAGGAATTTTCGAAAATTCCTTTGTTTCCACTGATTCTTCTTGATCAGGTTGAGCATCTTTGAAGATGTCCTCAAGCTCTGATTCTAGGCTTTCAGTCATATTGATCTCTTCTACCAGAGAGTCAATAATGTCAGCGCCCATGCAGTCATTTGGTGTGTCTGGATGCTGCATAGCTTTTACAGCATTCAACTTGAACTCATCCTCATTGACTCTCAGGGTTACTTCCCCTCTCTGTACATCAATGAGAGTTCGTCCAGTTGCTAGGAAAGGTCTTCCTAGAATGAGAGTTGCACTCTTGTGCTCCTCCATTTCCAGCACCACAAAGTCAGTTGGAAAGGCGAAGGGCCCAACCTTGACAATCATATCCTCTATTATGCCTGATGGATATTTAATGGAGCCATCAGCAAGTTGGAGGCATATCCGGGTTGGTTTGACTTCTCCAGTCAACCCAAGCTTTCTGATAGTGGATGCAGGTATTAGATTGATGCTTGCTCCAAGATCACATAGGGCTGTCTTGGTGCAAGCACCTTCTAATGTGCATGGTATCATAAAGCTTCCTGGATCTTGAAGCTTTTCTGGTAAGCTTTTTAGAATGACTGCACTGCATTCTTCAGTGAGAAACACTTTTTCAGTTTCTCTCCAATCCTTCTTATGACTTAAGATTTCTTTCATGAACTTAGCATAAGAAGGTATTTGCTCAAGTGCCTCTGCAAACGGAATCTTTATTTCAAGAGTCCTTAGATAGTCTGCAAAGCGGGCAAATTGCTTATCCTGTTCCGCTTGGCGGAGTTTTGAGGATAAGGCATCTTGGCTTTATATTCTTCAACCCTAGATGCTGCAGGTTTATTCCTTACAGAAGTGGTTGAAGAAGCCTTTTTAGAGGGATTACTGTCAGCACTCTCAGGTGTCTGATCCTCCCTTGGCATCTGAACGCCAGGATTGGGTGGAAAATGGGCGTTCAACGCCAACTTTTCCCTCTTCTCTGGCGTTTGAACGCCAGAACTGGGCAAGGAATGGGCGTTTAACGCCAGTTTTCCTTCCCTCTCTGGCGTTTGAATGCCAATAACATTCCTCTCTGGGCTCTTACTGTCCTCAGAGGGATTTTGAACAGTGGTTTGGTTATCCCCTGTCAATTGTTCATTGTTTGGCGTTTTGCTACTTTGCGCAGTGTTATTCAGTGTCTTCCCACTCCTCAGTTGAACTGCTTGACATTCCTCTGTTATCTATTTAGATATTTGCTATTTTGCTTGATTCAACTGCAGTTCTATGTTCTTGTTAGCAACTTTAGTTTCATGGAGCATCTCTTTAAATTCTGCTAACTGTTCTGTCATCCGGAGCAATTGTTGATTAAGCTCAATCATCTGTTCTTGAGGATTAGGATCAGTGACTATTGTCATGACTTCCTCTTTTGGAGAGAGCTCATTGCTAGAGTACAAATATTGATTTCTAGCAACAGTGTCTATAAGCTCTTGAGCCTCTTCAATTGTCTTCCTCATGTGGATAGATCCACCAGCTGAGTGGTCTAAAGACATCTGAGCTTTTTCTGTGAGCCCATAGTAGAAGATGTCTAACTGTACCCACTCTGAAAACATTTCAGAGGGGCATTTTCTTAGCATACCTCTATACCTCTCCCAGGCATTATAAAGGGATTCATTATCCTCTTGTTTAAAGCCTTGGATGTCCAGCCTTAACTGTGTCATCCTCTTTGGAGGGTAAAAGTGATTCAGGAATTTGTCTGATAACTGTTTCCATGTTTTTATGCTTGCTGTAGGTTGGTTATTCAACCACCTCTTAGCTTGATCTTTTACAGCAAATGGAAACAGTAATAGTCTGTAGACATCCTGATCCACCTCTTTATCATGTACTGTGTCAGCAATTTGTAAGAATTGTGCCAGAAACTCAGTAGGCTCTTCCTGTGGAAGACCGGAATACTGGCAATTTTGCTGCACTATGATAATGAGTTGAGGATTTAGCTCAAAGCTGCTTGCTTTGATGGGAGGTGTACAAATGCTGCTCCCATATGCAGCTGTAATGGGGGTAGCATATGACCCTAGAGTCCTTCTGGACTGATCAATCCCACTTAGGTCTATAATGGATAAAGGGAAATGATATGGATTGCAAATAGATAAAAATATCTTTTTATTTTTTTTTTGAATTAACCGAAAAAATAAAATAAAACAAAAGGAAATTAAAATAAAAAAAATTCGAAAATCAAAAAGAAAATAAGATCAAAGCAAATTGAGAACTGAATCAATTAGTTAATTAAAAAGATTTTGAGATTAGCAATTAGAGAGATATGATTGAAAATTTTTATGAAAAAGATTTGATTTTTGAAAAGAGGAAAGAGAAAAACAACAAAATGACACCAAACTTAAAATTTTTAGAAAATCAAACACTAATTTTTTTCGAAAATTTTAAGGGAAAAACACAAAGAGGACACCAAACTTAGAATTTTTAAAGATCAAAAAGAGACTAAGGTCATGCAAATTCGAAAATTAAAAGAAAAGCAAAAGCATGCAATTGACACCAAACTTAAAATGTGAAACTAGACTCAACTAAAAGACTCTAAACCAACAAAAATAAAACAGTCCTAATCTAAGCAACAAGATAAGCCGTCAGTTGTCCAAACTCGAACAATCCCCGACAACGACGCCAAAAACTTGGTGCGCAAAATTGCAATCACACTTTTGCAACCCCGCACAACTAACCAGCAAGTGCACTGGGTCGTCCAAGTAATACCTTACGTGAGTAAGGGTCGATCCCACGGAGATTGTCGGCTTGAAGCAAGCTATGGTTATCTTGTAAATCTTAGTCAGGATATCAGAAATTATCAGGGTTGATTGTGAAAAGTAAAAGAACATGAAATAAGTACTTGTTTTGCAGTGATAGAGAATAGGTTGAGGTTTTGGAGATGCTACATCTTCTGAATCTCTGCTTTCCTACTGTCTTCTTCTTCAAACACGCAAGGCTCCTTCCATGGCAAGCTGTATGTAGCGTTTCACCGTTGTCAATGGCTACCTCCCATCCTCTCAGTGGAAATGTTCAACGCACCCTGTCATGGCACGGCTATCCATCTGTCGGTTCTCAATCAGGCCGGAATAGAATCCAATGATTCTTTTGCGTCTGTCACTAACGCCCCGCCTTCAGGAGTTTGAAGCTCGTCACAGTCATTCAATCATTGAATCCTACTCAGAATACCACAGAGAAGGTTTAGACCTTCCGGATTCTCTTGAATGCCGCCATCAGTTCTAGCTTATACCACGAAGATTCCGGTTAAAGAATCCAAGAGATATCTACTTAATCTAAGGTAGAACGGAGGTGGTTGTCAGGCACACGTTCATAGTTGAGAATGATGATGATTGTCACGGATCATCACATTCATCCGGTTTAAGAACAAGTAATATCTTAGAATGGAAGCAAGCATGATTGAATGAAAAACAGTAGTAATTGCATTAATCCATCAAGACACAGCAGAGCTCCTCACCCCCAACCATGGGGTTTAGAGACTCATGCTGTAGAAGATACAATGAGAAACGTGTAAAGTGTCATGATGTCCAGAAACAATGTCAAAAGATCCTATTAATAGTAAGCTAGTAACCTAGGGTATACAGAAATGAGTAAATGACGTAAAAATCCACTTCTGGGTCCACTTAGTGTGTGCTTGGGCTGAGCATTGAAGCTTTTATGTGTAGAGACGTTTTCTGGAGTTAAACGCCAGTTCTCATGCCAGTTTGGGCGTTTAACTCCAAGTTTTATGCCAGTTCCAGCGTTAAACGTTGGAAATTCTGAGGCTGATTTTCCACGCCGGTTTGGGCCATCAAATCTCGGGCAAAGTATGGACTATTATACATTTCTGGAAAGCCCAGGATGTCTACTTTCCAATGCCGTTGAGAGCGCGCCAATTGGGCTTCTGTAGCTCCAGAAAATCCACTTCGAGTGCAGGGAGGTCAGAATCCAACAGCATCTGCAGTCCTTCTCAATCTCTAAATCAGATTTTTGCTCAGGACCCTCAATTTCAGTCAGAAAATACCTAAAATCACAGAAAAATACACAAACTCATAGTAAAGTCCAGAAAATTGAATTTTAACTAAAAACTACTAAAAATATACTAAAAACTAACTAGATTATACTAAAAACATACTAAAAACAATGCCAAAAAGCGTATAAATTATCCGCTCATCAATAATTAAACTAATTTCAAGGATGAATTCGAAACTCATGTACTTCTTGTTCTTTTGTATTAAAAATATTTTTCATTTAAGAAAGGTGAAGGAATCATGGAATTATTCATAGCCTTAAGACATAGACACTAGACACTAATGATCATGTAATAAAGACATAAGAATAGACAAACATGAAGCTCAAAAACCAAAAAACAGAGAGATAAGAACAAGGAAGTTAAGGAATGAGTCCACCTTAGTGATGGTGGCACCTTCTTCTTGAAGGACCAATGGTGTTCTTGAGCTCCTCTATGTCTCTTCCTTGCCTTTGTTGCTTCTCCCTCATAGCTCTTTGATCTTCTCTAATCTCATTGAGAATGATGGAGTGCTGTTGGTGTTCCACCCTTAATTGGTTCATGTCATGACTCAATCCTTCTAGAAAAGTGTTGAGTTGTTCCTAATAGTTGTTTGGAGGAAAGTGCATCCCTCGAGACATCTCATGGATTTCTTGATGATGAGCTTCCTCGTGCATCTCTTGAGATCCATGAATAGGCTCTCTTGTTTGCTCCATCCTCTTCTTAGTGATGGGCTTGTCCTCTTCAATGAGGATGTCTCCTTCTATGACAACTCCAGCTAAGTAGCATAGATGACAAATGAGATGAGGAAAAGCTAGCCTTGCTCTAGAGTTCTAGAGAGATGACTTCATGAACTTCTACTTCCTCTCCAATCATGATGCTATAGATCATGATGGCCCAATCCACAGTTACTTCGGATCAGTTGCTAGTAGGAATGATGGAACGTTGGATGAACTCCAACCATCCTCTAGCCACAGGCTTAAGGTCCAGTCTTCTCAATTGAACCGGCTTGCCTTTTGAGTCTCTTTTCCATTGAGCTCCTTCCACACATATGTCCATAAGGACTTGGTCCAACCTTTGATCAAAGTTGACTCTTCTAGTGTAGGGGCGTGCATCTTCTTGCATCATAGGCAAGTTGAACACTAACCTTACATTTTCCGGACTGAAATCTAAGTATTTCCCCTAAAGTATTGTAAGCCAATTCTTTGGGTTTGTGTTCATGCTTTGATCATGGTTCCTAGTGATCCATGCATTGGCATAGAACTCTTGAACCATTAAGATTCCAACTTGTTGAATGGGGTTGATAAGAACTTCCTAACCTCTTCTTTGGATCTCATGTCGGATCTCTGGATACTCATTTTTCTTGAGCATGAAAGGGACCTCAGGGATCACCTTCTTCTTGGCCACAACTTCATAGAAGTGGTCTTGATGGGCTTTTGAGATGAATCTCACCATCTCCCATGACTCAGAGGTGGAAGCTTTTGTCTTCCCTTTCCTCTTTCTTGAGGTTTCTCCGGCCTTAGGTGCCATCAATGGTTATGGAAAAACAAAAAAGCTATGCTTTTACCACACCAAACTTAGAATGTTGCTCATCCTCGAGCAAAAAAAGAAAGAATAGATGAAGAAGAAGAAGATAAGGATGAGAGGGAGATAGATGTGTATTCTGCCAAGGGGAGAAGTATTGATGGTTGTGTGTGAAGAATGAAGGAGTGTTGAGGGGTTTATATAGGAGTGGGAAGGGTATAGGTTCGATCATTTAGAGTGGGTTTGAGAGGAAAAGAGATTTTGAATTTGAAGGTATGTGGGGTTTATGGGGAAGAGAGGATGGATGTGAATGGTGAAGAGGTGACATGGAAGAGTGATTGAGGTGATTAGTGAATGATGTTTGGGGAAGAGTGTTATGAAAAGGTGTGAGAGGGAGGGAGAAGGTAGGTGGGGATCCTGTGGGGTCCACAGATCCTGAGGTGATCCTGTGGGGTCCACAGATCTTGAGGTGTCAAGGATTTCTCATCCCTGCACCCTTTAGGCGTGTAAAACGTCCTCTGTATGCAATCCTGGCATTTAACGCGAGACTATAGCATGTTTCTGGCGTTAAACGTCACTTTCATGCTTGTTTTGGGCGTTCAACGCCAATCTGCAACATGTTTCTGGCATTGAATGCCACTTCCATGCTTGTTTCTGGCGTTTAACGCCAGCTCTCCTCAGGGTGTAATCCTGGCGTTTAAACACCAGACTACTGCTTATTTCTGGCGTTCAACGCTAGCTTCATGCTCTGTTCTGGCATTGAACGCTAGCCAGATGCTCCTTACTGGCGTTTAAACGCCAGTAAGCTCTTCCTCTAGGGTGTGCTTTTTCTTCTGCTATTTTTGATTCTATTTTTAATTTTTACAATTATTTTATGACTCCACATGATTATAAACCTAATAAAACATAAAAGAACAATAGAAATATAGATAAATAAAAATTGGGTTGCCTCCCAATAAGCACTTCTTTAATGTTAATAGCTTGACAGTGGGCTCTCATAGAGCTTCACAAATCATCAGAGCATTGTTGGATCCTCCCAACACCAAACTTAGAGTTTGAATGTGGGGGTTTAACACCAAACTTAGAGTTTGGTTGTGGCCTCCCAACACCAAACTTAGAGTTTGATTGTGGGGGCTTTGTTTGACTCTGTATTGAGAGAAGCTTATCGTGCCTCTTTTCCATGGTTACAGAGGGATAACCTTGAGCTTTAAACACAAGGTAGTCCCCATTCAATTGAAGGACTAACTTTCCTCTGTCAACATCAATCACAGCTCCTGCTGTGGCTAGGAAGGGTCTTCCAAGAATGATGGATTCATTCTCATCCTTCCCAGTATCTAAGATTATGAAATCAGCAAGGATGTAAAGGCCTTTAACCTTTACCAACATGTCCTCTACCAATCTATAAACTTGTTTTATTGACTTGTCTGCCATCTCTAATGAGATTCTTGCAGCTTGTACCTCAAAGATCCCCAGCTTCTCCATTATAGAGAGTGGCATAAGATTTATACCTGATCCTAGGTCACACAGAGCCTTCTTAAAGGTTATGGTGCCTATGGTACAGGATATCAAGAATTTACCAGGATCTTGTTTCTTTTGAGGTAGAGTTTGCTGAACCCATGTATCTAGTTCACTAAGGAGCAAGGGAGGTTCACCTTCCCAAGTCTCATTACCAAACAACTTGGCATTCAGCTTCATGATGGCTCCTAGATATTGAGCAACTTGCTCTTCAGTTACATCTTCATCCTCTTCAGAGGAAGAATAGTTCTCAGAGCTCATGAATAGTAAAAGGAGGTTCAATGGAATCTCTATGGTCTCTAGGTGAACCTCAAATTCCTTAGGTTCCTCAGTTTGGAACTCCTTTTTGTTCAGAGGACATCTCAGGAGGTCTTCCTCACTGGGATTCACGTCCTTCTTTTCCTCTTTGGATTCGGCCATTGTGATTATGTCAATGGCCTTGCACTCTCTTTTTGGATTCTCTTCTATATTGCGTGGGAGAGTACTAGGAGGGGTTTCAGTGATTTTCTTACTCAGCTGGCCCACTTGTGCCTCTAAATTTCTAATGGAGAACCTTATTTCACTCATGAAACTAAAAATGGCCTTAGATAGATCAGAGACTATGTTTGCTAAGCTAGAGGGTCTCTGCTCAGAATTCTCTATCTGTTGCTGAGAAGATGATGGAAAAGGCTTGCTATTGCTAAGCCTGTTTCTTCCACCATTATTAAAGCCTTGTTGGGGCCTTTGTTGATCCTTCCATGAGAAATTTGGATTTTCTCCATGAGGAATTATAGGTGTTTCCATAGGGTTCACCCATGTAATTTACCTCTGCCATTGCAGGGTTCTCAGGATCATAAGCTTCTTCTTTAGAAGATGCCTCTTTAGTACTGTTGGATGCATTTTGCCATCCATTCAGAGTCTGAGAAATCATGTTGACTTGCTGAGTCAACATTTTGTTCTGAGCCAATATGGCATTCAGAGTATCAATTTCAAGAACTCCCCTCTTCTGAGGTGTCCCATTACTCACAGCATTCCTCTCAGAGGTGTACATGAATTGGTTATTTGCAACCATGTCAATGAGTTCTTGAGCTTCTACAGGCATTTTCTTTAGGTGAATGGATCCACCTGCAGAATGGTCCAATGACATCTTAAACAATTCAGACAGACCATCATAGAATATATCCAGGATGGTCCATTCTGAAAGCATGTCAGAAGGACACTTTTTGGTCAATTGCTTGTATCTCTCCCAAGCTTCATAGAGGGATTCACCTTCTTTTTGTCTGAAGGTTTGAACATCCACTCTAATCTTACTCAGCTTTTGAGGAGGAAAGAACATGGCCAAGAAGGCCGTGACTAGCTTATTCCAAGAGTTCAAGCTATCTTTAGGTTGAGAGTCCAACCATACTCTAGCTCTGTCTCTTACAGCGAAAGGGAAAAGTATAAGCCTGTAGACCTCGGGATCAACCCCATTGGAAGAATTCAGTTAAGAACTGAAAAGGATCTTCTGATGGAAGTCCATAAAACTTGCAATTCTGTTGCATCAGAGAAACTAATCGAGGCTTTAGCTCAAAGTTGTTTGCTCCAATGGCAGGGATTGAGATGCTTCTTCCATGTAAGCTGGAATTTGGTGCTGTAAAGTCACCAGGCATCTTCTTTGCGCCTCCACCATTGTTATTGGGTTCGGCCATGTCTTCTTTTTCAAGATTCTCTGTAATGTTTTCTCTGGATTGTTGTGCTTTAGCTTCTCTTAGCTTCTTCTTCAGAGTCCTTTCAGGTTCAGGATCTGCTTCAACAAGAATGTCCTTGTCCTTGCTCCTGCTCATATGAAAAAGAAGAAAATAGAAAAGAAAGAAGAATCCTCTATGTCACAGTATAGAGATTCCTTTATGTGAGTAGAAGAAGAAAAGAATAGAAGAGGGAGGAGAAAAATTTGAACACAAAAGGGGAAGAGAGGGTTCGAATTTTTTTTATGAAGAGAAGTATTAGTAAATAATTAAAATAAATAGAAGGAGATGAGAGAGAGAGAGAGTTTTCGAAAATTGTTTTTGAAAAATGGTTATTGATTTTCGAAAATTAAGAGAAGAAATAAAATTAAAATTAAAATTTAAAACAATTAGTTAATTAAAAAGAATTTTTGAAAAAGAGGGAAGTGATTTTCGAAAATTAGAAAGAGAAAAGTAGTTAGGTGGTTTTGAAAAAGATAAGAAACAAACAAAAAGTCAATTAGTTAGTTGAAAAAGATTTGAAAATCGGTTTTGAAAAGATAGGAAGTTAGAAAAGATTTTTTAAATCAATTTTGAAAAAGATATGATTAAAAAGATATGATTGAAGTTTGTTTTGAAAAAGATTTGATTTTTAAAATTAAAATTGATTACTTGACTAACAAGAAACTAAAAGATATGATTCTAGAATTTAAAGATTGAACCTTTCTTAACAAGAAAGTACCAAACTTAAAATTTTTGAATCAATCACATTAATTGTTAGTAAAGTTTTTGAAATTTTGAAATAAAGATAAGAAAAAGATTTTGAAAATCAAATAAGAAAAATGAAAAAGATTTGATTTTTGAAAAAGATTTTGAAAAGATAGGATTTTTTTAAAATTGAAATCTTGACTTGACTAACAAGAAACAACTTATTTTAAAAAAATTTTACTAAGTCAACCCAAAGATTTCAAAAATTATGAGTAAAACAAGGAAAATATATTTTTTATTTTTTTAAATTTTTAATGATGAGAGAGAAAAACATAAAAATGACTCACAACATGGAAATTATGAATCAAAACACATGATGCATGCAAGAACACTATGAATATCAAGATGAACACCAAGAACACTTTGAAGATCAAGATGAACATCAAGACTTATTTTTGAAAATGTTTTCAAGAAAAGAAAAACATGCAAGATACCAAACTTAGACATTTTCAATGCTTAAACACTATGAATGCAAAAATGCATTTGAAAAACAACAAAAGACACAAAACAAGAAAATATGAAGATCAAACAAGAAGACATACCAAGAACAACTTGAAGATCATGAAGAATGCAATGCATGAATTTTTCGAAAAAATGCATAAAATTTAAAAACATACAATTGACACCAAACTTAAAAATTGACTCTAGATTCAAACAAGAAACACAAATTTTTTTTATTTTATGATTTTATAATTTTTTGTAATTTTTTTCAGAAATTACTTTATTGAAAATGAAAACAAAGAAAAAATTTTGAAAGATTTTTGAAAACTTTTTGAAAAGAAAGTTACCTAATCTGAGCAACAAGATGAACCGTCAGTTGTCCAAACTCAACAATTCCCGGCAACGGCGCAAAAAACTTGGTGCACGAAAATTGTGATCATCAACAATGGCGCCAATAGACTTGGAGCTCTCAAACGTGAATCACACTTTGTCACAACTTCGCACAACTAACCAGCAAGTGCACTGGGTCGTCCAAGTAATACCTTATGTGAGTAAGGGTCAATCCCACGGAGATTGTTGGTATGAAGCAAGCTATGGTCATCTTGTAAATCTCAGTCAGGCGGATTCAAATAGTTATAATGGTTTTCGAATATAAAGATAAAGAAAGCATAAACTAAAGATAGAAATACTTATGTAAATCATTAGTGGGAATTTCAGATAAGTGTATGGAGATGCATTGTTCCTGTTGAATCTCTGCTTTTCTACTGCCTTCATCAAATTATTCTTACTCGTTTCCATGGCAAGCTGTATGTAGGGCGTCACTGATGTCAATGGCTACTTCTCATCCTCTCAGTGAAAATGGTCCAAATGCTCTGTCACAGCACGGCTAATCATTTGTCGGTTCTCGATTATGTCGGAATAGAATCCAGTGATTCTTTTGCGTTTGTCACTACGCCTAACACTCGCGAGTTTGAAGCTCGTCACAGTCATTCAATCCCTAAATCCTACTCAGAATACCACAGATAAGGTTTAGACTTTCCGGATTCTCAAGAATGGCCGCCAATGGATTCTAGCTTATACCACGAAGATTCTGATTAAGGAATCCAAGAGATACACACTCTAGCTATCGCTTGTAGAACGGAAGTGGTTGTCAAGCACGCATTCATAAGGATGGATGATGATGAGTGTCACGGATCATCACATCCATCAAGTTGAAGTACGAGTAATATCTTAGAACAAGAATAAGCATGAATTGAATAGAAAACAATAGTACTTTGCATTAAAACTCGAGGTACAGCAGAGCTCCACACCTTAATCTATGGTGTGTAGAAACTCCACCGTTGAAAATACAGAAGAATAAGGTCTAGGCATGACCGAGAGGCCAGCCTCCAAGACGTGATCAAAGGATCATAAGGTAATCCAAAAATAATCCAAAGATGTCTAATACAATAGTAAAAAGTCCTATTTATAGTAGACTAGCTACTAGGGTTTACAGAAATAAGTCTCAATGCAAAAATCCACTTCCGGGGCCCACTTTGGTGTGTGCTTGGGCTGAGCCTTGAACTTTCACGTGTAGAGTCTTCTTTTGGAGTTAAACGCCAAGTTGTAACGTGTTTTTGGCGTTTAACTCTGGTTTGTGACGTGTTTCTGGCGTTTTACTCCAGAATGCAGCATGGGACTGGCGTTGAATGCCTATTTGTGTCGTCTATGCTCAAACAACGTATAGACTATTATATATTGCTAGAAAGCCCTAGATGTCTACCTTCCAACGCAATTGAGAGCGCTCAATTTGAGGTTCTGTAGCTCCAGAAAGTTCATTTTGAGTGCAGAGAGGTCAGAATCCAACAGCATCAGCAGTCCTTTTTCAGCCTGAATAAGATTTTTGCTGAGGTCCCTCAATTTCAGCCAGAAAATACCTGAAATCACAGAAAAACACACAAACTCATATTAAAGTCCAGAAATGTGAATTTTGCATAAAAACTAATAAAAACATCCCTAAAAGTAGCTAGATCCTACAAAAAACTACCTAAAAACAATGCCAAAAAGCGTATAAATTATCCGCTCATCAGTAGCATCCAACGTATTAGCCTTGGTTTAGACTCCTTTTTAGCTAATAAATATTTTAGAGCTGCATGGTCTGAGTACACTACTACCTTAGTACCAAGTAAATAGGCTCAGAATTTATCCAAAGCAAAAACAATAGCTAGAAGCTCTTTTTCAGTAGTAGTGTAATTAGATTGAGCAGCATCTAAAGTCTTAGATGCATAAGCAATTACAAAAGAGTCATTACCTTCATGTTGAGCCAGTGCTGCTCCTACTGCATGATTGAAGGCATCACACATGATTTCAAATGGTTGGCTCCAGTCTGGTCCCCTCATAATCGAAGCTTGAGTTAGGGCAGTCTTCAGCTTATCAAACGCTTGTTTGTAATCCTCACTGAACTCAAACTCAATGTCTTTCTGCTGTAGTCTGGATAAGGGCAGTGCTACCTTACTAAAGTCCTTAATGAATCTCTTGTAAAAACCTGCATGGCCAAGGAACGAACGGACTTCCCTCACAGAGGAGGGGTAAGGTAAACTAGAAATAACATCCACCTTTGCTGGGTCTACAGAGATACCAGTATCAGAAACAACATGTCCTAGAACAATACCTTGTTTTACCATAAAATGACACTTTTCAAATTTTAAAACAAGGTTTGAACTAACACATCTATCCAATACTCTAGGTAAACTATCCAAGCAACGGTTAAATGAATCACCATATACGCTAAAGTCATCCATAAAAACTTTCATACAGGACTCAATGAGATCAGAGAAAAGACTCATCATACACCTTTGGAAAGTAGCTGGTGCATTGCATAAGCCAAAGGGCATTCTTTTATGAGCATAAGTCCCAAAAGGACATGTAAAATTAGTCTTTTCCTGATCTTCAGGAGCTATATGGATTTGAAAATAACATGTATAACCATCTAAAAAGCAGTAGTGAGATTTATCTGACAGGCGATCAAGCATCTGATCAATGAATGGCAAGGGATAATGATCCTTGCGAGTGACTTGGTTGAGACGCCTGTAGTCAATGCAAACTCTCCATGCGTTCTGCACTCTGGTTGTCATAAGCTCTCCTTGCTCACTCCTTATTGTTGTGACTCCAGACTTCTTGGGCATCACTTGTACTGGACTGACCCATTCGCTATCTGAAATGGGGTAAATGATATCTGCTTCAAACAGTCTGGTTACTTCCTTCTTGACAACTTCTAAGATGGTGGGATTCAATCTTCTATGAGGTTGACGGACAGGCTTTGCTCCTTCTTCTAAGAATATTCTATGTTCACAAACTTGAGAGCTGATGCCTACTATATCCACCAAGCTCCATCCAATTGCTTTCTTATGCGTCCTCAATACACTAAGCAGTTGTTCTTCTTGTTGGAAAGTGAGCTCTCTTGCAATGATAACTGGAAACTTCTGCTTGTCCTCAAGGTATGCATACTTGAGGTGTGGAGGAAGGGGCTTTAATTCCATTTTCCGCTCATGGTTTGGTTCTGGATTATCTGGGGCTGGTGAAAATGGTGATGAATCTTCAGTATGTTCAGAGGGCATCCCACACTTGGGTCTTGCTCCATGTGATTCTTTTCCATGTCTTCCTGGTGAGTTGCTGCTATGATTTCGTCAATGATGTCACATTGGAATATGGAGTGATCTTCTGGGGGGTGCTTCATAGCTTCATCCAGATTGAAGCTCACTATTCTGCCATCTACCTCAAAGGAATAGGTTCCCGAAAAGGCATCCATCTTGAATTTCGAAGTCTTCAAAAATGGTTTTCCAAGCAGGATTGACGAAGGTCTTCCTGAGTCATTTTGGGGCATCTCCAGGATATAGAAGTCAATGGGAAATGTGAGCCCCTTAATGCTCACTAACACATCTTCACAAATTCTAACCACTGTGATAATGCTTTTATCTGCTAACACAAAACGAGCTGCTGAACTTTTTAAGGGAGGGAGCCTTAAAGCATTATATATAAACAAGGGCATAATACTCATGCATGCTCCTAAATCACACATACAGTCAGAAAATATCACACCTTCAATGGTACAATTAACCATGCATGGGCCTGGGTCACTACATTTTTCAGGTATATTTCCCATTAAAGCATATATAGAACTACCTAAAGGAATAGTTTCTAATTCATTAATTTTATCTTTATGTATGCACAATTCTTTCAGAAACTTTGCGTATTTAGGTACTTACTGAATAACATCAAAAAGGGGAACAGTTACCTCAAACTTTTTGAAGATCTTTACCATTTTGGGATCAAGTTCCATCTGCTTTCTGGGCTTCTTAGCAAGGTGTGGAAATAGAATAGGAGTGGCGTCTTTTATAGCTTCAGCTTGCTGTGGTTCTGCAATCCTTGGTTGGGCTGCTTCTGCTTCAGCCATGCCTTGTGCTTCATCTTCTTCTTCAACATCCTCTACCTCAACTGTGTCCGCAGCTGGGGCGTATTCTGGCGGGCTTGGTTCCTCTGGATTCCTCTCTTGCAGTGTGGTTCTAGATCTCAGGGTAATGGCATTGATGCCACCCTTGGGGTCGGGTAATGGTTGAGAGGGGAGTCCACCAGAGCTTGAAAACTAGTTGTTAGAGTTATTCAGTAATCCAATCTGTGAGACAAGGGCTTGCAAGGTAGAGTTCAGACCATTTAGAGTAGAAATAAGGTTATTTTTCATGGCCTACTGTCTTCGATCAATAGATTGTAGTAGCTCATTATTAGAAGATGAAGAGGGATAAGTGATCTGAGGGGTCTGCTGAGATGCTTGAGGCTACCTTAGATGAGGTGCTCTATAGGCCTGATTCTGATTCTCCTACCTGAAGTTGTTATTGTTATTCCACCTCTGGTTTCCATTATTATCTCTGCCTCCTCTGTTATGATTGTCCCTCCAATCTTGGTTAGAATTATCTCTCCAACCTTGGTTGAGGTTATCCTGCCATCCATGGTTGTAGCTACCACCTTGATTGTACCCTTGATTGGGACGGTCATAGAAGTTATGAGTGGCTTCCACAGTGTTGTCTTCCTGTTGGAGCTGTGGACATTCATCAGTATAATAACTGTAATCGGCACAGATCCCGCATACTCTTTGGGGAACCAACTGTTGGCTTTGCTGTGGTGGAGAAGGCTGAGCTTGCTGAGCTTGTTGTTGACTCAATTGCATCAGCTTCAGTAAGTTGGTCATTTCACATAAGCTCTGAGTTAGAGCAGCAGTCTCTTTGCTAGAGGATACCTCTCCAACAGCTCCTGACCGACTTTGTTTCTGCCTGTGATTCCTAGTAGATTCAGCCAAGTCGCTGATTAATTGCCATGCCTCATCAGTAGTCTTGTACTTTTTCATAGACCCATTGCTAGCACCTTCCAATGTGGTCTTATCTTGAGATTTCATGCCCTGTGTAAAGTAGCCGAGCAACACTATCTTGTCAATCATATGGTGGGGATATGCTTCCAGAAGATTATTGAAGTGCTCCCAATATTCGTAGAGAGTCTCAGATTCGTCCTGAACGATCATGGAAATGTCTTTCCTCAGTTTATCAGTAACCTCAGCTGGAAAGAATTTCTCCAAAAATTCTCTTCTAAGCGTATCCAAGTTAGAAACAGTTGCTCCGAGTTGAGTGTATTACCACTCTCTTGCCTTTCTCTCAAGAGAGAATAGGAAGGCTTTTAACAGAATAGAAGTTTCATCAGTACCATCACGCTTAACAGTAGAACAAGCTGTTTGAAAATCCCTAAGGTGCTTGATAGGCTCTTGAGCAGGTAAGCCATGAAACTTCGGCATCAAGTTGAGTAGTGCAGTCTTTATTTCAAAGTCCACAGCCACCGCTGGGTGGTGCACTTGGTACGAATGCAGTGTAAAATCAGGGGCTCCAGTCTCCTGGATAGTGACTCTCCTAGGTGCTGCGATGTCACCTGCACATAAATCAATTGAATCAGTAGAAAAGGAGCTTATTTCTTCCTTAAATGACGTTTCAGATTCGTCCTCGGTGAGGACTAGCCAACACCGAGCTTGCCTTATACGTGAAATAGTTCTTTCAATCTCAGGGTCAAATACTAGCAAGCTTGGATCAGGAAGTGAACACGTCATTCAATGAAAGAAACATGCAGCTCATAGTAGCAAAATAAAAAAATGCAATTAAATAAATTCCAATCAATAAATTAGCACACTATTGCAACTCCCCGGCAACGGCGCCAGAAATTGATGTGAGTGAAACTTGGCAGATTAAGAATTATTTAGAAAAATGGCGTTGCGAGTATAGTTCTTAACCGGCAAAAATCCACTTATCAATTTAGAAAAGAGTTGTCACAAATTTTAGAAATAAAATACTGGGAGTATGAGTCCCAGGTCGTCTCCCAATGAGTTGCGGGAAAATGTGCTATTTTATCAATCAGAGGTTTTTCAAATGGGTTTTTGAGTTTGATAAACAGAAAATTAAATTAGAGAATTTATATGATTTAAATAAAACCTTGACCGGGAGAAGATTAATTGGAAGTTCTATCTTTGTTAGAATTTTGTCAAGATCAATTAATAATTAGTCATTATTTTCATTTAGTTAACCCTCAACGAATGAAGGAAAATCAAATTAAAAGTCAACTTCTATTCACAAGTCCTATTCCTCTCCCTTGGGAAGGATTAGAGTTAGTGACTAACAAGCCAACCAATAATGAACCAATTACAATTGAACTCTTGATTATTCCAACTCAAGGTTATCCTTTTAATCAACTCCCAATCAAGTTGGGGAACTACTCCATCATCATAAATGTAGGCTTCACAAAATCAATGGGGAAAATAAAAAGAGACATAATAAACAATAATGAAAGAGATTAATTAAAAGTAAAAATAGTTTTGTATTAATAAACTCTAAAAATAATCCAATATCAACTCTGGACAAATTAAGAATATGGAAGAGTAAATGAAAAGTAAATAACAAACTATAATGACCAGTTCCAGAGGTAGACTCTTCTCAAAAGCCAAAGCTAAAAATCTTCAAATCTTAATTTATGAATGTCAAAAAAGAAAAACCTAGGGGAGGAGTAAAATATATCTAAAAACTAAAAATTATGCGGAATGAATTGTTCTCCTTGTCTCTGCATGTTCCGTGGCTCTAATCTGTGTTTCTAGGCCAAAAACTAGGTTGAAACGTGGCGCAGAATCTATGCCAGCAACTTCTATAATTCTGCAGATCGTGCACGTCAAGCGATCGCGTGGTCCATGCGTTCGCGTCACTCAGCGTTTTCCGTGCCACGCGTGCGCTTCGTTCACGCATTCGCGTCACTTGTGCAGCTTCCAATCCACGCGGTCACGTTAGGCATGCGAGCGCGTCACTGTGATTTCCTCCATTTCGTGCGGCCGCGTGAGCCATGCACCCGTGTCACTTCTCGCTGGTCATCTCCTCAATTCCTTGTGTTCCTTCTATCTTTGCAAGCTTCCTCTCCATTCCTTACGCCATTCCTGCCCTATGAAGCCTGAAACACGTTACACACAGATCACAACATCGAATGGTATGAAGGAGAATAAAAATATACAATTAAAAGATCTTTAGGAAGCAAGTTTTCAATCATGGAACATTTTCAGGAAGGAATTGTAAATACATGCAAATTATATGAATAAGTGGGTGAAGACTTGATAAAACCACTCAATTAAACACAATATAATTCATAAAATAATGGTTTATCAGCGCGCGCGCACCAGGTGCTTACGCACACCTTGCGCACCTTGATACTTGATTTTTAAGTGAATTCGTACCTAACAAATTCTCAAGAGTTGTGGGGCCCAATCCCAACCAACTTTGGTGCCTAAACTGCTATTTAAAGCCAAGGATTGAAGAGCAAAGGGACTTTTAATCATTTACACTCATTAGGATTAGTTAGAAGTAGTTTTAGAGAGAGAAGCTCTCACTTCTCTCTAGGATTAAGATTAGGATTAGGTTTAGTTCTTAGATATAGGTTTTTAATTCATCTTCTTCTACTTCTACTCTTCAATTCTTTGTTGTTACATTCATCATTCTTCTATTCTTTTGTTGTAATTTCCTTTATATTATTCTTATATCTTGTTGTAAATCTACTATTGTTCCTTCCATTTTCTTTCAATTCAATTTGAGGTAATTCATAATAATTGTGTTTCTTTTGATTTTCTATTGTTGATCTCTTGGTTTTGTAGTTGTAGATTCCTTTAATTCTTGCAATTAATAATGTTTATCTTTATTGCCTTTTATGTGTTTGTTGAAATGCCTCTTCTAGATATGAGTTAGATTTTGTTCCTCTTGGCTTTGGTTGAGTAATTAGTGACTCTTGAGTTATCTAATTCCTTTGTTGATTGATAATTAGAAGTTGCTAATTGATTTGAATGCCTCTAAAGCTAGTCTTTCCTTTAGGAGTTGATTAGGACTTGAGGAATCAAATTGATTCATCCACTTGACTTTCCTTCATGGTTAGAGGTTAACTAAGTGGGAGCAATGGACAATTTGTTGTCACAATTGAGGAGGATAACTAGGATAGGACTTCTAATTCTCATATCTTGCCAAGAGCTTTGTTAGTTGTTAGTTTATTTTCCTTGCCATTCATAATTCTTGTCTAAAATCTTAAAAACCCCAAATATAATTCATAACCAATAACAAGACACTTCATTACAATTCCTAGGGAGAACGACCCGAGGTTCAACACTTTGGTTTATAAATTTAGGGGTTTGTACTAGTGACAAACAAATTTTTGCATGAAATGATTATTATTGGTTTAGAAACTATACTTTACAATGAGACTTCATTTATGAAATTCTAAACTGTCAAAAATCCAATCATCAGTGGCCTGTTGTTGAACCTATTCTGGGTTCTTCCACCTTGAATATTATTGAAGCCTTGCTGAGGCTTCTATTGATCTTTCTATTCGAGGTTAGGATGGTTCCTCCATAAGGGATTGTAGGTGTTTCCACAGGGTTCTCTTATGTAATTGATGAGCGGATAATTTATACGCTTTTTGGCATTGTTTTTAGGTAGTTTTTAGTAAGTTTAAGCTACTTTTAGGGATGTATTCATTAGTTTTTATGTTAAATTCACATTTTTGGACTTTACTATGAGTTTGTGTGTTTTTCTGTGATTTCAGGTAATTTCTGGCTGAAATTGAGGGACTTGAGCAAAACTCTGAAAAAGGCTGACAAAAGGACTGCTGATGCTGTGGGAATCTGACCTCCCTGCACTCGAAATAGATTTTCTGGAGCTACAGAACTCCAATTGGCGCGCTCTCAACGGCGTTGGAAAGTAGACCTCCAGAGCTTTCCAGCAATATATAATAGTCCATACTTTATTC
Organism: Arachis hypogaea; assembly: GCF_003086295.3. NCBI lineage: Eukaryota > Viridiplantae > Streptophyta > Magnoliopsida > Fabales > Fabaceae > Arachis > Arachis hypogaea. The sequence continues at coordinate 57,069,731 of NC_092040.1, forward strand.
GGGAATTGACGACGTAACTTGGCGTTGAACGCCAAGTACATGCTGCTGTCTAGAGTTAAACGCCAGAAACACGTCATGATCCAGAGTTGAACGCCCAAAACACGTTATAACTTGGTGTTCAACTCCAAGAGAAGTCTCAGCTCGTGGATAGATCAAGCTCAGCCCAAAGATACACCAAGTGGGCCCCGGAAGTGGATTTATGCATCAATTACTTACTCATGTAAACCCTAGTAGCTAGTCTAGTATAAATAGGATAATTTACTATTGTATTAGACGTCTTTTGACCACGTTTCATCTTTGGTCTCAGTTTTGTTTTATTCTTCATCTTAGGAGGCTATTGATCACATTTTAGGGGGATGGCCATTCGGCCATGCCTGAACCTTTCACTTATGTATTTTCAACAGTGGAGTTTCTGCACACCATAGATTAAGGGTGTGGAGCTCTGCTGTACCTCAAGTTTCAATACAATTACTATTAATTTCTATTCAATTCTCTTTTATTCTTATTCCAAGATATATGTTGCACAACACTTTGATGAATGTGATGATCCGTGACACTCATCATCATTCTCACCTATGAACGTGCGTGACTGACAACCACTTCCATTCTATTCTAGGCCGGGCGCATATCTCTTAGATTCCCCAACAGAATCTTCGTGGTATAAGCTAGATAGATGGCGGCATTCATGGGGATCTGGAAAGTCTAACCTTGTCCGTGGTATTCCGAGTAGGATTCCGGTATTGAATGACTGTGACGAGCTTCAAACTCCTAAAGGCTGGCGTGATGACAAACGCAAAAGAATCAAGGGATTCTACTCCAACCTGATTGAGAACCGACAGATGATTAGCCGTGCTGTGACAGAGCATTTGGACCATTTTCACTGAGAGGATGGGATGTAGCTATCAACAAGGGTGATGCCTCCAGACGATTAGCCGTGCAGTGACAGCGCATAGGACCATTTTCCCGAGAGGATTAAAAGTAGCCATTGCTGATGGTGATGCCCTACATACAGCTTGCCATGGAAAGGAGTAAGAAAGATTGGATGAATGTAATAAAAAAGTAGAGATTCGAGAGGAGCACAGCATCTCCATACGCCTATCTAACATTCCCACTATTGATTTACATAATTATTTCTATCCCTTTTTATTTTCTATTTATTATTAATTTTCGAAACCCATAACCATTGAATCAGCCTAACTGAGATTTACAAGGTGACCATAGCTTGCTTCATACCAACAATCTCTGTGGGATCAACCCTTACTTACGTAAGGTATTACTTGGATGACCCAGTACACTTGCTGGTTAAGTTGAACGGAGTTGTGAGCTTCTCTAACAGTGCCTGGAACTCTTGTATCACAATTTCGTCCACCAAGTTTTTGGCGCCGTTGCCGGGGATTGTTGAGTTTGAACAACTGATGGTTCATCTTGTTGCTCAGATTAGGTAATTTTCTTTTCAAAAATCTTTTTCAAAATTTTTCTTTTCTTTTTCTTTTTTTCCAAAAATATTTTCGAAAAAAATTAATAAAAATCCAAAAAAATTAATAAAATCATAAAAATCAAAAATATTTTGTGTTTATTGTTTGAGTCTTGATCAATTTTTAAGTTTGGTGTCAATTGCATGCTTTAAAAAATTTTTCTTGCATTTTTCGAAAATTCCATGCATTCATAGTGTTCTTCATGATCTTCAAGTTGTTCTTGACAAGTCTTCTTGTTTGATCTTGATGATTTCTTGTTTTGTGTTGTTTGTTGTTTTTCATATGCATTTTTCGTTTGTTAGAGTCCATGCATTAAAGATTTCTAAGTTTGGTGTCTTGCATGTTTTCTTTGCATAAAAAATTTTCAAAAATATGTTCTTGATGTTCATCATGATCTTCAAAGTGTTCTTGGTGTTCATCTTGACATTCATAGTGTTCTTGCATGCATTATGTGTTTGATCCAAAATTTTCATATTTTGGGTCATTTTTATGTTTTTCTCTCTCATCTTTAAAATTTCAAAAATCAAAAAAATATCTTTTCCTTATTTTTCTCCAAATTTTCGAAAATTTGAGTTGACTTAGTCAAAAATTTTCAAAATTAGTTGTTTCTTACAAGTCAAGTCAAATTTTCAATTTTAAAAATCTTATCTTTTCAAAATCTTTTTCAAAAATTATATCTTTTTCATTTTTTTTCTATTTTTCGAAAATTTCAAAAATCTTTTTCAAAAATTATTTTTCAAAATCTTTTTCTTATCTTTATATCTAATTTTCAAAAACTCACTAACAATTAATGTGATTGATTCAAAATTTGAAGTTTGATACTTTCTTGTTAAGAAAGGTTCAATCTTTAAGTTCTAGAATCTTATCTTGTAGTTTCTTGTTAGTGAAGTAAGTAATTTTAAAATTTTTGAATTAAATCTTTTTATCTTTTATCTTATCTTTTTTTAAAAAATTTTATCTTTTTCAAAAGTTGATTTCAAAATATCTTATCTAACCTCTTATCTTCTTATCTTTTCAAATTTGATTTTAATATCTTTTTCAACTAACTCTTTGACTTTTTGTTTGTTTCGTATCTTTTTCAAAACCACCTAACTACTTTTCCCTCTCTAATTTTCGAAAATATCTCATCTCTTATTCAAAAATTCTTTTTGTTCTAAATTTTAATTTTAATTATATTTTATCTTTAATTTTCGAAAATTACTAACCCCTTTTTAAAAATTATTTTCGACATTCTCCCTCTCTTTTCTTGTTCTATTTAATTATTTAATTACTAACACTTCTCTTCACCTCTCTCCATCTAAATATCCAAATCCCCTCTTCTACATTCTTCACTCTTTCTTTTTCTACTAACATAAAGGAATCTCTATACTGTGACATAGAGGATTCCTCTCCTTTTCTTGTTTTCTTCTCTTTCATATGAGCAGGAACAAGGATAAAGGCACTCTTGTTGAAATTGATCCAGAACCTAAAAGGACTCTGAAGAGAAAATTAAGAGAAGCTAAGTTACAACAATCTAAAGGTAACCTTTCAGAAACATTAGAACAAGAGAAGGAGATGGCAGCCAAAAATAATAATAATGCAAGGAGAATGCTTGGTGACTTCACAAAGCCAACGTCCAAATTTGATGGAAGGAGCATCTCCATTCCTGCCATTGGAGCCAATAATTTTGAGCTGAAACCTCAGCTAGTTGCCTTAATGCAACAAAACTGCAAGTTTTATGGACTTCCATATGAAGATCCTTACCAGTTTTTAACTGAGTTCTTGCAGATTTGTGAGACTGTAAAGACGAATGGAGTTGATCCTGAAGTCTACAGACTCATGCTTTTCCCTTTTGCTGTAAGAGACAAAGCTAGAATATGGTTGGATTCACAACCCAAGGATAGCCTGAACTCTGGGATAAGCTGGTCACCGCCTTCTTGGATAAATTCTTTCCTCCTCAAAAGCTGAGCAAGCTGAGAGTGGATGTTCAAACCTTCAAACAAAAAGATGGTGAATCCCTCTATGAAGCTTGGGAAAGATACAAGCAGCTGACCAAAAGATGTCCATCTGACATGTTTTCAGAATGGACCATATTAGATATATTCTATTATGGCCTGTCTGAATTTTCAAAAATGTCATTGGACCATTCTACAGGTGGATCTATTCACCTAAAGAAAACGCCTGAAGAGGCTCAAGAACTCATTGACATGGTTGCAAACAACCAATTCATGTACACTTCTGAGAGGAATTCCGTGAATAATGGGATACCTCAGAAGAAAGGAGTTCTTGAAATTGATGCTCTGAATGCCATATTGGCTCAGAACAAAGTGTTGACTCAACAGGTCAACATGATCTCTCAAAGTCTGAATGGATGGCAAAATGCATCCAACAGTACTAAAGAGGCAGCTTCTGAAGAAGCTTATGATCCTGAGAACCCTGCAATGGAAGAGGTCAATTACATGGGTGAACCTTATAGAAACACCTATAATTCATCATGGAGAAATCATCCAAATTTCTCATGGAAGGATCAACAAAAGCCTCAACAAGGCTTTAACAATGGTGGACGTAATAGGCTGAGCAATAGCAAGCCTTTTCCACCATCTTCTCAGCAACAGACAGAGAATTCTGAACAAAACACTTCTAATTTAGCCAATCTAGTCTCTGATCTGTCAAAGGCCACTTTCAGTTTCATGAGTGAAACAAGGTCCTCCATTAGAAATCTGGAGGCACAAGTGGGCCAGCTGAGTAAGAAAGTCATTGAAACTCCTCCCAGTATTCTCCCAAGCAATACAGAAGAGAATCCAAAAGGAGAGTGCAAGGCCATTGATGTGATCAATGTGGCCGAATGCACAAGGGAGGAGGAGGACGAAAATCCTAGTGAGAAAGACCTCCTGGGACGTCTCTCAAGCAAGAAGGAGTTTCCTATTAAGGATCCAAAAGAATCTGAGGCTCATACAGAGACCATAGAGATTCCATTAAATCTCTTTCTGCCATTCATGAGCTCTGAAGACTATTCTTCCTCTGAAGAGGATGAAGATGTGACTGGAGAGCAAGTTGCTCAATATTTAGGAGCTATCATGAAGCTGAATGCCAAGTTGTTTGGTAATGAGACTTGGGAAAGTGAACCTCCCTTGCTCATTAGTGAACTAGATACTTGGATTCAGAAAATTTTACCTCAAAAGAGACAAGATCCTGGCAAGTTCTTAATACCTTGTACCATAGGCACCATGACCTTTGAAAAAGCTCTATGTGATCTGGGGTCTGGGATAAATCTTATGCCACTCTCTATAATGGAGAAACTGGGGATCATTGAGGTACAACCTGCCTTGTTCTCATTACAATTGGCAGACAAGTCATTGAGACAAGCTTATGGAATAGTGGAGGACGTGTTAGTAAAGGTTGAAGGCCTTTACATCCCTGCTGATTTCATAATCTTAGACACTAGGAAGGAAGAGGATGAATGCATAATCCTTGGAAGACCTTTCCTAGCCATAGCAGGAGCTGTGATAGATGTCAACAGAGGTGAACTAGTCCTTCAATTGAATGGGGACTACCTTGTGTTTAAGGCACATGGCCATTCCTCTGTGACAAAAGAGAGTAAGCATGAAGAGCTTCTCTCAGTTCAGAGTCAAGAAGAGCCCCCACAGTCAAACTCTAAGTTTGGTGTTGTGAGGCCACAACCAAACTCTAAGTTTGGTGTTAAGACCCCATATCCAAACTCTAAGTTTGGTGTTGGGACTATACAACATTGACCTGATCACCTTTGTGGCTCCATGAGAGCCACTGTCAAGCTATTGACATTAAAGAAGCGCTTGTTGGGAGGCAACCCAATTTTATTTATCTAATTTTTATTTTATTGTTATTTTGTGTTTTATTAGGTACATGATCATGAGGAGTCACGAAAAAAATATAAAAATTAAAAACAGGATCAAAAATAGTAGAAGAAAAAATCACACTCTGGAGGAAGCACAGACTGGCGTTCAACGCCAGTAAGGAGCATCTGTCTGGCGTTCAACGCCAGAACAGAGCATCAACCTGGCGCTGAATGCCAGAAACAAGCAACATTCTGGCGCTGAACGCCAGGAATGTGCCTAGAGGAAAAGCTGGCGCTGAACGCCAGTAACAAGCATGAAACTGGCGTTCAACGCCAGAAACATGTTACATGTGGGCGTTGAACGCCCAGAATGTGCACCACTCGACGTTTAAATGCCAAAATGGTGTGCAAAGGCATTTTACATGCCAATTTGGTGCAGGGATGGAATTCCTTGACACCTTAGGATCTGTGGACCCCACAGGATCCCCACCTAACATATTCCCACCTTACCTCTTAATCCTATTTTACTCTTCCCCATGTCACACTTCCCAAAACCCTTCACCAATCACCTCAATCTCTCTTCCCAATTACCCTCTTCACCATTCACATCCTTCCACTCTTCCCCATAAACCCCACCTACCTTCCAAATTCAAATTCTCTTTCCCACCCAATCCCACCCTATATGGCTGAAACTTCACTCTCCCCTCTCCCTATATATACCCTTCCTTTCTACTTCATTTTCACACAACACAACCCCCTCTTCTTCACCTTGGCCGAACCTACACTTACCCTTCTCCTCCATATTCTCTTTTTCTTCTTCTTCTCTTCATTCTTCTATTGCTCGAGGACGAGCAATATTTTAAGTTTGGTGTGGTCAAAGAATAATCTTTTTTGTTTTCCACTACCATCAATGGCACCTAAGGCCAGAGAATCCTCTAGAAAAGGAAAAGGGAAGACAAAAGCTTCCACCTCTGAGTCCTGGGAGATGGAAAGATTCATCTCCAAGATCCATCAAGACCACTTCTATGATGTTGTGGCAAAGAAGAAGGTGATCCCTGAGGTCCCTTTCAAACTCAAGAAAAATGAGTATCCAGAGATCCGACATGAGATCCGAAGAAGAGGTTGGGAAGTCCTAACCAACCCCATGCAACACGTCGGAATCTTAATGGTTCAAGAGTTCTATGCCAATGCATGGATCACTAGGAACCATGATCAAAGTATGAACCCGAGTCCGAAGAATTATCTCACAATGGTTCGGGGGAAATACTTAGATTTTAGTCCGAAAAATGTGAGGTTGGCGTTTCACTTGCCCATGATGCAAGGAGATGAATGCCCCTACACTAGAAGGGTCAACTTAAATCAAAGGTTGGACCAAGTCCTTATGGACATATGTGTGGAAGGAGCTCAATGAAAAAGAGACTCCAAAGGCAAGCCAATCCAACTAAGACTGGACCTCAAGCCTATAGCTAGAGGATGGTTAGAATTCATTCAACGCTCCATCATTCCCACTAGCAACCGATCTGAAGTTACTGTGGATCGGGCCATCATGATTCATAGCATCATGATTGGAGAGGAAGTAGAAGTTCATGAGGCCATCTCCAATGAAATTTACAAAATAGCCGACAAGCCCTCCACCATGGCAAGGCTAGCTTTTCCTCACCTTATTTGCCATCTATGTTACTCAGCTGGAGTTATCATAGAAGGAGACATCCCCATTGAAGAGGATAAGCCCATCACCAAGAAGAAGATGGAGCAAGCAAGAGAGACCCTCCACGGATCTCAAGAGATGCATGAGGAAGCTCATCATCAAGAAATCCCTGAGATGCCTCAAGGGATGCACTTTCCTCCCAACAACTATTGGGAACAACTCAACACTTCCTTAGAAGATTTGAGCCACAATGTTGAACAATTAAGGGTGGAACATCATGAGCACTCCATCATTCTCCATGAAATAAGAGAAGATCAACGAGCAATGAGGGAGGAGCAACAAAGGCAAGGAAGGGACATAGAAGAACTTAAGAACAATGTTGGTCCTTCAAGAAGAAGACGCCACTACGGTGGATTCATTCCTTGTTCTTATTTCTTTCTGCTTTTCGGTTTTTATGTTGTGTTTATCTATGTTTTGTGTCTCTACTTCATGATCATTAGTAGTTAGTAACTATGTCTTAAGGCTATGAATAAATTCCATTAATCCTTCACCTCTCTTAAATGAAAAATGTTTTAATTCAAAAGAACAAGAAGTACATGAATTTCGAATTTATCCTTGAATTTAGTTTAATTATATTGATGTGGTGACAATACTTTTTGTTTTCTGAATGAATGCTTGAACAGTGCATATGTATTTTGATATTGTTGTTTATGAATGTTAAAACTGTTGGCTCTTGAAAGAATGATGAACAAAGAGAAATGTTATTGATGATCTGAAAAATCATAAAATTGATTCTTGAAGCAAGAAAAAGCAGTGAAAAAGCAAAAGCTTGTGAAAAAAAAAAAGTGGCGAAAAAAATACAAAGAAAAAGAAAAAGCAAGCAGAAAAAGCCAATAGCCCTTAAAACCAAAAGGCAAGGGTAAAATGGATCCAAGGCTTTGAGCATCAATGGATAGGAGGGCCCAAGGAAATAAAATCCAGGCCTAAGCGGCTAAATCAAGTTGTCCCTAACCATGTGCTTGTGTCATGAAAGTCCAAGTGAAAAGCTTGAGACTGAGTGGTTAAAGTTGTGATCCAAAGCAAAAGAGTGTGCTTAAGAGCTCTGGACACCTCTAACTGGGGACTCTAGCAAAGCTGAGTCACAATCTGAAAAGGTTTACCCAGTCATGTGTCTGTGGCATTTGTGTATCCGGTGGTAATACTGGAAAACAAAATACTTAGGGCCACGGCCAAGACTCATAAGTAGCTGTGTTCAAGAATCAACATGCTTAACTAGGAAAGTCAATAACACTTCCGAAATTCTAAGTTCCTAGAGAAGCCAATCATTCTAAACTTCAAAGGAAAAAGTGAGATGCCAAAACTGTTCAGAAGCAAAAAGCTACAAGTCTCGCTCATCTAATTAGAATTAATATTCATTGATATTTTGAAATTTATAGTATATTCTCTTCTTTTTATCCTAATTGATTTTCAGTTGCTTGGGGACAAGCAACAATTTAAGCTTGGTGTTGTGATGAGCGGATAATTTATACGCTTTTTGGCATTGTTTTTAGGTAGTTTTTAGTAAGTTTAAGCTACTTTTAGGGATGTTTTCATTAGTTTTTATGTTAAATTCACATTTCTGGACTTTACTATGAGTTTGTGTATTTTTCTGTGATTTCAGGTAATTTCTGGCTGAAATTGAGGGACTTGAGCAAAACTCTGAAAAAGGCTGACAAAAGGACTGCTGATGCTGTGAGAATCTGACCTCCCTGCACTCGAAATAGATTTTCTGGAGCTACAGAACTCCAATTGGCGCGCTCTCAACGGCGTTGGAAAGTAGACATCTAGAGCTTTCCAGAAATATATAATAGTCCATACTTTATTCGGGAATTAACGACGTAACTTGGCGTTGAACGCCAAGTACATGCTGCTGTCTAGAGTTAAACGCCAGAAACACGTCATGATCCGGAGTTGAACGCCCAAAACACGTTATAACTTGGAGTTCAACTCCAAGAGAAGTCTCAGCTCGTGGATAGATCAAGCTCAGCCCAAACATACACCAAGTGGGCCCCGGAAGTGGATTTATGCATCAATTACTTACTCATGTAAACCCTAGTAGCTAGTCTAGTATAAATAGGATAATTTACTATTGTATTAGACGTCTTTTGACCACGTTTCATCTTTGGTCTCAGTTTTGTTTTATTCTTCATCTTAGGAGGCTATTGATCACGTTTTAGGGGGCTGGCCATTCGGCCATGCCTGAACCTTTCACTTATGTATTTTCAACAGTGGAGTTTCTGCACACCATAGATTAAGGGTGTGGAGCTCTGCTGTACCTCAAGTTTCAATACAATTACTATTACTTTCTATTCAATTCTCTTTTATTCTTATTCCAAGATATACGTTTCACAACACTTTGATGAATGTGATGATCCGTGACACTCATCATCATTCTCACCTATGAACGTGCGTGACTGACAACCACTTCCGTTCTATTCTTGGCCGGGCGCATATCTCTTAGATTCCCCAACAGAATCTTCGTGGTATAAGCTAGATAGATGGCGGCATTCATGGGGATCTGGAAAGTCTAACCTTGTTCGTGGTATTCCGAGTAGGATTCCGGTATTGAATGACTATGACGAGCTTTAAACTCCTGAAGGCTGGGCGTGATGACAAACGCAAAAGAATCAAGGGATTCTACTCCAACCTGATTGAGAACCGACAGATGATTAGTCGTGCTGTGACAGAGCATTTGGACCATTTTCACTGAGAGGATGGGATGTAGCTATCAACAAGGGTGATACCTCCAGACGATTAGCCGTGCAGTGACAGCGCATAGGACCATTTTCCCGAGAGGATTAAAAGTAGCCATTGATGATGGTGATGCCCTACATACAGCTTGCCATGGAAAGGAGTAAGAAGGATTGGATGAATGTAATAAAAAAGTAGAGATTCGAGAGGAGCACAGCATCTCCATACGCCTATCTGAAATTCCCACTATTGATTTAAATAAGTATTTCTATCCCTTTTTATTTTCTATTTATTATTAATTTTTGAAACCCATAACCATTGAATCTGCCTAACTGAGATTTACAAGGTGATCATAGCTTGCTTCATACCAACAATCTCTGTGGGATCGACCCTTACTCACGTAAGGTATTACTTGGATGACCCAGTACACTTGCTGGTTAAGTTGAACGGAGTTGTGAGCTTCTCTAACAGTGCTTGGAACTCTTGTATCACAATTTCGTCCACCAGTAATTCACCTCCTCCATGGTTGGTTGATTAGGATCATAAGCTTCTCCTTCAGAGGAAGCTTCTTGATTGCTGCCAGTTGCAGTTTGTATTTCAGTCAAACGCTGAGAGATCATATTGACATATTGGGTCAAGATCTTATTTTAAGCCAATATGGCATTCAGAGTGTCTACTTCAAGAACTCCTTTCTTTTGAGATGCCCCGTTGTTCATAAGATTTCTCTCAGAAGTGTACATGAATTGTTTGTTTGCAACCATCTCAATGAGTTCCTTTGCTTCTGCAGGCATTTTCTTTAAGTGGAGTGATCCACCTGTAGAGCTGTCCAATGATATTTTGGACATCTCAAAAAGACCATCATAGAAGATGCATAGGATAGACCATTCTGAGAGCATGTCAGAAGGACATCTCCTAATCAGTTTCTTGTATCTTTTCGAAGCTTCATAGAGAGATTCACCTTCTCTTTGTCTGAAGGTTTGAACTTCCACTCTGTTTTGCTCATCTTCTAAGGAGGAAAGAATTTGGCCAAGAAAATATTGACTAACATTTCCCAAGAATCTAAGCTTTCTTTAGGTTGAGAATCAAACCATATTTTAGCTCTGTCTCTAACAACAATGGGAAAGAGCATAAGTCTGTAGACCTCAGGATCCACTCCATTGGTCTTAAAAGTATCACAAATCTGCAAAAATTCAGAAAGGAACTGATGTGGATCTTCCAGTGGAAGTCCATTAAATTTGCAATTCTGTTGCAGAAGAGAGACTAACTAAGGCTTAAGCTCAAAGTTGTTAGCTTTAATGAAAGGTATGGAGATACTTCTTCCATATAAATCAAAAGAAGGTATGGTGTGGTCACCAAGAACCTTTCTTGCCTCCCCTTCATGATTAGGCTCGGCTGCCATGCCTTAAGCTTCTTGTTTGAAATTTTCTGAGAGGTTCTTCCGGAGTGTTGTGCTTTAGCTTGTTGTAAATGCCTCCTTAGAGTTTTCTCAGGTTCAGGGTCAGGATTAAAGAGAGGCCCTTTATTTCTTTTCCTGGTCATAAATAAGAAAAGAAAACAAGAAAGAAGAAGAATGGGAGCTTTATGTTCAAGAACAGAGGACTCCTTGTGAGATGTGAAGAAGAAAAAAAAAAGAAGAATGAAGATAGAGAAGAGAGAAGAAGAATCTGAATAAGAGAGAAGAAAAATTCGAAAGTTAGAAGTAAAAAGAGAAAATATTTTTTTATTTTTATTTATTAATTAAATTTGAAAATTTAAAGCTAATTAACTAAAAAGTTTTGAAAATTAAATGATAAATTTTCAAAAATAGAAGAGAGAGATAGAAGAGAATTTCCAAAAATAGGAGAGAGAAGTATTAGGAAGTTTTGAAAAAGAAGAGAGAGAAAACAAGTAACTAATTAAGAAAGATTTGAAAATAAGATAAGATAGAAGATTAGAAAAGATTTGAATTTAAAATTCGAAATTATAAAAGATAAGATAGAAGTTAAAAAGATTTGAAAAAGATTTTATTTAAAATTTGAAATTAGAAAAGATAAGATAAGAATTTGAAAAAGATTTGAAAGAGATAAGATTTGAAATTTGATTTTTGAAAAAGATTTGATTTTTAAATTTGAAATTTGAAATTTGAAATTTTGAAATTGAATTTTAAAATTTGAATTTGAAATAATATAAGATAAAATTTTTGAATTTTAAAGAAAGATAAAAAGATAAGATAAGAAATTGAAAAAGATATGATTTTTGAAAAGATTTGAATTTTGAAATTTAAAACTAAGATAAGATAAGATAATGATTTTGAAATTAAAATTTGAAAAATTTGTTGCTTTTTTCGAAAATTGAGATAAAGACAAGAAAATATATTTTTTATTTTTGAATTTAATGAAGAAAGAGAAAAACAACAAAAAGACACCAAACTTAAAATTTTTAGATCTAAGACACTTGGACTTCGAAAATTGCAAAGAAAAACATAAAGAGACACCAAACTTAAAAATTTTAAGATTTGAAGAAGAAGAAAAACAAGAAAACTTTGAAAATCAAGAAGAATACCAAGAACAACACTCAAAGAATTCAAAGAAAACAAGAACATACAAAGGACACCAAACTTAAAAATTTTGAAAACCAAAGACACAAATTTCGAAAGTTTTTAAAAGAAAAGACACAAGAAGACACCAAACTTAAACATTGACACAAGATTCAACTAAAGGACACTATTTTTGAAAGTTTTTAGAAAAAGACTCAAGAAATTTGAAATTCCAACAAGAACAAGAACAAAAGACTCAAACCAAAGATCAAGATTAATAAAGAAAATAAAATATTTTTGAAAGCTTTTGGAAAAGAAAATAAAATACTCGGATAGAATAAAACTAAACCTATAAAGAAAAGGAAATTATCTAATATAAGCAACAAGACAATCCGTTAGTCGTCCAAACTTGAACAATCCCCAGCAACAGCGCCAAAAACTTGGTGCGCAGAATTACACTTCGCACAACTAAACCAGCAAGTGCACTGGGTCGTCCAAGTAATACCTGAGTGAGTCAGGGTCGATCCCACGAGGATTTTGATTTGAAGCAAGCTATGGTTATCTTGTAGATCTTAGTCACGCAGATAGAAAAGTTGATTGTTTGTTTAAAGTAAAATAAATAAAATGTTATTCAGTTGATGGTGAATGCAATGATATGAAGATGGTTAAGGCTTGGAGATGCTTTGTTCCTCTGGATTAGTCTGATCTTACTGTCTGATGAACGGATTTTTGTGTGGTAAAGAATTTCACAAATGAAATCTCATTGAAAGTATAGCTTCTAAACCAACAAGAATCCTTTCATACAAAAGAATTGTTTGTCACAAATACGAACCCCTAATAAAACTAATAACCGAAATATTTAAACCTCGGGTCATCTCTCAAGGAATTACAGGGAAGTGTTCTTATAATTGCTTATGTAAAGGTATATTTTGAGGTTTTTAAAATAAGAAACAAGAAAAGTAAATTGTAATGAAAATCAAATGATAAAGAGGTCTTGGCAAGGTTTGGTGGTCAAGGATCTCTATCCTTATCACTAACCACAACATGAGAATTGGCAAGGATCAATCCCATTAAATCATCCTCTAACTAGTAGTAAAAGAAAGTTAAATGAGCTATAATGAACTAAGTCCATAAGTCCTAGCTCTCCACCACTTCAATTGGTGAGAACTAGATTTAATGGCTCCCAATCATCAATTACTTGGATATTAGTAACTCAAGAGTTCCTAAGTTACCATCCCAAGCCAAGAATATAAAATTCTAATTTATGATCTTCCCAAACATTTCATCAAACACTTGGAGGGCACAAAATAAAAACATAAAAATTAATAAGAGAATATTAAATCCAAGCAACCATATGAAAGCATCAATAACACAAATTGAAGAAAGCAATCATAAATATAAAATACATCAAATTGCATTAATAAGGGAAATCAAATCTAGCATGAGAATTCATAAACTAAAGTGGATAAATAAATAAATCACCAAGAGAAGAAAAACTAAAGTGCTAGAACTAAGAATCCTAAAACCTAGAGAGAGGTTCCTCTCTCTCTAGAAACTACATCTAAAACCTAAATTGTGTGAATGATAATTTTTCCCTTGATTCTCCCACTCTGCAGTCTCTAATATGTATTTTTCAGGTTTGGAACTGGGCCAAAAACAGCCTAGAAAACGCCCCCAACGATTTCTGATATGCTGACTTTCGAATGATCCATGCGTACGCGTGCTTTGGGCGTGCGCGTCCCTTAAAACCTGAGGAACTATGGCAAATTTTATATCATTTTGAAGCCCCAGATGTTAACTTTCCAACGCAACTAAAACTGCCTCATTTGAATCTCTGTAGCTCAAGTTATGATTGATTGAGTGCGAAGAGATCAGGGTTGACAACTTAGCAATTCATTCAACTTCTTGTATTCCTTCCACTTTTGCATGCTTCCTTTCCACCCTCTAAGCCATTCCTTCCCTACAAAACCTGAAAACACTTAACACACATATCACGGCATCGAATAGTAATAAGAGAGGATTAAGATTAGCGAAATTAAGGCCAAAGAAGCATGTTTTCAATCATAGCACAAAATTAGGAAGGAGAATGTAAAACATGCGATTTCTATGAATAAGTGTGAGAATAGTGGATAAAATCCACTCAATCAAGCACAAGATGTACCACAAATTAGTGGTGCGTCAAATCTCCACACACTTAAACATTAGCATGTCCTCATGCTAAGCTCTAGAGAAGCTAAAAAGGTGAAGAGGAATGGTAGAACTTATGCAATGCAACTGGTGCACGAAATTGTGATCTCTTATAATGGTATTCAACTTGGTGTGCGCATTTACTAACTCAGCACTTTCTTCACAACCTCGCACAACTAACTAGCAAGTGCATTGGGCCGTCCAAGTAATAAACCTTACGTGAGTAAGGGTCGATCCCACGGAGAATGTTGGTATGAAACAAGATATGGTCATCTTGTAAATCTCAGTTAGGCGGATAATAAATGGTTATGGAGTTTTCGAATAATAATAATAAATAAACAGAAAATAAAGATAGAAATACTTATGTAGATCATCGATGGGAATTTCAGATAGGCGTATGAAGATGCTGTGCTACTTTTGAATCTCTGCTTTCCTACTACCTTCATCCAATCCTTCTTACTTCTTTCCATGGCAAGATGTATGTAGGGCATCACCGTTGTCAATGGCTACATCCCATCCTCTCAGTGAAAAAGGTCCAAATGCTTTGTCACGGCACGGCAAATCATATTTCGGTTCTCGATCATGTCGGAATAGAATCCCTTGATTCTTTTACGTTTGTCATCACGCCCAACAATCACGAGTTTGAAGCTCGTCACAGTCATTCAATCCCGGAATCCTACTCGGAATACCACAGACATGGTTTAGACTTTCTGGATTCTCATGAATGCTGCCATCAATTATAGCTTATACCACGAAGACTCTGATCTCACAGAATGGAAGGCTCGGTTGTCAGATGAGGGCAACCATGCGTCGTGCATCAAGAATCCAACAGATACATACTCTAGCTTTCGCTTGTAGAACGGAAGTGGTTGTCAGGCACGCGTTCATAGGGACGGATGATGATGAGTGTCACGGATCATCACATCCATCAGGTTGAAGTACGAGTAGTATCTTAGAACAAAAATAAGATTGAATTTGAATAAAAGATAGTAGTAATTGCATTAAAACTTCGAGGTACAGCAGAGCTCCACACCCTTAATTTATGGTGTGTAGAAACTCCACCGTTGAAATTTGAAAATACATAAGTGATGAAGGTTCAGGCATGGCCGAATGGCCAGCCCCCAAAACGTGATCACAGGATCAAAAATACAATCCCAGATCCAGGATGTCAAATACAATAGTAAAAGGTCCTATTTATACTAGACTAGCTACTAGGGATAACAGAAATAAGTAATTGATGCATAAATCCACTTATAGGGCCCACTTGGTATGTGCTTGGGCTGAGCTTGAGCTTTACACGTGCAAAGGCTTCTTTTGGAGTTGAACGCCAAGTTGTAACATGTTTTTGGCGTTCAACTCTGGTTTGTGACGTGTTTCTGGCGTTTGACTATAGAATGCAGCATAGAACTGGCGTTGAGCGCCAGTTTGTGTCTTTTAATCTCGAATAAAGTATGGACTATTATATATTGCTGGAAAGCTCTGGGTGTCTACCTTCCAAAGCCGTTGAGAGCGCGCCATTTGGAGTTCTGTAGCTCCAGAAAATCCACTTCAAGTGCAGGGAGGTCAGAATCCAACACTATCAGCAGTCCTTTGTCAGCCTTTTATCAGAGTTTTGCTCAGGTCCCTCAATTTCAGCCAGAAAATACCTGAAATCACAAAAAAAACACACAAATTCATAGTAAAGTCCAGAAATGTGAATTTAGCATAAAAACTAATGAAAACATCCCTAAAAGTAGCTAGATCCTACTAAAAACTATCTAAAAACAATGCCAAAAAGCGTATAAATTATCCGCTCATCACAACACCAAACTTAAATTGTTTCTTGTCCCCAAGCAACTGAAAATCAAATAGGATAAAAAGAAGAGAATATACTATAAATCTCAGAATATCAATGAATATTAGTTCTTAATTACATGAGCGGGACTTATAGCTTTTTGCTTCTGAATAGTTTTGGCATCTCACTTTTTCCCTTGAAGTTTAGAATGATTAGCATCTCTAGGAACTTAGAATTTCAGATATTGATTCTCATAGTTAAGTTTGTTGATTCTTGAACAGAGCTACTTTTATGAGTCTTGGTCGTGGCCCTAAGCACTTTGTTTTCCAGTATTACCACCGGATACATAAATGCCACATACACATAACTGGGTGAACCTTTTCAAATTATGATTCAGCTTTGCTAAAGTCCCCAGTTAGAGGTGTCCAGAGCTCTTAAGCACACTTTTTTTGCTTTGGATCATGACTCTAACCACTCAGTCTCAAGCTTTTCACTTGGACCTGCATGCCACAAGCACATAGTTAGGGACAGCTTGATTTAGCCGCTTAGGCCTGGATTTTATTTTTCTTGGGCCCTCCTATCCATTGATGCTCAACGCCTTGGATCCTTTTTACCCTTGCCTTTTGGTTTTAAGGGCTATTGGCTTTTTCTGCTTGCTTTTTCTTTTTCTTTCTAATTCTCTTTTTTTTCGCCATTAAATTTTTTTTTTTCGCAAGCTTTTGCTTTTTCATTGCTTTTTCTTGCTTCAAGAATCAATTTCATGATTTTTCAGATTGTCAATAACATTCTCTTTGTTCATCATTCTTTCAAGAGCCAACAATTTTAACATTCATAAACAACAAGATCAAAATTATGCACTGTTCAAGCATTCATTCAGAAAACAAAAAGTATTGTCACCACATCAATATAACTAAACTAAATTCAAGGATAATTTCAAAATTCATGTACTTCTTGTTCTTTTGAATTAGAAACATTTTTCATTTAAGAGAGGTGAAGGATTCATGGAATTATTCATAGCTTTAAGACATAGTTATTAATTACTAATGATCATGTAATAAAGACACAAACATAAACATATAGCATAAAATCGAAAAAGCAGAAAAAAATAAGAACAAGGAATGAGTCCACCTCAGTGATGGTGGCGCCTTCTTGAAGGACCAATGGTGCTTTGAGCTCCTCTATGTCTCTTCCTTGCCTTTGTTGCATGATCCCTAGTGATTTTGGTGCTCCTATCCTTAGTTGCTCCCAATAATTGTGTGGAGAAAAATGTATCTCCTGAGGTATCTCAGGGATTTTCTTGATGAGGAAATTCCTCATGCTCTCTTGATGTGTAGTCAAATGCTCTATTACTGAGCTATGGACCCTTGAGATGAATCTCTCTATCTCTCATGACAGAGGTGGAAGCAATTGTCTTCCTTTTTTCTTCTTCTTTTTTTTTGAGGTTTCTCTGGCCTTAGGTTCCATCAATGGTTATGGAAAAACAAAAAAGCTACGCTTTTACCACACCAAACTTAGAATGTTGCTCGCCCTCGAGCAAAGAAGAAAGAATGGAAGGAGAAGAAGATATGGAAGAGAGGGAGAGATGTGTATGTTTTGGCCATATGGATGGGATTGGGTGGGGAAGAGATGGATGGATGTGAGTGGTGAAGAGGTGATGGGGAAGAGAGATGGTGAGTTGAGGTAGGTGGGGATCTTGTGGGGTCCACAGATCCTAAGATGATCCTGTGGGGTCCACAGATCCTGAGGTGTCAAGAATTTACATCCCTGCACCAATTAGGCGTGTAAAATGCCTTTGCATGCAATTCTGGCGTTTAAACGCCAGATTGATGCTTGTTTTGGGCGTCAGCGCCCAACTGCAGCATGTTTCTGGCGTTGAACGCCAGTTCCATGCTTGTTTCTGGCGTTCAGCGCCAGCTCTCCTCAGGGTGTATTACTGGCGTTTGAACTCCAGAATGTTGATTGTTTCAGGCGTTCAACGCCAGATCCATGCTCTGTTCTGGCGTTGAACGCCAGCCAGATGCTCCTTACTGGCATTTAAACGCCAGTAAGTCCTTCCTCTAGGGTGTGATTTTTCTTCTGCTGTTTTTTATTCTGTTTTTAATTTTAGTATTTATTTTGTTACTCCACATGATCATGAACCTAATAAAAGAACAATAAAATTAAAATAAAATTAGATAAATAAAAATTGGGTTGCCTCCCAATAAGCGCTTCTTTAATGTCAATAGCTTGACAGAGGGCTCTCATGGAGCCTCACAGGTGATCAGGTCAATGTTGTAGGCTCCCAACACCAAACTTAGAGTTTGGATGTGGGGATTCAACACCAAACTTAGAGTTTGGTTGTGGCCTCTCAACACCAAACTTAGAGTTTGATTGTGGGGGCTTTGTTTGACTCTGTACTGAGAGAAGCTTTTCATGCTTCCTCTCCATGTATACAGAAGAATACCCTTGGGTCTTAAACACAAGGTAGTCCCCATTTAGTTGAAGGACTAATTCTCCTCTGTTAACATCTATCACAGCTCCTGCTGTGGCTAGGAAAGGTCTTCCAAGGATGATGCATTCATCCTCCTCCTTCCTAGTGTCTAAGATTATGAAATCAGTAAGGATGTAAAGGCCTTCAACCTTTACTAACACGTCCTCTACTAATTCATAAGCTTGTCTTGCTGACTTGTCTGCCATTTGTAATGAGAATAAGGCATGCTGTACCTCAATGATCCCTAGCTTCTCTATTACAGAGAGTGGCATAAGATTTATGCCTGACCCTAGGTCACACAGAGCCATCTCAAAGGTCATGGTGCCTATGGTACAGGGTATTAAGAATTTGCCAGGATCTTGTCTCTTTTGAGGTAAAGTTTGCTGAACTCATGTATCTAGTTCACTAATGAGCAAGGGAGGTGCATCTTTCCAAGTCTCATTACCAAACAACTTGGCATTCAGCTTCATGATAGCTCCCAGATATTGAGAAACTTGCTCTCCAGTTACATCTTCATCCTCTTCAGAGGAAGAATAGTCTTCAGAGCTCATGAATGGCAGAAAGAGATTTAATGGGATCTCTATGGTCTCTATATGAGCCTCAGATTCCTTTGGGTCCTCAATAGGGAACTCCTTCTTACTTGAAAGACATCCCATGAGGTCTTCCTCATTGGAATTCACGTCCTCTCCTTCCTCTTTAGGTTCGGCCATGTTGAGTATGTCAATGGCCTTGCACTCTCTTTTTGGATTCTCTTCAGTATTACTTTGGAGAGTACTAGGAGGAGTTTTAGTGACTTTCTTACTCAGCTGGCTCACTTGTGCCTCCAAATTTCTAATGGAGGATCTTGTTTTACTCATGAAACTTAAAGTGACCTTAGACAGATCAGAGACTATGTTTGCTAAATTAGAGGAGCTCTGTTCAGAATTCTCTATCTGTTGCTGAGAAGATGATGGAAAAGGCTTGCTATTGCTAAGCCTGTTTCTTCCACCATTATTAAAGCCTTGTTAAGGCTTTTGTTGATCCTTCCATGAGAAATTTGGATGATTTCTCCATGATGAATTATAGGTGTTTCCATAAGGTTCACCCATGTAATTTACCTCTGCTATTGCAGGGTTCTCAGGATCATAAGCTTCTTCTTCAGAATATGCCTCTTTAGTACTGTTGGATGCATTTTGCCATCCATTCAGACTTTGAGAAATCATGTTGACTTGCTGAGTCAACATTTTGTTCTGAGCCAATATGGCATTCAGAGCATCAATTTCAAGAACTCCCTTCCTCTGAGGCATCCCATTATTCACGGAATTCCTCTCAGAAGTGTACATGAACTGGTTATTTGCAACCATGTCAATAAGTTCTTGAGCCTCTGCAGGCGTTTTCATTAGGTGAATGGATCCACCTGCAGAATGGTACTGTGACATCATAGAGAACTCAGATAGACCATAATAGAATATGTCTATCATGGTCCATTCTGAAAACATGTCAGAAGGACATCTTTTAGTCATCTGCTTGTATCTTTCCCAAGCTTCATAGAGAGATTCACCATCTTTTTGTTTGAAGGTCTGAACATCCACTCTACGCTTGCTCAGCTTTTGAGGAGGAAAGAACTTAGCCAAGAAGGCCGTGACCAGCTTATCCCAGGAGTCCAAGCTATCTTTAGGTTGAGAGTCCAACCATGCTCTAGCTCTGTCTATTATAGCAAAAGGGAAAAGCATGAGCCTGTAGACTTCGGGATCTACTCCATTAGTCTTAACAGTCTCACAGATCTATAAGAACTTAGTTAAGAACTGGTAGGGATCTTCTGCTGGAAGTCCATGAAACTTGCAGTTCTGTTGCATTAGAGCAACTAATTGAGGTTTCAGCTCAAAATTGTTTGCTCCAATGGTAGGAATTGAGATGCTTCTTCCATCAAACTTGGACGTAGGTGCACTATAATCACCAAGCATCCTTCTTGCATTATTGTTGTTGGGTTCGGCTACCATCTCCTTTTCTTGTTCGAAAATTTCAGCAAGGTTGTCTCTGGATTGTTGTAATTTAGCTTCTCTTAGTTTTCTCTTCAAAGTCTTTTCAGGTTCTGGATCAGCTTCAACAAGAATGCCTTTTTCCTTGTTCCTGCTCATATGAAAGAGGAGAGAACAGAAAAAGAAGAGGAATCCTCTATGTCACAGTAAAGAGGTTCCTTATTGTTAGTAGAAGAAGAAAGAGAATAAGAGTGAAGAAAAATGAATAATCCAAACACAAGGGTGAGGATAGAGGCAGTGATTTGAGATGAAGAGAGGTGAAGAGAGGTGTTAGTAAATGAATAAATAAATAGAATAAGATGAGAGAGGGAGAAATTTTTTAAAGTAAATTTTGAAAAGGAGTTAATGATTTTCAAAAATTAAAGGGAAAAAGTAGTTAGTTGGTTTTGAAAAAGATAAGAAACAAACAAAAAGTTAGTTAGTTAATTGAAAAAGATTTAAAAATCAATTTTGAAAAGATAAGAAGATAAGAAGTTGGAAAAGATATTTTAAAATCAAATTTTTGAAAAAGATATGATATAAAAAGATATGATAAAAAGATATGATTAAAAAGATAAATTTTTTTAAAATTAAAATTGATTACTTGACTAACAAGAAACTAAAAGATATGATTCTAGAATTTAGAGATTGAACCTTTCTTAACAAGAAAGTAACAAACTTCAAATTTTTGAATCAACCACATTACTTGTTAGCTAAGTTTTCGAAAATAAATATAAAATTAAGAAAAAGATTTTTGAAAATTATTTTAAAAAAATTTTCGAAAATCAATAAGAAAAATGAAAAAGATTTGATTTTTGAAAAAGCTTTGAAAAGATAAGATTTTTAAAATTTGAATATTTGACTTGACTTACAAGAAACAACTAATTTTAAAATTTTTTGACTAAGTCAACCCAAATTTTTGAAATTTTGAGAGAAAAAAGGAAAAGATATTTTTTTATTTTTGAATTTTTAATTATGAGAGAGAAAAACATAAAAAAATGACTCACAACATGAAAATTATGAATCAAAATACATGATGCATGCAAGAACACTATGAATGTCAAGATGAACACCAAGAACACTTTGAAGATCATGATGAATATCAAGAACATATTTTTGAAAAAAAAATTATGCAAAGAAAACATGTAAGACACTAAACTTAGAAATCTTTAATGCTTAGACACTATGAATGCAAAAATGCACATGAAAAACAACAAAAGACACAAAACAAGAAAACATCAAGATCAAACAAGAAGACTTATCAAGAACAACTTGAAGATCATGAAGAACACCATGCATAGATTTTCGAAAAATGCATAAATTTTTAGAAAAATGCAATTGACACCAAACTTAAAAATTGACTCAAGACTCAAACAAGAAACACAAAATATTTTTGAATTTTATGAGTTTATAATTTTTTGGATTTTATTTTATATTTTTCGAAAAAAAACATATAGGTAAAAGAAAATAAGAAATTCAAAATTTTTAAGAAGAATTCCAGGAATCTTTCAATGTTAGCCTAAAGCTCCAATCCAGGGGTTGGGCATGGCTTAATAATCGGCTAGTTTAGGATATAAATCAGTCATACAATAGCTGATATTTCAATTAACTTGCCTCTATGCTGATGATTGGAAGCCTCAGTCCAAAAGAATTAAACATGGCTTTACAGCCAGCCAGGCTTCAACATGCTTCATGAAACACTAGAATTCATTCTTAAAAATTTAGAATAATTTTCGAAAACAGATGAGAATTTTCTTTTGAAAGATTTTTGAAAATTTTTGAAAATAAAACAAAAAGAAAATTACCTAATCTGAGCAACAAGATGAACCGTCAGTTGTCCAAACTCGAACAATCCCCGGCAATGGCGCCAAAAACTTGGTGCACGAAATTGTGATCTCTTATAATGGTATTCAACTTGGTGTGCGCATTTACTAACTCAGCACTTTCTTCACAACCTCGCACAACTAACCAGCAAGTGCATTGGGTCATCCAAGTAATAAACCTTACGTGAGTAAGGGTCGATCCCACGGAGATTGTCGGTTTAAAACAAGCTATGGTCATCTTGTAAATCTCAGTCAGGCGGATAATAAATGGTTATGGAGTTTTTGAATAATAATAATAAATAAACAGAAAATAAAGATAGAAATACTTATGTAGATCATCGATGGGAATTTCAGATAGGCGTATGAAGATGCTGTGCTACTTCTGAATCTCTACTTTCCTACTACCTTCATCCAATCCTTCTTACTCCTTTCCATGGCAAGCTGTATGTAGGGCATCACCGTTGTCAATGGCTACATCCCATCCTCTCAGTGAAAAAGGTCCAAATGCTCTGTCACGGCACGGCTAATCATCTGTCGGTTCTCGATCATGTCGGAATAGAATCCCTTGATTCTTTTGCGTTTGTCATCACGCCCAAAAATCGCGAGTTTGAAGCTCGTCACAGTCATTCAATCCCGGAATCCTACTCGGAATACCACAGACAAGGTTTAGACTTTCTGGATTCTCATGAATGCCACCATCAATTCTAGCTTATACCACGAAGACTCTAATCTCACAGAATGGAAGGCTCGGTTGTCAGGCGAGGGCAACCATGCATCGTGCATCAGGAATACAAGAGATACACACTCTAGCTTTCGCTTGTAGAACGGAAGTGGTTGTCAGGCACGCGTTCATAGGGACGAATGATGATGAGTGTCACAGATCATCACATCCATCAGGTTGAAGTACGAGTAGTATCTTAGAACAGAAATAAGATTGAATTTGAGTAAAAGGTAGTAGTAATTGCATTAAAACTTTGAGGTATAGCAGAGCACCACACCCGTAATCTATGGTGTGTAGAAACTCCACCGTTGAAAATACATAAGTGATGAAGGTTCAGGCATGGCCGAATGGCCAGCCCCCAAAACGTGATCACAGGATCAAAAATACAATCCCAGATCCAGGATGTCAAATACAATAGTAAAAGGTCCTAATTATACTAGACTAGCTACTAGGGTTTGCAGAAATAAGTAATTGATGCATAAATCCACTTCCGGGGCCCACTGGTGTGTGCTTGGGCTGAGCTTGAGCTTTACACGTGCAGAGGCTTCTTTTGGAGTTGAACGCCAAGTTGTAACGTGTTTTTGGCGTTCAACTCTAGTTCGTGACGTATTTCTGGCGTTTGACTCCAGAATGCAGCGTAGAACTAGCGTTGAGCGCCAGTTTGCATCATCTAATCTCGAATAAAATTTGGACTATTATATATTGCTGGAAAGCTCTGGATGTCTACTTTCCAACGTCAATAAGAGCGCATCATTTGGAGTTCTGTAGCTCCAGAAAATCCATTTCAAGTGCAGGGAGGTAAGAATCCAACAGCATCAGCAGTCCTTTGTCAGCCTTTTATCAGAGTTTTGCTCAGATCCCTCAATTTCAGCCAGAAAATACCTAAAATCACAGAAAAACACACAAACTCATAGTAAAGTCCAGAAATGTGAATTTAGCATAAAAACTAATGAAAACATCCCTAAAAGTAGCTAGATCCTACTAAAAACTATCTAAAAACAATGCCAAAAAGCGTATAAATTATCCGCTCATCAGCAACCTATCTATGTGAATGCAACTACATGCAAAAATGATTCTACCTACTTAGTTAAAAGTAAATCAAATTCTCCAAGAACAAATATGAAATGGGTTCCACTAATTCAAATCATAAAAATGAAGTACAAATAGACTTGCTGAAGAAAATAGCTCATGAAAGCCGGGAACAAAGAATCGAGCATCGAACCCTCACCGAAAGTATATACACTCTGATCACTCATGTGTTTAAGGTTTGATTCTCTTAATTCTCTACTAATCTTGCTTTCTAAGGCTTGCTCTTCTTCTACCAATCAACAAAGAATTAATGCATATATACACATATCAAGAGGTCTTTTAAGGGTTGTAATGGGGTTAGGGTCAAGGTAGGAATGTATTTGGTTAAGTGGACTAAAATTCAAATCCTTGATTAACCTAAACTTATCACCCAACCTAAGACAATCCATGTAATCACAATACAAAATCTAACTACCCCATTAACTATATTTACCACTCATGCATCCCAAATTTGAGTACAATTCATATGCATTGCTATTATTTACTTTGGGGCATTTTGTCCCCTTTTTATTGTTTGCTCTTTTTCTTTTCTTTTTCTCTCTCTCTCTCTTTTTCCTTTGTATTTTTTTCTCTTTTGTTTTTCTCAATGCATATGGTTAAGGTATTGAACGCATAAACATGTCCTCAACATTCTTTTTCACATTTTCTCAAGAATGCACAACACCCAATTCTCAAACCAAAAGTTTTCAATCCCAATTTCCCCACACTTAATTTGTGAGAACTCTCACTAGTCTAAGCTAACCACGGATTCAAATTAGGGACGTTATTATTTTCCGCTTAGAGTTAGTGATGTGCTAAAATAGATAACAAAAGGGGTGAAATAGGCTCAAAATTGATTTGCAAAGGATAATGAAGGGTTAAGGCCATCTGGGTATGTGAGTTTTGTGAAACAAGGCCTCAATCATATAAATGCATGCATACATCAAACAATGGAAATATAGAATTAAGCAAGACAAAGATCACAATTTTAGGGAGAACAACACACACCAAAAATAAAATGTTGGTTGATAAAATGCAACCAATCAAATACGCTCAAAATTTCACTGGTTTTGTGTGTTCGAGCTCTAAACCATGTTCCAAATTAAATATCTTCAAACAAGTTTAACAAAAACTTTAATTCAAATTAGTGAAATACTCTAAAAAGTTTCTTGAAAAAGAAAATATTACTTCAAACAAGTAGTTGGTAAAATATACACAAAATCAAACAAACATGCAATCAAACATGCAAATGCAACAGCTAATTTAACAGAGAAAACTAAACATTGGTGTTAAGACAGGAAAGTAGCTAATCCACGGAGATCGGTATTGACCTCCCCACACTTAAAGATTGCACTGTCCTCGGTGCATGCTGAGACGTGCAAGTGGACAGGGGTTGTGAGATACAACTGCTGCTCTTTCTTTAATGGATTGTGCAGATGAACTTATTGTTTGCCCCATTTAAAAGCTTTTCCTTTTTCTTTCTTGATGGCCATTGATGAGCGGATAATTTATACGCTTTTTGGCATTGTTTTTAGTATATTTTTAGTATGTTTTAGTTAGTTTTTATTATGTTTTTATTAGCTTTTAATTAAAAATCACATTTCTAGACTTTACTATGAGTTTGCGTGTTTTTCTGTGATTTCAGGTATTTTCTGGCTGAAATTGAGGAACTTGAGCAAAAATCTGATTCAGAGGCTAAAAAAAGACTGCAGATGTTGTTGGATTCTGACCTCCTTGCGCTCTCAATTGCGTTGGAAAGTAGACATCCTGGGCTTTCCAGAAATATATAATAGTCCATACTTTTCCCGAGAATTGATGGCCCAAACCGGCGTTTCAAATCAGCTTCAGAATTCCCGGCGTTTAACGCCGAAACTGGCACAAAAATTGGAGTTAAACGCCCAAACTGGCACAAAAGCTGGCGTTTAACTCCAGGAAAAGTCTCTACACATGAAAGCTTCAATGCTCAGCCCAAGCACATACCAAGTGGACCCCGGAAGTGGATTTTTATGTCATTTACTCATTCTTGTAAACTCTAGGTCACTAGTTCACTATAAATAGGACCTTTTGCTATTGTATCTGGATCGGATGACACATTACACGTTTCATACTGTATCTTCTACGGCATGAGTCTCTAAACCCCATGGTTGGAGGTGAGGAGCTATGCTGTATCTTGATGGATTAATGCAATTACTACTCTTTTTCACTCAATCATGCTTGCTACTATTCTAAGATATCACTTGTTCCTCAACTTGATGAATGTGATGATCTGTGATACTCATCATCATTCTCACCTATGAATGTGTGCCTGACAACCACCTCCCTTCTACCTTAGACTGAGTAGATATCTCTTGGATTCTTTAATCAGAATCTTCGTGGTATAAGCTAGAATCCATTGGCGGCCATTCTCGAGAACCCGGAAAGTCTAAACCTTGTCTGTGGTATTTCGAGTGATTCAGGGATTGAATGGCTGTGACGAGCTTCAAACTCGCGAGTGTTGGGCATAGTGACAGACGCAAAAGGATCAATGGATCCTATTCCAGCATGATCGAGAACCGACAGATGATTAGCCATGCGGTGACAGCGTGTGTTGAACATTTTCACTGAGAGAATGGAAGGTAGCCATTGACAACGGTGAAACCCAACATACAGCTTGCCATGGAAGGAGCCTTGCGTGCATAAGGAAGAAGATAGTAGGAAAGCAGAGATTCAGAAGATAGAGCATCTCCAGAACCTCAACATTTTCTCCATTACTGCAAAACAAGTATTTATTTTATGTTCTTTTAATTTTTACAATTAAATCTGAGAATTATTGATATCCTGACTAAGTGTTACAAGATAACCATAGCTTGCTTCAAGCCAACAATCTCCGTGGGATCGACCCTTACTCACGTAAAGTATTACTTGGATGACCCAGTGCACTTGCTGGTTAGTTGTGCGGAATTACAAAAGTGTGATTGTGATTTCGTGCACCAAGTTTTTGGCGCCGTTGCCGGGGATTGTTCGAGTTTTGACAACTGACGGTTTATCTTGTTGCTTAGATCAGGAATATTTTATTTTAGTTGGTTTAGAGTCTTTTATTTGAGTTCAGTTTTATATTTTAAGTTTGGTGTCAATTGCATGCTTTTATTTTCTTTTAATTTTTCGAATTTGCATGTTCTTAGTCCTTTCTTGATCTTTAAAAATTCTAAGTTTGGTGTCTTCCTTGTGTTTTCCTTTAAGTTTTCAAAAATTTGTGTTTGATTTTCTGAAAATTTTTAAGTTTAGTGTCGATTTGTTGTTTTTCTCTTCCCTCATTAAATTTAAAAAAAAAATTATCTTTCCCTTATTTTACTCATAATTTTCGAAATTTTGCATTAATTTAGTCAAAGATTTTCAAAATCATATCTTTTTTTATTGCAATTCATATCAATTCCCTTTTCTCCATCATGGACATAAGTGGAAATGAACAGTCCAGAAGGACTCTGGGGTCATATGCTAACCCCATTACAGCTGCATATGGGAGTAGCATCTGTATACCTCCCATTAAGGCAAGCAGCTTTGAGCTAAATCCTCAGCTCATTATCATGGTGCAGCAAAATTGCCAGTATTCCGGTCTTCCACAGGAAGAACCAACTGAGTTTCTGGCACAGTTCTTGCAAATTGTTGACACAGTACGTGATAAAGAAGTGGATCAGGATGTCTACAGATTGTTACTGTTTTCATTTGCTGTAAAAGATCAAGCTAAGAGGTAGTTGAATAACCAACCCACAGCAAGCATAAAAACATGGAGACAATTATCAGACAAATTTCTGAATCAATTTTACCCTCCAAAAAGGATGACACAGCTAAGGCTGGACATCCAAGGCTTTAAACAAGAGGATAATGAATCCCTTTATAATGCCTGGGAGAGGTATAGAGGTATACTGAGGAAATGCCCCTCTGAAATGTTTTCAGAGTGGGTACAGCTGGACATCTTCTACTATGGGCTTACAGAAAAGGCTCAGATGTCGTTAGACCACTCAGCTGGTGGATCTATACACATGAGGAAGACAATTGAAGAGGCTCAAGAGCTCATAGATACAGTTGCTAGAAATCAACATCTATACTCAAGCAGTGAGTCCTCTATAAAAGAAGAAGCTATAGTAGTAACTACTGCTCCTAATCCTCAAGAATAGATTGTTGAACTTAATCAACAATTACTCCTGATGACAAAATAATTAGCAGAGTTTAAAGAGATACTCCAAGAAACTAAAAATGCTAACCAGAATATGGAAGCACAATTGAATCAGACAAGACAACAGCTATCTAAACAGATAACAGAAGAATGCCAAGCTGTTAAATTAAGGAGTGGGAAGACATTGAATGTATCAATTCAAAGCAGCAGAAAGCCAAGAAAGGAACAACTGACAGAGGATAACCAAACCACTGCCCAAAATCCCTCTGAGGACAGTAAGAGCCCAGAGAGGAATACTTCTGGCGTTCAAACGCCAGAAAAGGGGGAAAAGTTGGCATTAAACGCCCATTCCTTGCCCAGTTCTGGCGTTCAAATGCCAGAAAATGGTGGAAAGCTGGCGTTAAACGCCCATCCTACACCCAGTCCTGGCGTTCAAACGCCAATGAGGAATCAGACACCTGAGAGTGCTAATAGTAACCCCTCTAAGAAGGCTTCTCCAACCACCTCTATAGGGAATAAACCTGCAGCAACTAAGGTTGAAGAATATAAAGCCAAGATGCCTTATCCTTAGAAACTCCGCCAAGCGGAACAGGATAAACAATTTTCCCACTTTGCAGACTATCTAAGAACTCTTGAAATAAAGATTCCGTTTGCAGAGGCACTTGAGCAAATACCCTCTTATGCTAAGTTTATGAAAGAGATCTTAAGTCATAAGAAGGATTGGAGAGAAACTGAAAAGGTTTTTCTCACTGAAGAATGCAGTGCAGTCATTCTGAAAAGCTTACCAGAAAAGCTTCAAGATCCAGGAAGCTTTATGATACCATGCACATTAGAAGGTGCTTGTACCAAGACAGCCCTATGTCTTGATCATCTAGCACTTGTCCTGAAAAGGTGCCAAGAGACTAACCTGGTCTTAAATTGGGAGAAATGTCACTTTATGGTGACTGAAGGAATTGTCCTTGGGCACAAAATTTCAAGCAAGGGAATAGAGGTGGATCAAGCAAAGGTAGAAGTAATTGAAAAATTACCACCACCTGCCAATGTTAAGGCAATCAGAAGCTTTCTGGGGCATGCAGGATTCTACAGAAGGTTTATAAAGGATTTTTCAAAAATTGCAAAACCTCTAAGCAACCTGCTAGCTGCTGACACACCATTTGTGTTTGACACAGAGTGTTTGCAGGCGTTTGAGACCCTGAAAGCCAAGCTGGTCACAGCACCAGTCATCTCTGCACCAGACTGGACATTACCATTCGAACTTATGTGTGATGCCAGTGACCATGCTATTGGTGCAGTGTTGGGATAGAGGCACAACAAGCTTTTGCATGTCATTTATTATTCTAGCCGTGTTCTAAATGACGCACAGAAGAATTACACAACCACAGAAAAAGAGTTATTTGCAGTGGTTTATGCCATTGACAAGTTTAGATCCTATTTAGTAGGGTCAAAAGTGATTGTGTACACTAACCATGCTGCTCTTAAATACTTACTCACAAAGCAGGATTCAAAACCCAGGCTCATAAGATGGGTGTTGCTTCTGCAAGAGTTTGATATAGAAATAAGAGACAGAAAGGACAGAGAACCAGGTAGCTGATCACTTGTACCGGATAGAACCAGTAGCTGGGGCGTCCCTCCCCTCTACTGAGATCTCTGAGACCTTTTCAGATGAGCAACTCTTTGCCATTTAGGAAGCACCATGGTTTGCGGACATTGCAAACTATAAAGCTGTGAGGTTCATACCCCAGGAGTACAGCAGGGTGCAAAGAAAAAAATTAATTTCAGATGCCAAGTACTACCTATGGGATGAGCCATATCTCTTTAAGAGATGTGCAGACGGAATGATCCGCAGATGTGTACCTAGAGAGGAAGCACAAAGGATCCTATGGCATTATCATGGATCACAGTATAGGGGACATTCCGGAAGTGAGCGAACAGCCACTAAGGTCCTCCAATGCGGCTTCTACTGGCCTACTCTCTATAGGGATGCCCGAGAGTTTGTGCGTAACTGTGACAGTTGCCAAAGAGTTGGCAACTTGCCTCATGGTTACGCCATGCCTCAACAAGGGATCTTAGAGATTGAATTGTTTGATGTATGGGGTATTGACTTCATGGGTCCCTTCCCACCATCATACTCAAACATTTACATTCTGGTGGCAGTAGACTATGTATCTAAATGGGTAGAAGCAATTGCCACACCCAATAATGATACTAAGATCGTGCTGAAATTCCTCCAGAAACACATCTTCAGCAGGTTTGGTGTTTCCAGAGTACTAATCAGTGATGGGGGCACTCATTTCTGCAATAAACAGCTATACTCTGCTATGGTCCGATATGAAATTAGCCACAAAGTAGCAACTCCGTATCATCCATAGACAAATGGGCAAGCTAAAGTCTCTAATAGAAAGCTAAAAAGAATCCTGGAACGGACTGTAATTGCCTGTAGAAAGGATCGGGCAAAGAGCTTGGATGATGCTCTGTGGGCATACAGAACAGCATTCAAGACTCCTATAGGAACCTCTCCATACCAACTTGTATATGGCAAGGCCTGTCATCTGCCCGTGGAACTGGAACATAAAGCCTACTGGGCAACCAGATTCCTAAACCAGGATGCTAAGTTAGCTGGTGAAAAAAGATTGCTCCAGCTAAATGAGCTAGAGGAGTTCAGACTCAGTGCCTTTGAAAATGCAAAAATTTATAAGGAAAAGGCAAAGAAGTGGCATGACAAGAAGTTGTCATCCAGAGTCTTTGAGCTAGGACAAAAAGTTCTGCTCTTCAACTCTAGGCTCAGACTATTCCCAGGAAAACTGAAATCCCGGTGGAGGGGTCCGTATGTGATTACAAGAGTGTCACCATATGGATATGTTGAGCTTCAAGATATTGATTCTGACAAAAAGTTCATTGTTAATGGACAGAGAATCAAGCATTATCTTGAAAGCAATTTTGAGCAAGAATGCTCAAAACTGAGGCTTGAATGAAGCTCAGTGAAGGTCCAACTAAAGACAATAAAAAAGCGCTTGCTGGGAGGCAACCCAGCCATTGGTAGGTTATTTATTTTACTTAATAGAATATTGACATACATTCTTCAAGGTTGATCATCAAAATTGAAGGAATTCACAGAGTTACAGAAGGATTCAGTGCAAAAAGCAGAGAAAAGGAGCTTGCTGGCAAGAAAACGCCAGTAAAGGCACCATTTTGGGCGTTAAACGCCAGAATGGGTACCATTCTGGGCGTTTAACGCTAGAATTGCAGCATCCTAGGCGTTCAGCAAAACGCCCAGTGATAAAGGGGTTTCTGGCGTTTAACGCCAGCCAGGGTACCTGGCTGGGCATTAAACGCCCATAATGGCCACCAATTGGGCGTTAAACGCCAGAATGGATACCATTCTGGGCGTTTAACGCCAGAAAGGCAGGGGAAAGAGATTTTGCTTTCCACTTCAAATTTTTTCACACTTTCATGTTTTGACCCATAATTTTCTACATAAACATGTTACAAATTTTCATTATTCACCCTCAAATTTCAAAAATCCAACAATTTTCTAAATTATTTCTCAAATCTCTTTCAAATTCTTTCCATATCTTCTCAAATCTCTTTCAAAACTTTCGAAATCCCCCCTCCCTTATAAATACACATTCGGCCATCCCCCTCTCTTTACCATTTGAATTTGCTTCTCCTCCTCTCTCTCCCCTTTCCTTTCTTTTGCTTGAGGGCAAGCAAACCTCTAAGTTTCGTGTGCTTTTTCGTGATCACTAAGCTAAGGCTCATCAAGACCATGGCTCCCAAAGGAAAACAAACCAATTCAAGAGGCAAGAAAGAGAATACTCCAAAGAATCTTTGGAGTCAAGAGGGGTTCTTAACCAAAGAACATGCAGACTATTACCACAAAATAATGGGTCTAAGGTCAGTGATCCCAGAAGTTAAATTCGATCTGAAAGAAGACGAATACCCGGAGGTCCAAGAGCAAATTCGAAATAGAGGATGGGAAATTCTAGCCAATCCTAAGACAAAGGTTGGAAGAAACATGGTTCAAGAATTCTACTCAAATCTGTGGCTAACAGATAAGCAGAGAATGACTGGAACTGCTTTCCATACCTTCAGAACCATGGTCAGAGGGAGAACTATTTACTTCCATCTGGACAAAATAAGAGAGGTCTTCAAACTGCCTCAACTACAAGATGATCCTGAATCCTTTAATAGGAGAATGGTGAGAGCAGATAAGGGGTTGGATCAAGTTCTAGAGGACATATGCCTCCCTGGAACTAAGTGGATAACCAATTCAAAAGGTGTCCCAAACCAACTCAAGAGGGGAGACCTCAAACCAGTTGCAAGAGGTTCGCTAGACTTCATTGGGCGTTCTATTTTGTCCACTAGTAACCGTTCTGAGGTCACTGTCAAGAGAGCAGTGATGATTCATTGCATTATACTGGGAAAAGAAGTGAAGATTCATCATCTGATTGCTTGTGAGATTTACACAATTGCAAACAAGAACTCCACTGAAGCCAAACTGGCTTACCCAAGCTTAATCTCTTTGCTATATAAAGATGCTGGGGTGAGGATGGGAGTAGATGAATTCATCCCAATTGAACATCCAATCACCAAGAAGTCAATGGAAGGACAAATGCAAGATAACTCTATCAAAAGGAGGGCGCAGGAATTCCTCCCTGAACTTCCTGAATTTGACTACTGGGCCCGCCTAGAAGCATCTGTTGCCAAGCTGCAAGAAGCTATGGAACAAATTAAGGAAGAACAGCAAAATCGAAACTGCATGCCCTGCAAATTGCTGAAGGAACAAGAGAAGCAGGGGCGTGAGCTACAGGAACTGAAGCGCCAGAACCTCTCCCTTGAAGGGTCAAACACCTCATAAGTTGAGGGAACATCCACTTCTCAAAATCAAGGTTGTTGAGTCCTAACTCTGTGATAACCTTTATCATTAGGAATCTATTTTAGATTCATTTAAATTTCTGTTTTTAATTTTCTGTTTTCTATTACTATTAATCTTATCTTATATTATTTTTGAGTCTTGTTCTTATTCCATGATTAATAAAATTTAAAGTTCATGCCTTAAAGTTATAAATGTTCTATGAATCCATCACC
This sequence comes from Arachis hypogaea, assembly GCF_003086295.3. Taxonomy (NCBI): domain Eukaryota; kingdom Viridiplantae; phylum Streptophyta; class Magnoliopsida; order Fabales; family Fabaceae; genus Arachis; species Arachis hypogaea. Next base: position 57,103,173 of record NC_092040.1, read on the forward strand.
TTTCTTAGATGAAAAATGTTTTTAATCACAAAAGAACAAGGAGTACAGGATTTCGAATTCATCTTTAAAACTAGTTGAATTAGTTTGATGTGGTGACAATACTTTTTATTTTCTGAATGAATACTTGAACAGTGCATATGTCTTTTGAATTTGTTGTTTTAAGAATGTTAAAATTGTTGCTTCTTGAAAGAATGATGGAAAAGGAGAAATGCTATTGAGGATCTGAAAAATCATCAAATTGATTCTTGAAGCAAGAAAAAGCAGTGAATACAAAAAAAAAGAAAAAGAAAAAGCAAGTAGAAAAAGCCAATAGCCCTTTAAACCAAAAGGCAAGGGTAAAAATAAAAAGGATCCAAGGCTTTGAGCATCAGTGGATAGGAGGGCCTACAAGAATAATATCCTGGCCTAAGCGGCTAAACCAAGCTGTCCCTAACCATGTGCTTGTGGTGTGAAGGTGTCAAGTGAAAACTTGAGACTGAGCGGTTAAAGTCATGATCCAAAGCAAAAAGAGTGTGCTTAAGAACCCTGGACACCTCTAATTGGGGACTCTAGCAAAGCTGAGTCACAGTCTGAAAAGGTTCACCCAGTTATGTGTCTGTGGCATGTATGTATCCAGTGGTAGTATTGGAAAACAGAGTGCTTTGGGCCACGGCCAAGACTCATAAAGTAGCTGTGTTCAAGAATCAACATACTATACTAGGAGAATCAATAACACTATCTGAATTCTGAGTTCCTATGGATGCCAGTCATTCTAAACTTCAAAGGCTAAAGTGAGATGCCAAAACTGTTCAGAGGCAAAAAGCTACTAGTCCCGCTCATCTAATTAGAGCTAAGTTTCATTGATAATTTGGAATTTATAGTATATTCTCTTCTTTTTATCCTGTCTGATTTTCAGTTGCTTGGGGACAAGCAACAATTTAAGTTTGGTGTTGTGATGAGCGGATAATTTATACGCTTTTTGGCATTGTTTTTAGTATATTTTTAGTATGTTTTAGTTAGTTTTTGTTATGTTTTTATTAGTTTTTAATTAAAAATCACATTTTTGGACTTTACTATGAGTTTGTGTGTTTTCCTGTGATTTCAGGTATTTTCTGCCTGAAATTGAGGGACCTGAGCAAAAATCTGATTCAGAGGCTGAAAAGGACTGCATATACTGTTGGATTCTGACCTCCCTGCACTCGAAGTAGATTTTCTGGAGCTACAGAAGTCCAATTGGCACGCTCTCAATTGCATTGGAAAGTAGACATCCTGGGCTTTCCAGTAATAATAGTCCATACTTTGCCCGAGAATTGATGGCCCAAACCGGCATTTCAAATCAGCTTCAGAATTCCCGGCATTTAATGCCGGAACTAGCACAAAAATTTGAGTTAAACGCCCAAACTGGCACAAAAGCTGGCGTTTAACTCCAAGAAAAGTTTCTACACATGAAAGCTTCAATGCTCAGCCCAAGCACACACCAAGTGGACCCCGGAAGTGGATTTTTATGTCATTTACTCATTCTTGTAAACTCTAGGTCACTAGTTCACTATAAATAGGACCTTTTGCTATTGTATCTGGATTGGATGACACATTACACGTTTCATATTGTATCGTCTACGGCATGAGTCTCTAAACCCCATGGTTGGGGGTGAGGAGCTCTGCTGTATCTTGATGGATTAATGCAATTACTACTGTTTTTCACTTGTATTTTCACTTGGAGGACGGGAGGTAGCCATTGACAACGGTGAAACCCAACATACAGCTTGCCATGGAAGGAGCCTTGTGCGCATGAGGAAGAAGACAGTAGGAAAGCAGAGATTCAGAAGATAGAGCATCTCCAGAACCTTAACCTTTTCTCCATTACTACAAAACAAGTATTTATTTCATGTTCTTTTACTTTTTACAATTAAATCTGAAAATTATTGATATCCTGACTAAGAGTTACAAGATAACCATAGCTTGCTTCAAGCCAAAAATCTCCGTGGGATCGACCCTTACTCACGTAAGGTATTACTTGGACGACCCAGTGCACTTGCTGGTTAGTTGTGCGGAATTACAAAAGTGTGATTGTGATTTCATGCACCAGCCATCCTGAAAGAAGAGAGAAAGGAAGAAGAGTAACCCACAAACAAAGATAGGAAAACAAATAGAATATGGGTGGGTTGATGCCAAATAATGAGGATCTCAACTACATGGTAGCTATAACATGCAAGTGAGAAAACAGTAGAAGCAAATGGCATATAATAGTGCAAAAATTGCAATAATGGGGGAGAGAGTGTGGGTAATGAAAGACAATATAAGTGCATATCAATGCAAAAAGAATACAAGTATTTTAAAAGCGTAGCATTGACTTATAAATAATATCACCCAACAGTTTAAAACAAGTCACAAAACACCAAAATAATTCAAGAAAAGATGCAACAGTTGAATAAGAACATTTAACACTAATGATGAAGTAGAAAATTAGAAAAGAAGATAAAAACATGAACAAAATTAAAATGCAATGAAGGAAAGTATGCAAATGTAATATGTAAAAGAGAATGAAAGAGAATAAAGATGAGAAGGGAGGAGAAGAAAGTAAGAAAGGAGAGAAGAAAGAATTAGAATTGAGAGAGAATTAGGATTTGGAAGGAAGGAATAATTGAAACTGGGTGGCACGTGATAAACCACTATTTTATGGTTTATCTTGTGCTTAATTGAGTGGATTTTATCAACTCTTCACCCACTTATTCATACTATTTGCATGGTTTTACATTGGCCTTCCTAATTATGTGCTTTGATTGAAAGCATGCTTCTTTGGCCTTAAGTTCCCTATCTTTAATCCTCTCTTATTACAGATGCCTTGATATGTGTGTTAAGTGTTTTCAGATATTATAGGGCATGAATGGCTCAGAGAATGGAAAGGAAGAATGCAAAATTGGAAGGAAAGCATAAAACGGAGTTTGTGAAGAAACTGGAGCGATGCGACCGCATGGACGACGCGGCCGCATGCCAAGCGCGAAGAAGAAGCGACGCGGCCGCATGACTGACACAACCGCGCGACAAGGAAGACTCCAATTGACGCGACCGCGTGACCCACGCGGACGCGTGACAGAGGCCACGCACCAGAAATTGCAGAAAACGCTCATAGCGGATTCTGAAGCCCTTTTTGGCCCAAATCCAAGTCCAGAAGGCATAGACCAGAGGTTATAAAGTGGGGGAATGCAACCGTTCAGATCATGCTCTGATAATTCATAATTTTAGTTTTAGATGTAGTTTTTAGAGAGAGAGGTTCTCTCCTCTCTCTTAGGATTTAGGATTAGGATTAGGATTTCAACTTCTTCATCACAGGTTCAATATTCCTTTTACTATTTATTTTCTCTTCTATTTTTGTTTACTCTGAAGCTTTTATTTGTGTTTGGTTTATGTTGCCCAATTGGCTTATGGATATTGTCCGTGTTAAAATTGACATTTTCATTCAATATAATTTGAGGTATTCCAAATATTTATGATTTCAGTTTAGCTTTCTATATTTTTGGCTTTGGTTGATTAATTGGTAACTCTTGAGTTATCAAACTCATTGTTGATTGAAAATTGGAATTCTTCAAGAATTAATTCGAGATCCAATAACTCTAACTTTTCCCAAGGAAAGACTGGGACTTGAGGATTCGAATTAATTCATTCACTTAACTTACCTTCATAGTTAGAGGTTAACAAAGTGGGAGAAAAATCCAATTCTCATCACAATTGATAAGGATAACTAGGATAGGACTTCTAATTTCTCATACCTTGCCAAGAGTTTATTTTATAGCCATTATTATTTTATTTTACTTGTCATTCAACTAACTTTTTACCTTAATCCAAAACCCCGAAACACACTTTTTCATAACCAATAATAAGAACATACCTCCCTGCAATTCCTTGAGAAGATGACCCGAGGTTTAAATACGCGGTTATCAATTTATTTAGGGGTTTGTTACTTGTGACAACCAAAACGTTTGCACAAAGGGATTTTTGTTGGTTTAGAAACTATATCTACAACGCGACTTTATAAAATTCTTTACTAGCAAAAATCCTAACGTCAGTGCGCTAGTGAAGGGAGGCGGTGCAAGCGACGCGCATGCAAGGAGCAAAAAGAAAGGACGCATAAGCGCCGAGTGCGCGGACGTGCGCTGATGAGCGGATAATTTATATGCTTTTTGGCATTGTTTTTAGGTAGTTTTTAGCAGGTTCTAGCTACTTTTTAGTATATTTTTATTATTTTTTAGGCAAAATTTATATTTCTGGACTTTACTATGAGTTTTTGTGTTTTTCTTTGATTTCAGGTATTTTCTGGCTGAAATTGAGGGTGCTGAGCAAAAATCTAATTCTGGCTGAAAAAGGACTGCTGATGCTATTGGATTCTGACCTCCCTGCACTCGGAATGGATTTCTTTGAAGCTACAGAAGTCCAATTGGCACGCTTTTAATTGGGTTGGAAAGTAGACATCCAGGGCTTTCCAGCAATATATAATAGTCCATACTTTGCTCGAAGATAAACGACGTAAATTGGTGTTTAACGCTAGTTCCATGTTGCATTCTGGCGTTGAACACCAGAAACAGGTTGCAAGTTGGAGTTAAATGCCAGAAACAGGTTACAACCTGACGTTTAACTCCAGAAACAGCCCAAGCACGTGAGAAGCTCAAGTCTCAGCCCCAGCACACACCAAGTGGGCCCCAGAAGTGGATTTCTGCACTATCTATCTTAGTTTACTCATTTTTTGTAAACCCAGGTTACTAGTTTAGTATTTAAACAACCTTTAGAGACTTATTTTGTATCTCATGACATTTTAGATCTAAACTTTGTACTTTTTGACGGCATGAGTCTCTAAACTCCATTGTTGGGGATGAGGAGCTATGCAGCGTCTCGATGAATTAATGCAATTATTTCTGTTTTCTATTCAAACACGCTTATTTCTCTTTAAGATGTTCATTCGTACTTAACCATGATGAAGGTGATGATCCATGACACTCATCACCATTCTCAATCTATGAACGCGTGCCTAACAACCACCTCCGTTTTACCTTCGATTGAATGAATATCTCTTGGATTCCTTAATCAGAATCTTCGTGGTATAAGCTAGAATCCATTGGCAGCATCCTTGAGAATTCGGAAAGTCTAAACCTTGTCTGTGGTATTCCGAGTAGGATTCAGGGATTGGATGACTGTGACGAGCTTCAAACTCGCGAGTGTTGGGCGTAGTGACAGACGCAAAAGGATCAATGGATCCTATTCCGACATGATCGAAAACCGACAGATGATTAGTCATGCGGTGATAACGCATTTGGACCATTTTCACTGAGAGGACGGATGGTAGCCATTAACAATGGTGATCCAGCAACACACAGCTTGCCATAGGAGGAACCTTGCGTGTGTAAAGAAGAAGACAGGGGGAAAGCAGAGATTCAGAGGACAAAGCATCTCCAAAACTCCAACACATTCTCCATTACTGCGTAACAATTACTTATTTTAAGCTCTTTTACTTTTTACAATTGAAACTAAAGAACCCTATTGGTATCCTGACTAAGAATAATAAGATAACCATAGCTTGCTTCAAGCCAACAATCTCCATAGGATTCAACCCTTACTCACTTAAGGTATTACTTGGACGACCCAGTGCACTTGCTAGTTAGTTGTGCGGAATTACATAGTGTGAGTGTAATTTTCGTGCACCACGCACCTCTGGTCGTGCCAATCGCGCGAGCTCAGCACCGCGCACGCACAACTTTATGGTCAAACTGGGTAGGGGGCCAAAAGATATAATGTGGAATTCGAAAAAATTCTAGAGGTCTCATGTTGTCCTCTAAAAAGTGTAAAAGTTCTCAAATAAATACTAGACTTATGACTAAGTATTATATAAGAAAGGTAAAACAGTCTTTTAGTGCTAAAATCCACTTCTGGGGCCCATTTGGTGAGTGTTTGGGATGAGCTTGATTGAGATTCACATGCTAGGAGGCCTATAGGGCGTTGAACGCTGGCTAGGGGGTTCTTCTTGGGTGTTGGACGCTGGTCTCTTCTCCTTTGGGCGTTGGACGCCAGAATAGGGCAGGAGGCTGGCGTTGAACGCCAGTTTTGGGCCTTCAATTCTGAAGTAAAGTATGGACTATTATACATTGAGAACTCTCCATTTGGACTTCTGTAGCTCCAGTAAAGCTCTTTTGTGTGCAAGGAGGTCAGATCTGGACAGCATTTGCAGTGCTTTTTCTATCTCTGAATCAGATCTGGACAGCATTTGCAGTGCTTTTTCTGTCTCTGAATCAGACTTTTGTTCCAGCTCCTCAATTTCAGCCAGAAAATACTTAAAATTGCATAAAAACACACAAACTCAAAGTGTAATCCAATAATGCGGATTTTGCATTGAAACCTTTGAAAACTTAAGAAAACCTAAACAAAACATACCAAAAACTATATGAAAATGATAGCAAAAAGCGTATAAAATATCCGCTCATCACCTTATCCTTTATAGCAAAGGGGAAAAGCATAAGCTTGTAGATCTCAGGATCCACTCTATTAGTCTTGACAGTATCACAGATCTACAAGAAATCAGAGATGAATCTGTTGGGATCTTCCTATGGAAATACATGAAATTGGCAGTTCTGTTGAACTAAAGTGACCAGTTAAGGCGTCAGCTCAAAGTTATTTGAACCAATGGCAGGTGTAGAGATGCTTCTTCCATAGAAGTCAGAAGTGGGTGTAGTAAAGCCACCTAGGACCTTCCTTGTGTCTCTTCCACCATTAGGATTGACTGTCATGTCTGTAATTTCAGCTTCTTGTTCGAAAAGCTCTGTGAGATTCCCTCCGGAATGCTGTGCTCTTACTTAGCTTGCTGTAAATGCCTCCTTAGAGACCTCTCAGGTTCAGGGTCAGGATCAAAGAGAGGTTCTTTATCTCTGTTCTTGCTCATAAACAAAAAGGAAGAATGCAAGAAGAAAAGAAGAAAAGGATTCTCTATGTCAGTGTATAAAGGTCCTTTTGAAAGAGATAGAAGAAAAGAAAAGAAAAGAAATATATCTTTTAGGTTAAAGGAGTTTTCGAAAATTAATAGAGAGGGAGGGGAAGATATTTTTGAAAATAGAAGGGAAAAGAGAGATGAAGTTTTCGAAAAAGAAGAAGGAGAAAGTAGTTAGGAAATTTTTGAAAAGGAAGAAAAAGAAAGGAAATAGAAAGAGAATAAAATAAAACAAGTAACTAACTAATAAACAAGAATTGAAAATAAAAGATTTGATTTTGAATTTTTAATTTCAAAAGAAAGTAAAGATTTGGAATTGAAAAGTTTTAAATTTAAAAAGAAGATAAGATAAGAAGGACTTAAAGTAAGAAGATATGATAAAGATTTGAAAAAGATTTGCAAAGATAAGAATTGAAATTTGATTTTTGAAAAAAAATTTGATTTTGAAAATTAAAATTTAAATTTTGAAATTGAATTTTTAAAACTTGAATTTAAAGTAAGATAAGATAGGATTTTTGAAATTTAAATAAATATAAAACAAAAGATTTGAAAAAGATATGAAAAGATAAGAATTGAAATTCAAAATTTAAACCCCTTTTGAAGTTTTCTTGTTAGTAAAGTTTAAATTTTGAAAATTTTTTAACCAAGATAAGAAAAGATAGCAAAATTTTTGAAAAAATAAAGAAAGATAAGATTTTTTTTTCTTTTTTTTTGTATTTTTCAAATTTTCAAGGAAAAAGAAAAACAACTAAGAGACACCAAACTTAAAATTTTAGAATGAAGGGACACTAATTTCGAAAATTAAAGGACAAACAACTATGAGACACCAAACTTAAAAATTTTAAGATCAAACAAAGAAAAGAAACAAGAACAACTTGAATACCAAGAAGAACACTCAAGAACAAATTCGAAAATTTAAAGAAAAGATAAACACCCAAGGGATACCAAATTTAAAAATTGACACTAGACTCAACCAAAAGACAAAGAAAAGATGGATTTTGAAAAAGTTTTTGAAAAAAAAAAGAAAAAGAAAACAAACGACACAATTAAAAGTATCTAATCTAAGCAACAAGATAATTCGGTAGTTTGTCAAACTCAAACAATCCCCGGCAACGGCGACAAACACTTGATGCACAAAATTGACCCCGTAATATTCGCACAGATAGACCGGCAAGTGCACCGGGTCATTCAAATAATACCTCAGGTGAGTGAGGGTCGATCCCACGGAGATTGTTAGTTTGAACAAGCAATGGCTATCTTGTAGATCTTAGTCAGGCGGATTGAAAATATAGTTCTTATGGAAAAACGCATAAAAATAGAATAAATAAAGTATTACTTGATAGATGTGAAATCAATTGATAAGAGAACAATTGAGGTTTTGGAGATGCCTCCTCTTTCTGGATCAACTTTTCTCACTGTCTACTTTAACTTCTGATGATTCATTCCATGGCAAGCTGAAAGTGACTAACGCCAGGTCAGTGGTCATTAATTTCCTCTGATTCAGATCAAACGCCAAGTCAGTGGTCATCCAATCTGAACAGGGGTGAAGCGTGCTCCTACAGTCCATTCCCTTGGTGATCCTACTCAAAGCACCACAGACAAGGTCGGATCTTCCAAATCAGAGAACGCTGCTGCATTGATTCTAGCCTGTACCACAAAGGCCCTAATCGCCCCGTACCTCGGCTGAACAGATGTCTCCAAGTCCCCAACGAAGTCGTGGATTAGCCGTTTAAGAGATGTATAATTAAGCTTGTGGTTTAGTACTATCCCATCAAGGACTCGCAAGAACCCATGTAGAATAGGGGACGATCAAGTTACACTCCCAATTCATTAGGATTAGGAACGAAGATACATCATAGAATGGAATCAAACATAGATTGAAATAGAATAGTGATATTATTAATCCATAAGAATCAGCAGAGCTCCTAACCTTAACATAGGAGGTTAGTGACTCATAGCTTATAGAAAAGTAATGAAAGGTTCGAATGGGCAAAGATCTCTAACAAGGGTGATCTTTGTTCTATATATTCTAGTCTAGCAACTAAGGATTACAGAAATAGGATAAACTAGGTTGATAATGCAAAAATCCACTTTAGGGGCCACTTGGTGATTGCTTGGGCTGAGCTAAGGGTGACTCCACGAGCTAGTACCCTTCTTGGGCATTGAACGCCAGCTTTGGACTCCTTTTTGGGCGTTGGACGCCAGCTGCTCCCTTTTGAGCGTCCAACGACAGGAAGAGGGTGAAGTACTGGCGTTGAACGCTAGTTTTGGACCTTCATTTACAGAGAAAAGTATAAACTGTTATATATTGCTAGAAAGCCCTAGATGTTAGCTTTCCAATGCCGTTAAGAGCGCGCCATTTGAACTGTTGTAGCTCCAAAAATGCTCCTTTGAGTGAACGGAGGTCAGAATCTGATAGCATCTACAGTCCTTTCTCTGTCTCTGACTCGGACTTTTCCAGAGCTCCTCAATTTCAGCCAGAAATTACCTGAAATCATCATAAAACACAACAACTTAAAGTAGAATCCAAAAATACGAATTTTGCACTAAAACCTATGAAAATATAATAAAACTTAAACAAAACATAATAAAAACTATATGAAAATGATGTCAAAAAGCGTATAAAAGACCCGCTCATCAATTAGCAACAAAAATAAAAAATATAGCAGCAACAACATAACAACACAAAATCAATAATTTGACATTCAGAAATCTAGAACAATCAGCAACACAATGACACACAAAACAGCAGCATAGAAGAACCAAAGCTAATCAATGATTACAACACATTCAATAATTAATAATCAGTAAATTAAAATAATAAAATCACAACACATATAAAACTACAGCATAGCAGAACCAAACAGAGAAATAAATTTAACACATCAAAAATTACCAAAACACACAAAGAAATTAAAAGAAGAAAGCTACAAACCTAAGATAGAGGACGTGGCGTGACTGAGTGTCGTGGACGACAAGGACCGTGGCAAGTAAGACGGCTGAGAAGTAGACAGCGGCGCACCTGAGAAGCAGATGACGGCTTGACTGAGAGGAGGAGGAAATGACGGTGCTTGCGGTGATTCTTCTTCTATGTGAGCGTGACAGCAAGCGCCGAGATGACGGCGAGCGGGGAGACGACGGCCACAACGGCGAGCAGCTCCAACCCTCAACCAGAAAAGCCACAGGAGGATGGGGATGATGTGACGAGCTACAAGAGGGGAAAGGTTCGGGACAAGGGGAAGGAGGAGGCCACGGAGGCGCCGACAACAACGGACAGCGCCGGCAGAATCCTAATTTTTGAACTTTGAAGCATTGCTTTTCTAATTCTAAATGAGTAACGAAGAAGGAGAGGGTGTTAGGGGAAGGAGGTAGGTGATGCATTACACATTTTTTTTTAAATCAAAACGAGGTCTTTTATAAGAATAGGTCGGTTTTTAGTCCGGTTCAACCAGCCAATTACCAGTCGATTCAACAGTTTTTGATTTGGCGGTTTTAAATACTGGATTGAATTGTTTATATCGCCAGTTTTCAGTTCAATCGATTCGACCAATCGGTCCGATCCGATTTTTATAACCATGACCATAACAGAGATAGATTTGTTGTCATTTTCTTGTATCAATGGCTCCTGGCACCAAACCCACCAAACCGGTGGTGATTCGTCAGTTTGGGCATCAAACCTTGAATTTGAGTCCGCTCTCATTGAACAGATCTTCCCTCTTACTGCGATGTTGCCTTTGACACCGTTCCTAGGATTCTTCCATGCGTCCGTCCGACAAGAACTGCCACTACTCAGAGCTTCCACCTTCCTACGTTTACGGCCAATGTCGATTCCCTGAAACTCATTCAATTGGGTGTCGCCCTCTCCAATTATGCCGGCCACTTACCCGACCTTGGCACCGATTCTTGCTACGTCGGAATTCAATTTTAAAGGCTTGGACGTCCAGTTACTCACAGAACAAGGAATCGATTTCGCTAAGAAGAGGGGATCCTAATTGGTGGCCTTTACAAGATTGTTTCCGAGATCAAGATTCATGTTTAGTAGGCTGAATCTGACTTGGGTCACTTTTCATAGTTCCGATGATTTTGTGTACATGGTTAAGGTTCTCACTGGAAAGAAATTGCCCAATGATCTTGATGTTTTTAAGGCTGTTAATCTTTGAATTATTTATGTCTTATGTTTTTTACATGAAGCGTATGATTAAGTTTTGCCGTGGAATCAATGTCCGTGGGTTAGAGACTCTGGCGAAAAATTTGAAGGTTGATCGTGTTGCAGGGAATAGTCACCAAGCCGGTTCGGATAGTTTGTTGACTCTTCAGACTTTTTTTTCAAACTTAGAAATCTTTATTTTAGTGCTGATGATTGTGATGAGCAAGACTGTTTGAACATCACTTCATTTGTGAATATTTTATTTGGTTAATAAAATTATTGTTCTTTATTAGTACTGTAGCTCGAATTTGAGGTAGCACTTCATATCACACAAATCCTAAGCTTCAAAAGAAATTCTATGGAGATTAACTGGTTCGTGTAAACAATGACGCATTGTTGCGCCAGAACTATACTTGTTGCCATTATTTTAGTTTTGAAAATCTTTTCTAAAAAATAAATTAAAAATAGGTTATGGATTTCTTATTCCCACGTTTTTGTAGGAGTATTATTAACCTTCACGAAAATAATTACAAAATGTACCTTTTTTTTGAAAAATTTACTAATTAGATTACGACCCCTCAAATTATTGGTGTTTAATTTTTTTTTCTTTTTCTGTCATTTTCAGATTCAAAAACATTTAGAGAAGAGAGGTCCGCTAGAGTTTTTCTCTCTATCAATTTCTACTAGGATTTTTAATCCCTGTCTTTCTCTCTTCCTTTTTCCCTGCTGCAAATCTCAATATCTATTCCAATAGTTTCTGGTAAGCCTGATAGATTTGGAACATTACAACCATATTGCCGATAGCGCTATTTTCGTTTTTCGTCCCATCATCTGGTCACCGCCGAATGATGGCAACTAGGCCTGAAAGTCTTTCTTTCCGAACTTGCTTTTGTCCAAGGCTTCTAAACCTTCGATGAGGTGAAGGCACGCATTCGGATCTGACCTTCTTAGTATATAACTACACCTCAAACCAAGCATATCCTCGTTGCCACAACCTGCGCCGCCGCCACGCAACATACCGCTGCCGCGCAACCTGCCCCCGCCGCGCAACCTGCCGCCGCAGCACAAGACGCTGCCTCAATACTTGGAGGTTAGTTAATCATTATTTTTTTTGCTCAATAGTCAAAAAATTTAATTATGCTTGCAATAAAAACTTAGAAATTTATTCAATATTTTCAGTGAAAATAATTTTATTTGTATATGTATCTGATCACTACTTCTATGGTAAATACTAAATAGAGCAGCACTATCTAATCTAGTGTAGTAGATGGAGATCAACTCAAACTTTTATGAACAGAAAAGAAAAGAAAGTTGTGGAGGCACGTGAAGTGCCATCAACTTCTGTGTATGTGTTGTGGCCAATGGCAGTGAAGTGTGTCTTTTGGATGCTTGCTTTTCTAGCTGCATAAACGGGTAATTATTGGAGAAAAAGAACCGTTATGCGTGACAATGTAAAATTGACCTCACCATTGTTTTATATTATTCATTTAACGTTTTATTATAATGCTGTTGAATGGTCCTTGTTGCTAAAACATTATTATACTTTACTGCTATTACTGCTGTAACCTGTAAGTGATTAATCTTTGTTGAATGAGACTTGATTAGTAAGCTGAGTTAATTGGAATTTCTAAGGGGGGACAAAATCTAAGATAGCAGTAGCTTAGGCATGGTGGATGAACTCAATGAACTATTTAGGGTGTGTTTGGCAAACACGTTGAGAAAGAGACAAGTCCGTTTGAATTTTTTGAAAGTTTCATTTTGATGTTTGGCAATTTTTATTTTTCTGAACTCAGAATTGATTCTGCCTCTGAACGCACGTTCAGCAGAAGCTAAAATTTGTAGCTTCTGCGTTTTACGTTCATAGTTGTTGATTGTTTATAGAAAACTAGGTAAAAAATTTATTTCTTTTTTACCAACTCTACCCTTCATTTTCTTCTATAATAGTTACTGGTATCATTCTTACTGTATCGTTCTTTGTAGTTTTTTCTACTTCTTCATAATTTTTAGTTCCAAGTTTTATTTCATCAAAATCGTTCAGATTTGTTTTAATCACTAGCAAATTGAATATTTTAATTTTTTTTATTATATTTAGTACTCATTTTCATATTTTAATTTTTATGTTTTTATTGTATTTTTTATTATATTTTTTATTTATATGATCAATATTTTTATATTATTTGTGTAGTGTTTTGATTTCTCATGTTATGTTTTTTATGAGTTTTTTTATCATCTACTATATTATTTTTTATCTGTATATTTTTTATAATTTTTTTTATTTTTGGTTGGCTTTGTTCATATAATTTTTTATTTATTTTATTGTATTTTTTTTATTCATATAACAAATGTTGTTGTCTTTTTTTATGTCTCTTTTAATAATTTTTCATCTAAAAGTGATTTTGAGTAGTATAATCCAAACAACATTTATTTTACTATAATCAATTTTGATACAAAGATTGGTCAAACATAAATCACCTTAACCCAAACTTACTTATCATCAAAATTAATTTTACAAAATCAATTTTATACAAACTCCTATTTGCAAACTGCAATCCAAACGTACACTTATACTCAAATTGGTTTGGAATTTTGGTTTGGTTCGAGAAATCAATTTATTTTAAAATGTAATCAAACTAAACCATTTGGTTTGGTTGCTACTCAATTAGATCATATGCTCAGCCATACCAAAACAGTTAGATCATATGATCAAAACGTGCTTTTCATTTCAAGAACTCCAATTGCAGTGGCAAACCACAAAAGGAAGCTCACAAAATGGCTTACATGCTTTTTTGAATACTCTCTATGAATTTTCACAAAATAATCACTGTTTCTGATGACAGAGTCTTCATAGCTGGTGGGAAAGCCCTTCCCTTTGGGCACTTTCAAGTAGGTTACAGTTCCTGCGGCTCCTGGAAAATGTCCGCTGAGCAATTGTGTTTTTGTATAGCACTTGAACACGCCCGCACCGTTGTCGTATGAATACTGAAATCCTTTGCAATTAGAATTATTCAAGCACAAACTTTCACAACGAGTGTAGGTAGAATTCGGCAAGTAATAGGCGTCATAGCCATAGAACTCAACTTGGCCCAGTTCCAAGAAAGTTACCTTACTTTCATTAGATGTAGCAGCAAATATGGATTCACACCCATAAGACCAACCACTTTGATTCTTTACTTCGTATCCAGGAACACATGAGCACTTCCTTCCCTTTTTAAGATCAAATCTGCAAACACTATTAGCGCCTGAGTGGGAAAGAGGGGGTAGTTGTTATTTTTTTTAATTTTTTATATCCAGGAACACATGAGCACTTCCTACCCTATGCTTACTGTTTAGCTGTTTTGTTGTTGATGCATTTTATTATTTATTATTGTTGGAAATGTTGATGAAATCCATATTTATAATCAATGCATTTACCAGTGAATTCATGCTAATACTTTGAGTACAGGTTTGGTGTTTGAGCTATATGCTTTTTCCTGGTAATGCACTTAGCTTAAGCTGTCTCTTATTACAAATCTTAAATGTGTCTATTCCTCCAGACGTAACCAACTTACGGTCCTTCATATGTAATTGTGTTCTTAATTTATTGCTCATTGTAGTAGACGTCTTCAATTTTGGGTATGAGTTCTGCAGAAGTTCTGTTGATACACTGTGTCACTCATCCTTACTCTAACATACACTACTACTCATTTTATTATTCAAAACAAACATTTCTATCTCTCATGTTACATTTATCACTTTATTATTATATATCTTTTATTTAAAATACAGTCATAAAATAAAACATCTATATACACATGTCAAAAAAATAGAGTGTTGTCTATTGTGAATATATATATATATATCTTGCGTGAAAAGTGAAAACGATGTTCTATATTTATTCGATGTTGATAAACTCTACTTTTGTTATTTAGATATACATACACCTGCTACATCAATACATGCTTAATGTCCTAAAAGGGAAAAGGGTAGTCCAGGGTTCAATATACCAAATGAATCGTAGTTATCAAGTAAAAGCTACATGCCAAGTAACTATACTTTAAACATGTTTTTATACTTTGATATTCATATTAATTGGGAAAAATATAAAATTTGTCCATAATCTATTACTAATTTATACAGGAGTTTGATGTGGTGGAAGTTATCTATTACTAATCCACTAGCGTAGTTATCTCTCTTTCGCCACGAAAAGCAATGTAAAAAAATCATCAGTGCTATTTACCTCATTTTTATTCAATTTTTCTATGATGAGCTCTTCTTTATTAAAGTAAAAAACTAAACTATATAATATATATTTCACAACTAAAACGACAAATTACTTGAATTATTGAAATTTAAATAATAATGATTCGTTTACTAATCATGTTCATTATTCAGTTATATAGTTCTTTTTTTCTGATGACCTAATTATAAAATTAAAAGTAGTGTAAGAATTTTATTAAAAAAATTATATAAAATCCTAGTTAAAAGTATTTAACATTTTTCCATAATTAACAAAGAAAAAAAGGAGAGCTTTTTCCCCCCCTTATTTTCATGTTAAAATTTTATTTATTCTAAATCTAAGATAATTTTTTCGCATAAAAAAAAAGATAACCTATATTTATATATAAAAAGAATTGGAATGCTTTAGCTATTTTTTTCATTTTTATATTTATCTCTTATAGTTAAATATTGAATTATAATATTATATTTATTTATTGTGTTTTTTAAAATATAATAAATAAGATACAACTTGATAAAGAAGTACTCTCCCAGAGTTAATTTTATTAAAAGCACCTTTTCGCATGCACCGATTTTGTTGGGCTGATGCCCTTGTTATAGAATGTGAGCCCTTCTGTAGTTTTCCTTCCTCACAAAAATAAGAAATGGTAAGTAATCCTATCATCCTGTCATTTACTATTCAAGAGGGTACTTAGGTATAGTTTTGCGACAAATATAATCTAATTAAAGTTTTACAATTTTACAATCAACATAAAAATTAGGTAATTATCTTTATCTAATGTATAAATTAGAAAAGCTAGGCTTTTACTCCCTATTCAGTCTCTGAGCTACGCTGCAAAATCAATTAGCTGCATATTCTGTTCTGGCTTTTACTCCCCACAATAGATGAACCGGCTTAATACTCTTTCTGCAAAACAGATTTACCGAGCTATTAAAAGAAGCAAGATAAACAAATCACTGTAACTAAAAGAAACAGATGCTTGATTTTCTGCCATAAAGTATAGCAATGTTTGACAAAAATAGAGAAAGTATACAAAATAAAAACCCCAGAATGAAGTGAACCGATAATACTGGGCAATCATCATTCTAAGGATTAAGCATGAAAGTCAGAAGGCATGCCTTTACAGATACGTATATAACATCAAACAACAAGATCACACTCAACCCAATCTTTATTAGGTTTCAAGAACCTTAACTTGCCAGCCTTCATTACCGAAAATGCATCACAGCCCTAGAAGAATTGTTACAGGAAAAGAAGGTAAGAACAAAAACTGACTAAGTACACACATTATTACAGTGACATTTACATCATTTACTATGCATAATGAAGCTCTAATGTATCAAATAAAAAGGTAGACATCCCACCATATCCACAACCACTACATTAAATCGTTTCTTTAGTATTTCTAATGCTTTTTATAATATATATTTTAATTTTTTATAACTAATACATATTTTTTTTTTTTGTGACTAACTAATACAAATTAATTAATTTTAAAATAAAAAATAATAATGAATATAAAAATAAAATAAAAATTATTTATTCTGAGAAAAAAATAATTTATATAATTATTTAATTATATAAAAATATTTAGATCTTGAAATTATTTTTTGGATATAATTCATAGATTATTATTCTTATTGTGTCTAATTAAGATACTATATAGTAGTATAAACTAATTATATGTCTATTTTTGTATTAGTTATTTATAGAATTCGACTTAATTATTCTTAAAATATTAGTAAAAATATGTATTTTTCAAAATTTAATTTTAGGTTTTTGACTATTTTTATTTTTTATTTGCATAGTACCGAGTCAACCGGTTCAACCAGTGACCCACCGGTTGAACCAATGACCCAGTGACTCAGTGACTTTACCGGTTCGATTACCTGTTCGGTTCTGACAACCAAGGTTCTGAAAATCGGTTCGGACCGGCCGGTCGAACCGATTGAACCGTGAACCGAACAGAAAGGCGACTCGGGCAGTCAACAAAACCGGAGAATTTGAAAACCGCAATTGAACCGGTGAACCGGCCGGGAACCGGTCGGTCGAACCGAACCGTGATCCGGCCGGTTTTTCGAGGGGAGAACGAAACGCTGCCGTTTCAGCTGCGGATATGCACATAGCCCTAACCCCATCCTCCCTTGCCAGATGCCCAGATCCAGATTCCACTCATTCCAGAACTCTCTGTCTCTCTTACACTCAGTCCAGGGTAGGGCTTCTCTCAATCGATCTCCTGGCCGTACCTCACCTCCGTCCAGCCACCGCCTTGTGCCGCCGCCGTCGTTCCTTTGAGCAGCCACTGTCTGCTCGCTCACACTCTCTCCATCGCGCAACAGCCATCAATATCAACCTTTCCTTCCATCGCTCAGCCATCGCAACCTTCCTCCGTCGCGTGGCCACGCTGCCGCCGAAGGTGCTCCTCCGCAACCACTGTCTTGTTCGAAGGTTCTCCACCACTGCTCCTTGTCTTGGTCACTCGGTGTCTTTGTCTCCATCTTGCATGATCTGTTGAAGGCTTCTTATAGGTAATTTTTTTTATTAACTATGAATCTATGATTACGATCGAACCATTGTTTGATTCTGTGAAGCTCTGTGAACTGTGAAGTCAGTGAAGTGTGAAGCTCCGTGAATAAATTTTTATTAACTATGATTGAATAATTGTTTGTTTCTTCCAGCTTCTAGTTCTAGGTAATTTTTTTATTAACTATGTTTAGTCTCTTGTTGAACTGCCAGTGCTGCTACCTCTGTTGTTGTTTCTGTCGTGCCTTACCATCTTGTTACCATTGATTTCATCTGCCCTCATTCTTGTTCTACTTCAAAATCATGCTAAATTTGTGAGTGTCTGTCCTTTTTGAATATGTTTATAAATAATAAGATTAGGCATTGATTTTTCTAATTATGATTTTGGTCTGTATTTAATGATGTTCAAATTTCAAGATTTTGTTACTGGCTCCTAAAAGTTGAATTTATTTTTCTAATATTCTTAACATCAGAAAGATTTGGAAGAGTTTGTTACTCTTTATTAAGAATGTGCTGAAACTTTGTTAAAATTTGGCTGAAAATTTTGTTATGAGTTAGATAGTTAGATATATAGATGGGATATGCCAAACTGAAACTTAAAGGTGGAGAATGTTTCTTATGTCCAGTTGCTTATAGGGAGTAAAAATGGCATGTTACCTCAGAAACTGTAAACTTTGAAACTGTAAATTGTAAACTCTGAAACTGTAAACTCTGAAACTGTGAACTCTGAAACTGTAAACTCTGTCTCCCTATTTTATTTTTCTTTGAACTGTGTAGTGTGAAACTGTGAACTGATTCAACTGATCCTACTAAACTGAACTGTGAACTTTGGTTAATAATTGTTATTTACTGATTACTGAACTGATTTTGCTTTGTTTAGTGAATTGGATTTTGTTATTTGTTGAATAATTGTGAATAATTTTGTTTTAATTTTGGATGTTGTTTGTTGTGAACTTGAGAGTTGTTGGTTCTGCACTGATTTACAATTTTTTTTTAATTCTGGTTTTTGCTAATGTAGGTGATCAAGCCGATGATGCAGACTGGAACATTGTTCGCTCTGTGAGAGTTAAAACATTACATATCAGTTCCCCTATCTTGGCTGCTAAAAGTCCCTATTTCTACGAGGTAGATTTTCTTTTGTCCTGATTAATTTTGCTAAATATTTTTAATTGCTTAGAGCTGTTTGTGTTATCTTATATTCCAGGAACCATGAATTCTTTTTTATTAATTTTTTTGTATCTGGGATTCACTATTTTCTCCTGTACATCCTTTTTGTTTGCTGGTGAAATTTTCATTTTCAATTTTTTCCGTCCATTCTTTTGTAGAACACTTGTTTCTTTTCATGCAATTCTGCATGCTTTTCTGTGCAATGTTGCTTTTTCCTTTGAATGTTAACTCATGTTATTTGTGCAGGTATCAAGAGGAGCTTATGACCTTGCCATTAGCTGGTATAGAAGCAGTAATTTCTAGTGATGATCTTCAAGTTGCCATTTTATGTTTGATTGGTTGTTTTGTTATTTGACTTTTGAATTTATATTTAAATGAGATTATAGTTTATGTAGTACTTTAATTTGAATGATATTTTAAAGTTTACATTAGACTATAATTATATTTTAATGTGTTTATTTATATTTTATTTATTATTTTATTATAAAACGGTTTTTTCAGTTCAACCACGATCGAATCGGTTGAACTTATAAACCAGTGAACCAGTAGCTAGAGCGGTTAAACATAATATTTAAATAGATCAATGTGACAAAGAACACAACAAATTCACTAACAAATGAAGGATAGCAAATTTTTCTTTTTTCATTTCTATGATGGAATAAAAAAGTAATAGCTTCACATTTCTATGATGCCATAAAAAGGGTACAAGTTAAGACCTAGCAGGGGAGGATTTATATAATTATATTAATTATTTGGCTTCATTAAATTAAGATCAACTAATACTCAGTAGATATCTAGAGTGCATATATATATGCAGTTCTTAACTTGTTATGGCAAATGGAAATACTTGACTACACGTCCCTAGAAAGATTACAACGACACGGTACTACTGTATATAGTACATTAATGCATGATCTGAGTTCTCTGCCATTAAGTGCCAAAGGTTGTTCCTTTTTGGTGTCAATGAAGGGTTCAGACTTCCGTCACATGTTCTAATAATAAAATCAGTGGGTGGTAGTCCAAATCCTTCTAATTAAGTGGTTGTATGTTGTGGCAGTCACCAACTCACCACCACTGAAAATCTTGCATTATTGACTAACAAAACTAGACACATTAAGTCAGACTAGAACACCTATTTGATATTTAAAAGATTAGAACCCTTATAAATTAGCTCCAAAAGCTATTATATTCTCATATGCTATCTGAATAATCAATATACCAGTGTGGCCTAACTCATACTGCAGAAAAACAAGAGTTATTGACCAAACAGCAGAACACGACTAACCAGTATATAGATACAGGCAATTTCCTCAATTCATGGGCTTATTGTAACGGCCCAAAATGAGCCATAATTGGCGCTTAGGAAAATAACCCCCTAGTAAGTCTAACAAACTCAAATATAAGTTGAATAAGAAAATTACAAATATTTTACAAGTTCTAAAATAAATAGTTATATATATTTAACAAAAAAAAATTAAAATAATTAAGAATGGTTGGATCCTGCCTGTGACATATAGAGCATATACATCTAAAAATTTGACAAAAATAAACTCATTGCAGATCGTGACTCTTGATTAGGATGTCTCACATAGTCAAGCATTTGTTCCTGAAAAATATTTTTAGAAAAAGGGATGAGTTTTGCAACTCAGTTACTAGACAATACATCTATAATCCACATAAGACCATATAAATATTATTATCAAAGTAATTTTAATTAGAAAATAGTAGTTGATAATAATAATAAGTGAATCAATAAGGGAGTTCTCATACAAAAATCAAATCAAAAGTCCACACTTGGGCGGCTCCACCTCTATGGGTAGCCTTTCCTTTAGTGTGTCCGTACGGAATAACAGATCTAACGTGTGGCCTACACGTTAGGCTAGCAACACCCCTGCTAGCTAGAGTCTGAGTTAGATGCATCTAAGTTAACGTCATAATCGCCGTTAACTACGGTTTTCTAATACGAGCCTCCCAAACCAATTCAAAACATATAATTTCAAAAACAACAAATCTTTGATCTTTAAAATATATAAGGTATCGAATCAAATCAAATCATGTTATACTTTCTCATCAGAATCTTTTTCAATCATACTTTTTCAATTATAAGACATTTTAAACATATTTCACAATCCTTAAACCAAGTGAATACCAACAAATACTTCGACGCTTCAAAAACAGTATTCAAGTAAAATCAAATATTTTAGAATAAAGCAAAACTTCATCAAAAATATATATAGTCTCAAAAATAGATATTCAAGTAAGATCAAACAATTTAAAATAATGCAAAACTTCATCAAAAAATATATATATGGTCTCATGTATAGTTCCGAAAGTATAAACTTCATAAAAACGAATTATTTAATTTTAATAAATCAATTATTCTAATCAATTTAAAATCGTTCAAGGCAAATATAGTGAGTATAATTCAAATATCATAATAGATATATGTCAAAATAATTATAGATACACAATCAAACAATTATAAATGTAAAGTCTACTCGCAACGTGGTCCTAAGGGACCGAAGAGACCAAACTCGAAGTGCGAAATTAACGGGTGAGGAGGACTGATGTAGAATGAAATGAAAAGACACAGGATTTGGACCGGGCAGCAGAAAGTTGCGACTGCAACAACAGCAGCATCCATTTCTTATTACAACGTCAATGATCATAGCACCCAGAGAAAATATTGGATTCAAATTGAATGGAAGATAACAAGAAATAGTGCTGGAAAATCCAAGGTAAAGCAAAGGTTTAATAAAATCAGAATGGCAGGGTACGGAAGTGAAAAGGATTCAAGGGAAAAGAGCGAACCAGAACGACAACACTAGCAGCGGACAGCTCGACGATAGCAAGGAGGTATGGCAGCAAGGTGGCAACGCTGCTTCTTCTCCCTCACGAACTCGCCTCCTTCTCCCTCCTCTGTTCGCGGCTCACGGCGGCGGCAACAGCTTCATCAACGGCGACGCAACAGTGGTGAGGGAACAGCGGTCTCCGACGGCGTGTTAGGTAGCAACTAGGTGTGAAAGATCTGGCGGCGTCCTCTCCTCCATCGCGTTTCCCGTAGCAGCAGCTCTCTGCCTCAACGTCTCACTTTCTCCCCTCTTCATCAGCGCCGGCGGCGACGCGTGGGACAACGGCTCCACGTCGGTGAGGCGCGACGCCGGCGTGCTCCAAGGCGATGGCAGTGACAACGGACAGCCTCCCCTTCCTCTTTTCTCTTCTCCGTTCCCTCATTCTCCCCTTTCTCTTTTCTGTGCTTCCGCTCCTTCTCCCTCTTTCTCTGA
This sequence comes from Arachis hypogaea, assembly GCF_003086295.3. Lineage (NCBI taxonomy): Eukaryota > Viridiplantae > Streptophyta > Magnoliopsida > Fabales > Fabaceae > Arachis > Arachis hypogaea. The sequence goes on from NC_092040.1 coordinate 57,125,456, forward strand.
ATTGTGTGTGTGTATGTGTGTAAGAGGGAGGGTGAGTTTTATTTTGAGATTAGGGTTAGGGTTTGATAAAAGGAATGAGGGTAGAATAGGTATTTTGATAAGGGTAAATCTAAAATGTTTCAAAACAAAATCTTGGGATATTACATTCTACCCCCCTTGAAAAAATTTTCGCCCTCGAAAATTGATACAGTATAAAAAATGTTACATGGTTTTTGCCTTTTCCCAAGCATGAGAAAAAAGTATAATCGGGTGTAAAAGTTATAACATAGGTGTGTTAAAATGATGCAGTTGACATTTACTAACTCCCGTTCCCTAGACAACTCAGATATACAAAGCCTTCGATCATCCATCTCCTCAAAATTCAATATTACTTCGTAATCTCCTTGGTTCTGTTGTCTGTATCCATGGTAGCAACCAATCTTATGTCAAGCTTTAGAATTACAATTTTTCGAACTTTAGCATTGATAAGCTGTGTCCTAAAGAACTAGTGTATCGCTTGCTATATCTAGAAATTGCACGTGACATCGAAACAAACTCGGATTTTACCCAAAATGATACAAAACTTAGGAAGAGAAGAGTAACCTCACAGATTAGGTTCGCAAGGATTTGAAAGGATGCGTAGGATCACAATTAAGCAATGACGTACAAAAATAATGAAGTGCGCCATAAAAAGAGTCAATTACATCCTAACAAGAAAATCTGAATCAAAGAACTTTGATAGAAACAATAAAAGAAAAGATGAAGTATGAGGTCGAAACAAGTTCCAGTTGAATCAAATAAGTGCAAAGTTCACAAGAGATGGCCACTATAGTCCATGACAATGTTCACAAAAATTTAAGAGAATGACTAGGAACACAATCAAATAAGACACAATCTTTCAAAATCAAAGAAGAGAAAGAACATACAAGGCCTAAAGTTTATAATATTTATAGACCAAAATAATAACACTAGGACATATGAAGTTAAAGAAAACAATAGGAAACAACAACACTATAGGCAAAGAAAACTGAACAGCAACAAACATACAACGTAAATAAAATACACACAATAGTTGTAAATCAAAGTCCCAAGCAACAAGACAAAGACAATAACCGAGGAGTAAAGTAAAACAACAAATTGAAGATTTGACTGCACCTTTTAAAAAGACAATTGAACATTTATAAAAATTAAAAACAGTAATTGTCACAAAAAAATTAACATGCTTATTTTCTCTTATCTAGAATTCTTTAACAAGGACCATTTGAAATAATTATTACCATGACCTTAAATATTAAATATACCAGAATAAAATTTAATAGCTTTTGACTATAAATAATAGATAAATAACGTAAAACATAACGAAAAAACGTAAGCAATCATCTCATTATCCTCAAAGCCAAAATTCACCTATAAATTTAACTTATTATTATTGTAAAATATACTCAAATGTTTTTATTTGATCATACAATTATAACCTAATTTATGAATAACGCACATGTAAGATAATGAAAATAAAACTAATTAACATAAACTAACATGAGTTATAACAACTGCTACCTTTTTTTTTTGTCTAAAATCTTCAAACATAATTTGGGTTTTAACATAATCCAAGTACATAGAAAAAGAATTTTATAAAATTAGTATGGATCCTAATTTTTTGTAAGGATAAAACACTAAAAAGAAAACTCATCTTTATAAATAGTTAACTGAACTTAAAACTCATAAACTAAAGACAAACTCAAATATATATATACTCTTGGTAGCAAAAACTAAAACATGTAGAAATTAATAAACTTGGACATCAAGTTTATAGTCGTGAATCTCCATGTTCATTTTAATGTGCATCTCTATTCACGTTACGTAACTGATATTTTTAATCACATCCACAATGCTATCGTTTTGTGGTATTCTCTTTTTTTTTTTGGTAAAAAGATCTACTAATAAAATTGAATACCATAAGAAACATTAGTAATTTTAAAGCTATATTTTTTAAAAAAATATCTTTTATTAACATGAAATAATAATCATGATAGTCATAATTTAATTTTTTTTTAATCTAACTATCAAAAATATATCTCTCAAATCCTTGCCTTATTTTGAAAAAAGTAATATCATGAGAAAGTTTTTTTTTTCAAATTCTTTACTCATTTCCAACTCGAAAGTGAACCTAACAAGTACAAAAACAATAGCTACAATAAACTCAAAAACTCAGAAGTCCAATCACAAAACACCACCACTATTTATTACCAACTACTACTAATAACAACTAAATCAATTAAACAAATCTAGAACACCACCTACAAAGTCATCATGTAAAAACAATAAAGATGTGATTTTCTAATATCAAATGACCTAAAAAAATGACCTAAAATATCATGCAAGGCATACTGAATTGAAAAAAACATTACGTGAGAGACCAATAATAATAACAATGAGATAAAAAGAAAAAGATACTAGAAAATCTGACAAAACATTACCGAGTCACTATTAAATAGAAATTCGAATTCTAACTATATCAATATGCAAGAATTTACTGCTTACGAATAATACTAATATCAATCAACATGCATTGATGACTTGAATAGCAATAACCACAATAACAATTCATAGAAAACAACCTCTTCCAATGGCTAGAGATAAAATATTCAACAATATCATATACCATAATAGAAAACGAAAAATGTATTTATAAAAAATTTTGTAACATATAAATACTTAGTGATGCGAATAATAAAAATTGAAGCAACTTTGTTATCAGAGCACAAGCATTTCAAACTACCAATCTTCAAAAAAAAATTCTAACTTGCTGAAAAATCTATCAAAGTAGTCTTTATATGTTATGATTATCCTAATAAAATCTCAAGTTACTTTAATATTGATTCCCACTTTTAATTTAGAAGCAACAAAGTTTACAAGAATTCTATATTATTGTATTAAGATAGCTAATTTCTTTTCAATCCTAATAAAATTTTACTTCAAAGCACCATTGTATAGATCAAATTAGTACTTTAGTACATAATTTCACTTACACTATTTTATTCCACGAACCTAATCAAATGTGAATCATGAAACATTAAGTCCCGTTGAGAATTCAGATAGTTTAAAACTAGAATTATTAAAGAGTTCATAAAAAGTATAGTTTATAATAAGTAGTTGAATGTAATAAGGAGAAAAACTCGTATAAAGAATTTATTCAACTTTAAAAAATTGAATATCTAGTTCTTTTGTCGGAAATTGCCAACAATTCTTTTAATATCTAATATCTACAATCCCAATCTCACAAGGCAATACAGACCAAGAAAACAAATATTCTAAACCTCTAAAAATAAGAACAATGGTTCAGATCAAGAGAATATTCAGAAAAGCAAAGCGTTAAGAAAATTCTCAAGTTTCATATCTCAGCCAAAAGCAAGATTTTTCTTATAATCACCGACCAAAAAAAAAGTGTTCATAATCTTTCTCTCAACTTATCAAGCCAGAAATAATTCCGTTAATTTGATCAATGAATGCTTGGCAACTTGAAGATTGAACCATAACGGAACCGGGTCATCAAATTAGACAAGTACAAACAAATTTTTAAATCAGAAAAGACTCTCGATCCAACTAACTGATTACCCAAATAATTCACTACACTTAAGTAAGGAAAATTATCAATCGAACAAACAACAAAAACACTATATTCATATCTTTCATCACATAGTCCTTCTTCCTGAGTAACTAAATATCAGTTTTTAAAATTATTGATTTGAATAAAAGAATCAAAAGCAAATCAAAACTATATTATAACTCAAAGATTATCAACATAAGAAGAAAAATCCCAATATCACTTATCAAATCCAGAACATTTCGACCAGAAACTCAGCAAATTCATGCAATCCACAAATCAAAATACAATTCTATAAGGGAATCAGATGGTAATTCACATCAAACATAGAACGGATCTTCTAAGTAACTCGTGAACTGAAATTAGAAATCATAAAGAACAACCTAAAGACGAAGAAGAATAAAGCACACATTCACAAAATCAAAGCAAATTAGAACTAGCTATGAGAGAAATCATGAATTGGAACCAAATCTAAAACCATTTCAAAAACACATTTGAGAAAATCTACCAAAGGATATGTCAAGATTGGGTACAAAAGGACAGGAGTCACAAGAAGCGACAGAGGACGCACGATCTCAATAATCAGAAGACAACAATGACATAGAGGACAAAGAGGACATTCCTATAGGCCTTTGATAATGCCACAATTTGTACAAATAGGCGTGCTTCTATTTATACAATTGTGATCCTACCATAGGACACTTGCTCCATATTACACAGATGAAACCTAAGCTCTGATACCACTTTGTCACGGCCCAAAATGAGCCATAACTGGCGCTTAGGAAAATAACCCCCTAGCAAGCCTAACAAACTCAAATATAAGTTGAATAAGAAAATTACAAATATTTTACAAGTTCTAAAATAAATAGTTATATATATTTAACAAAAAAAAAATTTTAAATAATTAAGAATGGTTGGATCCTGCCTGTGACATATGGAGCATATACATCCAGAAATTTGACAAAAATACATACTCATTGCAGATCGTGACTCTTGATTAGGATGTCTCACATAGTCAAGCATTTGTTCCTGAAAAATATTTTTAGAAAAAGGGATGAGTTTTGCAACTCAGTTACTAGACAATACATCTATAATCCATATAAGACCATATAAATATTATTATCAAAGTAATTTTAAATAGAAAATAGTAGTTGATAATAATAATAAGTGAATTAATAAAGGAGTTCTCATACAGAAATCAAATGAAAAGTCCACACTTGGGCGGCTCCACCTATATGGGTAGCCCTTTCCTTTAGTGTGTCCGTACGGAATAACAGATCTAACGTGTGGCCTACACGTTAGGCTAGCAACACCCCTGCTAGCTGGAGTCTGAGTTAGATGCATCTAAGTTAACGTCATAACCGCCGTTAACTACGGTTTTCTAATACGAGCATCCCAAACCAATTCAAAATATATAATTTCAAATACAACAAATCTTTGATCTTTTAAATATATAAGGTATCGAATCAAATCAAATCATGTTATACTTTCTCATCGGAATCTTTTTCAATCATACTTTTTCAATTATAAGACAGTTTAAACATATTTCACAATCCTTAAACCAAGTGAATACCAACAAATACTTCGATGCTTCAAAAACAGTATTCAAGTAAAATCAAATATTTTAGAATAAAGCAAAACTTCATCAAAAATATATATAGTCTCAAAAACAGAAATTCATGTAAGATCAAACAATTTAAAATAATGCAAAACTTCATCAAAAAATATATATATGGTCTTATGTATAGTTCTGAAAGTATAAACTTCATCAAAACGAATTATTTAATTTTAATAAATCAATTATTCTAATCAATTTAAAATCGTTCAAGGCAAATATAGTGAGTATAATTCAGATATCATAATAGATATATGTCAAAATAATTATAGATACACAATCAAACAATTATAAATGTAAAGTCTACTGACAACGTGGTCCTAAGGGCCGAAGAGACCAAACTCGAAGTGCGAAATTAACGGGTGAGGAGGACTGATGTAGAATGAAATGAAAAGAGACAGGATTTGGACCGGGCAGCGAAAAGTTGCAACTGCAACAACAGCAACATCCATTTCATATTGCAACGTCAATGATCATAGCACCCAGAGAAAATATTGGATTCAAATTGAATGGAAGACAACAAGAAATAGTGCTGGAAAATCCAAGGTAAAGCAGAGTTTCAATAAAATCAGAATGGCAGGGTATGGAAGTGAAACGGATTCAAGGGAAAAGAGCGAACCAGAACGGCAACACTGGCAGCGGACAGCTCGACGGCAGCAAGGAGGTATGGCAGCAAGGTGGCAGCGCTGCTTCTTCTCCCTCACGAACTCGCCTCCTTCTCCCTCCTCTGTTCGCGGCTCACGGCGGCGGCAACAGCTTCATCAACGGCGACGCAACAGTGGTGAGGGAACAGCGGTCTCCAATGGCGTGCTAGGCAGCAACCAGGTGTGAAAGAGTTGGTGGCGTCCTCTCCTCCATCGCGTTTCCCGTAGCAGCAGCTCTCTGCCTCAACGTCTCACTTTCTCCCCTCTTCGTCAGCGCCGGCGGCAACGCGTAGGACAACGGCTCAACGGCGGTGAGGCGCGACGCCGGCGGCGACGCGTGGGACAACGGCTCAACGGCGGTGAGGCGCGACGCCGGCGTGCTCCAAGGCGATGGCAGTGACAGCGGACAGCCTCCCCTTCCTCTTTTCTCTTCTCTGTTCCCTCACTCTCCCCTTTCTCTTTTCTGTGCTTCCGCTTCTTCTCCCTCTTTCTCTGAATTGTGTGTGTGTGTGTGTGTGTGCGTGTAGGAGGGAGGGTGAGTTTTATTTTGAGATTAGTGTTAGGGTTTGATAAAAGGAATGAGGGTAGAATAAGTATTTTGATAAGGGTAAATCTAAAATGTTTCAAAACAAAACCTTAGGATATTACACTTATATTGACCTTTGACCAATAAATGACAAAGAACTATGCAAAATCTCTAAGTGGAACTTAAGCAATACAAGCATCGTAACATGAAAAAAGGGGATTAGCATATTTCTTTTAAAATCCACGGTGTATTTGAAAAATTTTATGTGATCCACAATCTCACATCGTGATGATAAATTTCACAAATAAAAAAAAATTTCATTAACTGAAATAATTTTCTCCAAGGGGTTACTAGATAGTTTAAGCAGGCCAATTTATGCACCATTAAAAATGTAGAGAATAAAGCCCTAATTTAGTCCTTAATCTTTCTTCACGTAGCCACTTTAGTTCTTGCTCATTCTTTATTAGTTTGTTTGTCCTTAAACTTATTGCGAGACAGTCCCTAAACTAACAAAAGGGCACAATTTAGTCCCCACTCCAAACAACCAAAACATACCAAAAGAAGAGATTGATCTGTCTCACAAGTTGTAAGTTTCGGAAATAACAAACGAATAAACAAAGATCAAAGATGAAAGTGGTCACTCAAAAAAAAAGTTGAGGCCAATTTTAAATTTTACTCAAAATGTTGGTGTCCCTGCAACTAATCTTTCATCGTCCTTTTAAAATAATAATCAGTATTTTTAGGCTCATTAATTTAGATATGAAAAAAATTTTGGTGTATTGGCTGAAAATGGGTATATTGTGTGTATTGCAGGTATGTGGACGTGTCAGATAGTAGTACAACACGCATGGGGCGTGTTGCCTGAAGCACGTGGGGGGCATGGAAGCGACGTGGTTGGATGAGGTTGTGCCAACAAGGCAGCACGCAGGGGACGTGCTTAGTCAGCACGCAGGGGGCGTGCTGACATGGCAAAACCTGGATGGCTCAGACGGGGAAGCACGCAGGGGGCATACTGACATGGCAAAACCTGGTTGGCTCAGGTGGGGAAGCTCGTGGGGGGGCGTGCTGATGTGGCGAACATTCATTGGTCCACGTATCAGCACGTGGGGAGAGTGCTGAATGAGCACGCGGGGGCGTTCTGACACGTGTTAAAGTGTGATTAGCTGAGGCAGGCAGCACGTGGAGGGCGTGTTAAGTGCACCTCTCTATATAAGGCAGAGCTCAATAGTATTTGCATGCTGAAGAAGATTTGAGTGTGATTTGAGTGTTCTTTGAGGCTATTGTTAGTGCAATGGAGGGCACCGCAAACTTGGTGGTGTATAGCAACGGTGAGATAATACATAATACTCATGAGGGAGTGAGGTTTGTGTCCCAGAATTTGTTTTCATTTGTGGTTTCATGCACGATGACGTTAATGGAGCTGCAGAACGGCCTCTGTAAAAGCATGGAGAACAGTACGTTAATGAGAGTGAGCAGAATTCTGTACCGAAATCCGATTGTAGTTTTTGGTAGTCTAATACAGTTTGATGCCATGCCGATAACTGATGAAGTGAGTATGCAGAACATGTTTCAAATTCATTGGCAGACTCAGATGTGACACCCACAGATTGAGGTGTATGTTGAGTTTGAAACTGTAGAGGCAGTGGCAGTTCAGAATGATATAGATATACATGATGATAGAGGTGCAGTGTACGAAGGAATGAATAGTGACAGCGAAGAGGACTTCGAAGCCACTTATGAGGCCAGCGACAAAGATGAGGATGGTGATGTGGGAGTTGAGGCAGCGGCAGAGAATGTAGTGGTTCGTCCGTCGAGCAGTCAACCGATGGACGTTCCACCTTTTATGCGTGAGTTGGATCTCAAGGCCATGCATGCCCCCGAGTTTCTGGAATATACAAACATAGGTACGTGGTGACTAAATAATAAGTTTTTGTTAGTTTATACGTTCGATTGAGCAATAAACAGTGTTGTCATAACTGGACCGGACTGGCCGGTTCGACCAAAAAATCGGTGAACCAAACATTAAACCGGTTCGGTCCGTTAATTAAACCAAATAAGGAAACGAACCGTATGAATCGGTCAAACTTGGTAAACTGGTCTAACTGAACCGCTGAAAATTAAAATAGCTGAATATTCTTAAAATGTTAGTAAAGATATGTATTTTAAATTTTAACTTTAAATTTTTTTACTATTTTTTAATTTTATTGACATAGGCATTGCCGATGCTGAGGACGGGGAGTTCCGGATTGGAATAGAATACAGTTCTAGAAAGTTGGTCGTCGCAGCAATTAGAAGTTTCACTTTAGCTAAAGGAGTTGACTATGAGGTGTATGAGTCTGAGCCACAGACGTTCTATGCAAAATGCAAGATGTACGGGCGTGGATGTGACTGGCTTATCCGAGCTAGCTTGATACGGAAAAAAGGTTGTTGGGAGATACGAAGATACAACAGTAGGCACACATGCACGATCGGAATGATTTCACAAGATCATTCTAAGTTGGACTCAGATATAGTTGCTGAGGCTATAAGGCCATTGGTCGAGACGGACCCGTCCATCAAGGTGAAATCTATAATTGCGGAAGTCCAGTCAAGGTTCAACTATACCATCAGTTACCGAAAGGCTTGGTTGGCAAAGCAGAAGTCCATAGCCAATGTTTTCGGTGGTTGGGAGGATTCTTACCAAGTATTGCCATGGTGGCTCTCGGTCATGGTGCAGAAAATGCCTGGTTCAATTGTCCAAATAGAAACATGACCACTGTACAACGGGAATGAGGAGGCGCAAGGTGTAAAAATACTTCATCGTGTATTTTGGAGTTTCAATCATGCATTAGGGCATTCAGGCATTGCAAGCCCCTGGTTCAGGTTGACGGCACACACCTATACGAAAAATACAAAGATACACTTCGAGTCGATGTTGCACAAGATGGGAACCAGAACATTGTGCCTATCGCCTTTGCCTTGGTGGAAGGGGAGGCAGCTGATGCGTGGCACTTCTTTCTCAGGAATCTGCGAATGTATGTTGTTAGAAAAGACGGTGTGGGTATGATCTCAGACCAACATGAGTCAATACGGGCAGCAGTAAATCGTTCCAGTGGTGATTGGCAACCTCCAAGAGCATGGTGGATGTTTTGTATAAGACACATCGACAGTAACTTCTTAAGGGCATTCAAAGTCCCTCACTTGCAAAAGCTTGTTGTCAACATAGGGTATTCAAGAATGGTGGAGGAGTACAATATCAACTATAAGAGGTTGGAAGAGCGAGGCGAGGCATATGCCAGGTGGTGCGATGCCATTGGACTCAGACATTGGGTATTGGCATTCGACGAGGGACATCGATGGGGCCATATGACAACGAACCTTGTCGAGTGCATTAACTCAGCGTTGAAGGGTGCCCGTAATCTACTTGTGTTGGCGCTGGTCCGAGCAACATATTATAGGTTAAATGAATTTTTTACGCGGAAGAGTTCCGAGACTCACGAACGCAAGCGTGCTGGATATACGTACTCCGCATTTGCGCAACAGCGGATAGAAGCAAGTATGCAACAGGCTGGGAATATAGTTGTGCACCGCTTTGATAAACGAAATGAGGTGTTTGAGGTGAGTTAAATGACTACTGGAAAGGTGTTAGTTGTTGATATTGCGCGACAGACGTGTGACTGTGGGCACTTTCAGGTTGACCGAATACCATGTCGCCATGTTATTGCTTGCTGTCTTAACCAGCGTCTCGATTGGCAGTTGTATGTGCATGATGTGTACAAGATGACGGAGGTTTGTAAAGTATATAGGTTTGAGTTCACACCATTAGGTGATCCCGAGACATGGCCTGCTTATGAGGGACTCACATTGGTCGCTAATCCCGCGTTGAGGCGAACGTCTAAAGGCAGGCCCAAACTGACCCAATACTTGAATGAAATGGACTCACGCGACATGCGTGGTCCTTGGATATGTGGTGCACGGAATTGTGATCATCAACAATGGCTCCAATAGTTTGGTAGCTCTCACACGTGAATTACACTTAGTCACAACTCCGCACAACTAACCAGCAAGTGCACTGGGTCGTCCAAGTAATACCTTACGTGAGTAAGGGTCGATCCCACGGAGATTGTTGGTATGAAGCAAGCTATGGTCATCCTATAAATCTTAGTCAGGCGGATAATAATTGGTTATGGGAAATATAAAGAGATACTTGCTTAAATAATAAAGGATAGAAATACTTATGTAAATTAATTGTGGGAATTTCAGATAAGCGTATGGAGATGCTTGTCCCTGTTGAATCTCTGCTTTCCTACTGCTTTCATCCAATCCTTCTTACTCCTTTCCATGGCAAGCTGTATGCAGGGCATCACCGTTGTCAATGGCTACATCCCATCCTCTCAGTGAAAATGGTCCAAATGCTCTGTCACAGCACGACTAATCATCTGTCGGTTCTCAATCAGGCTGGAATAGAATCCCGTGATTCTTTTGCGTCTGTCACTAACGCCCAGCCTTCAGGAGTTTGAAGCTCGTCACAGTAATTCAATCCCGAAATCCTCCTCGGAATACCACAGACAAGGTTAGACTTTCCGGATTCCCATGAATGCCGCCATCAATTCTAGCTTATACCACGAAGATTCTGATCAAGGAATCCAAGAGATATGCGCCCGGTCTAAGGTAGAACGGAAGTGGTTGTCAATCACGCGCGTTCATAGGTGAGAATGATGATGAGTGTCACGGATCATCACATTCATCAAGTTGAAGTGCAACGAATATCCTAGAACAGGAATAAATCGAATTGGATAGAAAATAATAGTAATTGCATTAAAACTTGAGGTACAGCAGAGCTCCACACCCTTAATTTATGGTGTGTAGAAACTCCACCGTTGAAAATACATAAGTGAAAGGTCCAGGCATAGCCGAATGGCCAGCCCCCATGATCTGAGAACTAAACGTCCCAAGATGTCTAATACAATAGTAAACTATCCTATTTATACTAGACTAGCTACTAGGGTTTACAGGAGTATGTAATTGATGCATAAATCCACTTCCAGGGCCCACTTGGTGTATGTTTGGGCTGAGCTTGATCTATCCACGAGCTGAGGCTTCTTTTGGAGTTGAACGCCAAGTTGTAACGTGTTTTGGGCGTTCAACTCCGGTTTGTGACGTGTTTCTGGTGTTTGACTCTAGACAGCAACATGGAACTGGCGTTGATCGCCAATTTACGTCATCTAATCATGAATAAAGTATAAACTATTATATAATGATGGAAAGCTCTGGATGTCTACTTTCCAACGCCATTGAGAGCGCGCCATTTGGAGTTCTGTAGCTCCAGAAAATCCACTTTGAATGCAGGGAGGTCAGATTCCAACAGCATTAGCAGTCCTTTGTCAGTCTCCTATCAGAGTTTTGCTCAGGTCCCTCAATTTCAGCCAGAAAATACCTGAAATCACAGAAAAACACACAAACTCATAGTAAAGTCCAGAAATGTGAATTTAGCATAAAAACTAATGAAAACATCCCTAAAAGTAACTAGATCATACTAAAAACTACCTAAAAATAATGCCAAAAAGCGTATCAATTATCCGCTCATCAATATGCCGTCTCTGTGGTGCTCAGGGTCGTAGTCGGAGTAGGTGTCCTCAGCATACTGGACCGAGTGGTGCTGGTTCGTAGTTTAATATTGTCATGTTTGTATTTTTTAATTTGTATTTTGTTAGTTGATGCTTTTGAAACTAGACGTGTTTGTGTTTTTCAATTGAAGTCTATCCATTGATATTTTAATGTTCGCTTAATATTGTCATGAACTGATTACATAAGTTAATAAAACAAACATTAAACACGATTTACATAGGTTAAAATGTAAAAATTAAACACGATTTTACATTAAGTTAATTCTGAAAATAAGATCTAAAAAACCTAAACCGAAGCTCACTTCTTTCCGACGAACCAGTGCATTCCCTTACGCATAATGCCCAGGGCGAACCGCGATGGAGTATACCTATCAGGTTGATTTTGCTCCGTCCTTAGGTCATATGGGTGACCTCGAACTGAGTCATCCACCCCCGAAGCTCCCGAACCGCCTGCATCTGTCGGAGCGGCTGACCCGCCTGCCTCTGCTAGAGCGGATGGACCGGGGTTGAATGTGTCGACAACTGCGTATGCCCGCTGACGCTGGATAAAACCACTATCACATGACGCACTCTCTGACGTGTGGCTGGAAGTACGACCCCGCAAACCATGGGCCATATCTACTGATGCCCTATGTGGATCAGCCAGTAATGACGATGAAGGGATACCACTAAAATCTGACCAGCCACCCAAACCAGCATCGGTCCAATGCTATAGTTGCTGATCTCCGTGTCCGTCGCTGGAGAAGTCAAACCAATCATGACCGAAAGGAATGGTAAGTATGGGATCATGATGCTGGGAGTGGTGGCTGCGCGGAGAGTGGTGGCTGTGCGGAGAGTGGTGGCTATACTGGGACTGCTGAGAGTGGTGGCTGCCCTAAGTGTGATGGCTACCATGACTGTAGGCCGGTGGCTGTCGTATATAACAAGGAAATGGCTCAAACACTGCATGCTGAGGTGGATGAGGGGGAGGTGGCTGTGGAGCAGGTGGCTGTGGATGATGAGGAACGTACCCCGTCAATCTCAACAGATGTGCGTAGGAGCGTACGTACCAATCTTGATACTCAACCGTCGGTAAAAAATCCCAGGTCGGAAGGGGGTGCTGATCCCGCATTCGACTGTGTCGCTTGTTGGCCCATTCCGCTATCCATGGCCCATGCAAAACTGTCCAGTCATGAAGCTGCACTCCGCGTAGAACGATGCAATGCTGGTCAAGTGGAATATCCCTTGGTGCCCGCAGAGGAGGTTGTACATATCCAAACTGACACATCACTCGGTCCATAGGGTGCCACTCGACACACTCGAACGACAACAACGGAGCAACGATGTCACACACCTCAAGATGGGGCTGCAACTCGTCCGGGAGGACCAATCTGTCATATGGCCGCCACTCAAACTGCCACAGTATTATTGGTATATTAGAACCCTAACAATAATGGTTCAAAAAATGGATCAGAAGAACCATAACTATTTACCTTCTACATGTAATCTATATCATGCCTGAATGTCTCAACGGTCTTCGATGACCACGCTGTGGTCCGTTCCGAATGACTCCACCTGAACATTGTTAATTTTAAAAATTTAAATAACTCATCATATGTCAAACATGCATCATGAATATAACACATAACTAAAATAAGACTTATTACCTCCTGGCAACTGGTATCTCGGCCGGTGGAAGCGTTTGTCTCGGTACGGGAGCAAGACATGGCATTCGCTCCCATGCCCAAACAAACAACAGATTCAGAGGGCCATCCATCTCCTTTGTATCATATTGTGATGCACGACATAGTGCTCTGTAAAAATGTGCGAGACATGTTGACCCCCAACTATAAGTATGGATCCGGTTGAAATCGCAAAGCAATGGTAGATATTTCACATGGGCATATGCGTTCGACTTGTCCGTGAATAGGGTCGACCCTAACAAACAGAAGATCTGACATCTGACGTATCTCCTGATGGACTCCTCAGTGTGCAACGGCTCTGCGTCTCTGATACGTCGAACCCAACCTAGCATTATATAGGACTTCGCATTATGACTGACTGATAGCTCACGACCGAATATTGCTATGCCCTGACTTTGAACGAACTTGCTACTACTATCTGTCCATCCATTGACAAGCTCTCCATCAATGGGTAGACCGAATATATGAGCGACATCCTCTAATGTCACTGTAACCTCACCGATCGACAATACAAAGGTGTGGGTTTCAGGCCTCCACCTTTCAACCAGAGCAGCTAACATGGGGTGAAATCCTCTTATGACTCCAATTCTAGAGACGTGGCGTGTAAGTAGTTCTCCACGATCAGATTTCACGTCTGTGGCGGATCCAGTTTACGCACCAACAAATTCCTGTTAGGCTGCATCAACAAAAATATATTTGTTAAATGAGTTATAAATATTCATTTATTAATAAATAAATATTAACATATTTATTTATAAAATATATGTAAACCATTAATAATAATATTTACATATTTATTTATTTTAATATTTTATTTGTCCAGATAATTAACGTAACGTACTATATTTACTATTTAAAAAGTTTATGCATATATTTATTAGTATACAAACCGTAAATAGATATATGTATATATAATTGTTGTTATTATTTGTATATTATTATTATTATTATTATTATTATTATTATTATTATTATTATTATTATTATTAAATTGATATAAATCAGTGACCGTGGCGATTTTTTTTTCCTGCATCAAAAACTAATATTTTTCTATTTTTTAATAACAATCATATATTTTCTAATATTTATTTATTTTTTATTTATTATTATCTTAACACTTATATATTAAAAATTTTGAATATTTGCAACATACATATTTATTTATTTACAGAATATATATTTATTTTACTATAATATTTTTATATTTTAATGTAAAAAAATATATTTTATTAAAGAATTTGTATTATATCATATAATATACATTTTATTATAGTCTTTTTATAACATAAAATTAATCTAAATATAACAAAAAAATAAAATTTTATTCTAATATGTTAAATAACAAAAAAAATAACAGAAAATTAAAACACAATAAAAATATAATTTACCAACTTACATAAATTAGATGATCCAAATAATTTATAATATGTTCCTCCGGAGCACAGTAATTACGAACCATTTTTTCAAAATAAATACAAAGAACTATTTTTTTTCCTCTTATTTCCCAATCTTCTTTTTTTCCACTGCAACCCTCTTTTCCCTCTTTGTTGATCACCAATCTCTCTTGTGGTTGGAACACACTTCAGCAACTCTTCTTCTACTCTCCCTAACAACACACTACTACTACTGCATGTATAAATGACCGAGGGAATGGTATGGGAGGCTCCTTATAAAGAGTCACTACTCTGCTTGCTGTTTTCCAGAGTGGAAGACTGTCCCCTTCATGGAGGCAGCAGTCAACACGCCCCTTCCCCCCCCCCTCGGCCGTGGTGAAGACCGCATTGGAACTCTGCGATGTTACCTCCTCCACGAGCCCCCCGGTGGTGTCAGCTTTTTGCATGCGTGCCTCGTCACCACGCCCCCTGCATGGTGCTTGGGCGATACGCAGCTGGTCAGCATGGACAGCACGCCCTCTGTGTGGTGGCTGCTACCTCCACCACCCAGTATATCACCCCACTCCCCAATAACCTCCCAAAACACCAACCACCTTTCCATAACAAAAATAATTTCCAGTATTTTTAATTTGTTTTGATGGGAAACAAAATAATCAGTATCTGAAACACAAAAACAAGAAATTTCATAAAAGTGAAATTACCATCTTACTCCTCTTAGCCTCTTCATCATTGTCATTACAATCAACACCAGCAGCTTTCCTAATAGAGTATAGCAGCAGAAACCTAATCAAGAACGGAAATAATATACTACAACTAAGTTAATTGGAACATTAATTTTGTATTTAATTAAACTCAAATCATATATGCGGGTTGCGCTGCGAAGATGAGCGGCCGAGAGAGACGACACAGGGAGAGGAAGAAAAGGGATCCATGAATTGAAAAGGCATAATGATTAACTAACCTCCAAGCATTGAGGCAGCGTCTTGTGTGACAGAGGCAGAAGCGTCTTGTGTGGCGGCGACAGCGTCTTGCGCGGCGGCAGCAGTAGGTACGCAGTGGTAGCAGGTTGCGTGGCGGCGGCAACAGATTGCGGCGGAGGCAGAGGCGTGTTGCGGAAGCGAGGATATGCAAATGAGATTTGCAACAGAGGAAGAGGATGAGAATGGCAGGGATTGAAGTTGAATGAAAACCCTAGCTGCTTCTCTTCTCTAAATGCCTCTGTATCTGAAATAAAAAAGAAAGGGGAGGGCAGAGTTAGGCTTTCCAATCCACACTCTATTTCGGAAGGAGATTGCTTCAATTTCGTTGATGCTCTCCAAGAACTCTAATCTCTCTGTTTCTCGTACCCAAAAAAGGAAAGGGGACAAAGTTAAAAAATCAATAATTAAAGGGATCAAAATGTAATTAATAAATTTTTCAAAAAAGGGGTATATTTTATAATTATTTTTATGAAAGTTAATGATGTTTGTAGGAGTAAAGAATTCATGGCCATTAAATATACTCTTTTCTCTTTTTTTTTTCTCTTGCTGTTTGGGTATTCGCAATTTGGTTTATTAAAAGAAAAGTATTATTACTCGAAAATTTATAATTTTTTTTCAAAGATGTTATTTTGTGTTATAAGAATACAAAAAAATAACATAATTATTTTTTTAATTATTTTCTTTTTCATTTTAATTAAAATATTTTTTTATTTAAAAAGATTTGCAGCATTTAGATTATTGACAATTGTAATTAGTTACTTCTTTATGTTATATATTGAAATACAAGAATACTACTTATACACTAAAAATTAATTACTAAATTAGGTATTATATATTTGTGTATAAATATATATTATTTAATTTATTTTAATATATATTTTATATTTTAATATATATTTTACATGAATAATTGATTTTAGTATATATATATAACATACTTAATTTAAATATGAGTAAATGATCAACTTAAAATATTTTTTAAAGAAAATTTTATTTTTAGCCAAACTAGTTCTTTAAAGTTGTATTCAATCATCAAATTAAATCTCAAAACTTTCAATGTAAATCATGTCCATTTTTTTCTATATTTTATCCACATTCTGTTATTTTGAATCGTAGTAGAGTTTCTCTGATATATTATGATAGTTTTAAACTATTATTAACTATTTTTGTGACTTACATATTTATAATTAGGGATAGAAATATGTCAAACCACTTATCAGGGATTTACAATTAGACTTGTGTTTAGTCCTAGATTAGTTGGATTATCACAAAATATAGTCAAATTTAAACTAATTTAAAGTCTAAATTTATTAATAAATCAAGTTTTAATTTACAAATTAGTCTAGTTCACTTGTCATACCTGTTTTAATTTGTTAATATGTAAATAAATATATAAATAATTTTTCATAAATAAAAAATATTAAATCTTTTAAATTTATTATATTTTATTATAAATATTTTATACATTTTAAATACTTTAAAAGCTTAGATATTGATATATTATTATAAATATTAAATTTGATATATTGTACATTCTAAACCTTTTAATAGATTTCATGATAGGCCCACTTAATTACAAAACATGTTTAGTATTTAAAAAGGCACCGGATTCGATGGTCCCAGAACGTTTGAACCATTAAATGGTCCCATAACAAAATATATTTTTTTAAGTTTTTTTAACAACTGCGATATAATTCTTTAACTAATGTTAATTACAAATTAACCTCATATATTTTATTTAATTATAAAAACTATTTTTTATTTTATAAATTATTATTTTATCAATCATCTATTATGTTTATTAACAATCAAAAACAAAAACAATAACAAATTAGATCTTCCATTAATTATAATAAAACTTTTGACCATTCCAATGGATTAAAAGTTTGTATTTGATTCGTGACCTTCATCCCGCGAAATCGTATTTTTTTAAAATCCAATCGATTGGATTATCAAAACAATCGATTGAATGCTTGAAAACAACCTGAGATCTTACAATTTAATCGATTAGTTGTGTTATCCAATCGATTGAATTCACCAAAAATAAGATAGATTTTCTAAAATCAATCAATTGATTGTGTACGTGAATTCCTCATCTGCCACAATAATTGGTTGGGAGAGTTCGGAAAAAAAATCAAGACATATATTCAGCGATTAATTTCCAACAAATAAGGGTTACTAAACATCGACAAAATAATTGAATACAAATAGATGATACTCTAAAGCAATTTAATGCAAAAGGATTCTTATCGAGTGTATGTTAAAGACTTAAAGTCAATTTATCATGCCTAAATTGGTCAATGAAAGCTTTATTGGTTCATGAGAATGTGATTTGAGAGCAGTTGAAAGTTAAAATGGAAGATTGAATTTTGGAAAATCCATCTTATTTTAGTGAATTCAATCGATTGGATAACACAACCAATCGATTGAATTGTGAGACTTCAGGTTGTTTTCAAGCATTCAATCGATTGGATAGTAGAAGCAATCAATTGAATTACAAAAATCTACTTTTTATTCATCGTTCAATCGATTGGGTCATATGACCAATCGATTGATTTATGCAAAAACCATGCTGCCTTGCATTTTTCAATCGATTATTTTGTGATACAATGTAATCCACTCGATTGAGTTATAATTCAATCGATTGTTTTGATAATCCAATCCATTGGATTTCAAGGAAACACAATTTTGCGGCCTTGGACGAACGTCACGGATCAAATATAAACTTTATCTATTGGAATGGCCAAAAGCTTTATTACGATCAATGGAAGATCTAATTCGTTATTGTTTTTGTTTTTTATTGTTAATAAACATAATAGATGATTGATAAAATAATAATTTATAAAATAAAAAATAAGTTTTATAATTAAATAAAATATATGGAGTTAATTTGTAATTAACATTAGTTAAAGAACTAAGTCGCAGTTGTTAAAAAAAACTTTAAAAACATATTTTGTTAGAAGACCATTTAATGGTCCAAACGTTCTCGAACCATCAAATTCTTTGCCTAAAAGTTAGCTTATAGCAAACTGTAACCTACCAACGATAAAGTCTAGTCTGGATCTATTTTCACTCTTAGTCAGTGTTGTCAGAACCGGACCGAATCGGCCGGTCGGACCGAAAAACCGACAAACCGGTGCTATAACCGGTCCGGGTGAGCTTTTTAACCGGACAAAGAATCGAACCGGATTGACCCGAATTGAACCGGCCGGGTTTGATCAAAACCGATGAACCGGCGGGTTTCATTTAACCCGGACCGGTCGAACTCTTTTTTTTTTGTGACCTACGCTTGAAACGACGTCGTTTCATTAAAAATTAAAAAAAAAAACAAAAGCTACTTCCTGAAGGTAAAACACTCAAACCCTAGCCTCCATCGTGCATCACTCTCATTCACTCCATCCTCTGTTTCCCTTCCCACGAGAGACCACCATGAGAGCTGAGAGATAGAGAGTCTGCTTTAGCTTCAGCCACCTCGTCGCCAGTGCGGAGACCCGTTCAGCTTCAGCCAGTGCGGCACTCACCACCGCAACCACACCAGTGCGCCACTCACCACCGCCAAGAAGCACATCCATCGAAGATTCAAGTCGCCTCCTCGTCGCCTACTGGCTCCTGCTCGTCAGTCGTCAGTCGTCACCTCCGGTCTCCCTCTTCTCTGCTCGCCCCTCCATCCCTCCAGGGTCCAGGTATGTATTTGTAATTTTTTAATTTTTTGAAGTTATTCAGGATATTAAATTTTCAATAATTTGGTACTGATAGTTAGAATTAATTGATTATTGTAGATTGATTATGTATGTTGGTTTCTGTTTGATTTCTGTTAGAATTTAGATTGTTGAATGTTGATTGTTCACATATGTTTGATTTCTGTATGTTGGCAGATGAAAACATGAATACTTCCACATGTTTTTCAGTTTGATCTCTCTTGTTTGATTTCTGTATGTTGATTTATTTTTTATTTCTGTTCAGTTTGTTGATTATCCTTTGTTGTTACTTGTTAGATTGTTGATTGTTGATTATCTGTTATAGTGTTATATATGTTGGTTGCTGTTGTATATTATTCTTAGTAGTTAGTGGATTGTTGTTGTGCATTATTCTTAGATATTAGTGTTATATATGTTTGCACACATAGGACACTCCTTGATCCTGTTTTCTTAAGCACTTGTTTGACTAAGCCTTTGATTGCAGTCACATATAGCTTGAGTAAGGTGTCAGAGTTCATAGCTCCAATTAGGACTGTTAGATTCACAAGGATATAAAACCAGATTGTGATTTGGTGTGTGGAAAACAGGTGACTTGGTAGTTTGTCCATAAGGAACAACTTGTAGGGAGCCATACCTATTAAGATTCAGCTCATTGTTTGCTGTCTTGCTGATGAAATAGTTTCTGTGGCTATGAATGCTCATGTCAGCATGTTCTATGGGACTACAGCAGCAGGCTTGAAGTGTTTGGATCCCATCTTTTTCTTCATGAATCCTCGGCCATGTTACCACATTCACATTATGTTTATTTTCGTATTACTACTTATTTTTAGGATTTGAGACTTAATGTTTATTAAAATGTTATTGGAGATATGCTTTTTTAACTGTTAATTTTTAAGTTTTTAGCTATTTTATACGTTTTACTTATGTGGGACCGGGTTAACCGGTTCAACCAGTGACCCACCAGTTGAACCAGTGACCCAGTGACCCAGTAACCTGACCGGTTCGATCACCGGTTCGGTTCTGACAACTATGCTCTTAGTTACAATCCTCAAAACATTTTTTTGGTGACTTTAAAACATTTTTTATTATTATTTATTGTGATTGTTCATGAATAACTTTTATTTTCATATTTTTTATTATTTACTAAAAATGACAAAGTGGATAGTCTTATCCTTCTTCGCCAAGATTGGTAAAAAAAGGTGAACTGCACTGCAAAGTCCAAAGTAAAAAAATGCTAGTATACCTAATTTTTAAAAAAAATCAAAATTAATCTAAAAAAATAGGATTTTTATCATTTATAAAATAAAAAATTATTATTTTTTCAACAAGATTTTTGGACTTTAATTATCTAAATTCAATTTTTTTTTTTTTTGCATTTAAGCAAGTTCGCTGGACCCGCCGAACTCTATAAAAATGGGCAAGTTCGCCTAATTCCGGCAAATTCCTTTTAAGTTTTTTTGAAATCCATATTTTAATCCATTATCATCATCTCCAAATAGTATATAAATCTACAAGCAGTATATAAGAATACACAATAATTTACGGACAACAAGCATGGCTTCTTCAAGAATTTTTTTAATTATAAATTAAAAAAGCTCTATTTAACAATAACAACCATTGTTATCGTATCTAAAAATGCATAAATGCACTGGAATCAGCCATATTTAACAAGGATTTTTTTAATTATAAATTAAAAAAATAACTATTTCCCAAAAATAACAAGGATTGTTATCATGTGTACTTTTTGTGTACTTTTATGTACTCTGAAAACAATAATAATTATTAACTTTTCAATTGGATATATTTGAAGTGGATTATTTATGGGAAATAATTATTTTTTTTAATTTATAATTAAATTTTTTTTTGTTAAATATGGCTCATTACAGTGTACTTATGCATTTTTAGATACGATAATGGTTGTTATTGTAGATCCATATACTACTTGGAGATTATAATAATGAATTAAAATGCGAATTTTAAAAAACTTAAAAAAGAGTTCGCCGAGATTAGGCAAACTCTATAAACTTGCTTAAATGCAAAAAAAAAAATACGAAAAATCGTATTTGAGAAATTAAAGTCCAAAAATCTTGCTGTGGAAAATAATTTCTTTTATTTTATAAAAAAAACCCTAAATAATAATATGTAAAATTTTTTATCCTAATTCAAATTCAAATAAAAAATAGTCAAATTATAATACAATTTTTTCACAATCTTTTTCTAAATTTGAAATGTCAATAGAATTAACCACAGTAAACATTTCAACTTAATTTTCAAATAACTAATTTTTAAGAATAACAATATTTACAATATAATACAACACAAATAAAAACAAGAGTTATGATAAAAAAACAAAATAACCATAATTTTTTTAAGAAATAAGTTAAATTACATAACTACTTGAGTACATATATAAAAGTATAAAATAAAATAAAATATTAAAAAATAAAACTTTTTTATTTTATTTCATATCCACACCCATTCACTCACACTAAAAGTTCTTTTTTTACACAATTTATGAGAGAGATTTGTCACTTATAAACGGCCTCAACATCAACAATGAAGTGTGCTTGAAAGACATAATTTTTCAATTTTTGTACATATATTCTTATGGTATCACTCTTGTTGAAAAAACAAAGCTCTTTAGCCCAATGAGCCAGCCCCTGCCAAAACTAGTGTATTTCGCAGTGCGAGCTTGGCGAATTTTTGAGAAAATTAATTTTGTTTCCCTTATATGTGATTTTTCTTGTTTCTAGCAAAAGTCATGAATAACATAACACATTAAACTTAAACTGAAGCAGCGAACCAAATATGCCTGTAGTTAACGAAATTAATGTGGTTGTTTGTTATAGTGAAGTTCGCCAAAAAAAAATTGAAGGGGGGAGAACAAGATGTTTTAGTAAGAATGTATAAACAAAGAAATTGTGAATCATCCACATTAATTAAACAGGCACTGGGTACCCCTTCTTGGCCATGCTATCCAAAACATCGTTGAGAGACTGACAAAGACCCATAATCTGCAAAGCATAAACCATCACGGCAAAAGGTTAAGATTGGAAAGGTTCCTAGCCAATACAACATGCCCAATTAGATCCTCTTTTTTTCATGATAATGCGGTATAGTAATAATATAAGCAGAAGATTTAGGCACAAAACGTAGCACATCATACGTTCAAGGTAATAACTATTTTTATAATCTGTTGTCTGATTTCTTAAGGTTAAAAGAAATTTATTCATTCAGCATGTAGACACTGAATTGGAAAGAATGAGAACTTCTGCAGCTATCAATCTTTTTAAGACCTTGCTATTTTTTAGGGCTTGTGAAGAAAAAAATAAAAAGAAAAAAAATAAAAACAGTATTGTATACTCCTGTCAGGTAATCATAAAAAACACCATTAAAGTTACCTGCTGGTCCCATCGTTGCAACTCTTCAGTATCATCATCAAAATGTATAACAGCTTCAACCTGCAATAGTGACGCAAAAACTAATGTTAAACCCTTGCCAGAATACTGTCTTTCTTCTCATAGTGGCCAACAAGAGTCATTCAATTATAAGTACCAATTATAAACTATGAGGCCATAATTGTAATGTATATACCTGATCAATAGACCCCCTCATCCTATCCTCATAAATCATTCTTGATGCTATCTTCTCGGCCTAAAAGCAAAATTTATTGTTAAACTTAAAATCAAAACAAAGATGGACAGATTGAACTTGAATAAAGGTGTATGAATTAGAAACATAGGAAAATCCAAATAAAAACTTAGCAGCTTAAAACTGTAGATTGTTGAGACTAAATGCGATACCTTGTGAGGTGGGATCCCCAAAAGCGTCCCTAGCTCATCAAAGCTACAAAAGAATACAAACAGCTTAAAAGGGGTCTAACCTGATAATATCAATTTTCAATTAATCTAACCAAAAGGAAGCAATAAACTGGTGATAAAATTTCACAAACCTTATATTGGTATACAGTTTGCTTGCACTCAGAAGGTTATGTTCAATCATAGCACGGTCCAGCACAGTGAAATTATCTGGAAGAAGAGCTTTCTGTGGAAAAAGAAAAATAAAAACTGAGACAAATATACCACAACTTCCCAAAATAAGAAGATACACAATGCAAGGCTATATTAACCTGATGTGGTTTCAATTCTTCTGAAAATGCATCAATTTCGGGCTTTCTAAGAATTCTCTCCAAATACACCTGATATAAATGGGATTCACATTATATAATATAAGTGAGGAGCTGCAAAATGTTAATGTTGTTGTTGTAGGGTTTAGAGAGAGAGAGAGAGAGAGAGAGAGAGAGAGAGAGAGAGAGAGAGAGAGAGACCTTCTGCAGTATTGGATAGATCTTTAACTTTGAACACCGTTCATCCTAATCAAAGTACGCAAACATTAATATAATAAACATTTGACATGGCAAACAGAACTTACACAATTGTACACTCATTAATGATTGAATCAAATACCTTGTACAATGTTGCAAGAACACGTGAACGTTGCGGTCCTGCAGCTGCCAATATTGTGCATGTAACAGCAGCAGATAAAGCTTGCTCAAGGGCTTCCTCATTGATCTCCCTACAATAAAGAATACAGCAAGTGTATACGTATAAACATATAATGATATCAATAAATTCACAAAGAAAAATGACTGAATGCAAGGTACATACTCATCCCCTATTTGCCTTTTCTCAATTTGAGATATATCATAATATCGCAAAGCTGCTTCCAAGAATTTCCTCTTCAAATCTAAGATCCTTGCATAGCATACCTGAGGGGTAACAGAATTGGAAAAAAGAGATACAGATTTGTCAAGACTCAATGGATTTATGCATCATTCAGCTAAGTCATCTTTCACAGCTATAAGTTCAAACCTTATACTGCAAATTCAGTGCTTCATGCTGGCTATTGCTAACCAAAAATGATGCTTTATTAATAAAAGCTTCAGCATTGAAAGCATCATCATCCTGCCAAGAAAGGGTAAATTTTATTTGAAGACTTTACTTTGCAAATAATAATAACAATAAAAAAATGATTTGCCATCAGTTACAAAGACAAAAAGTGTAAGTAAAAAGGAAGAAACAACCCTATACTTACAGAAGTTAAAATAATAGTGTTCATACGTATGCAAAAATAGAACAGCAGTTGCAATAGACAGTATATAACTCTAAAAATCATAGATAATATAGTATTGACTACTTCTGCTCTTCCATGACTTGTTACGAGTATATCCTATATGGCATTTCTGTTTTAAAAAAGTAAAAATTGATAAAGGAAGGATATAACTAAGACTCAGAGAAAAATAGTACAAGATGGGAGGACAAAAGATCCTCCTAACAAGACCCAAAACAAACAAAAGAAAATAAAAAGTCAAGCATGGTCTTAGAAACAGCACCAATCAAATATGTATTTCCTTGCCAAAAAAAAGGTCATTACCTCAAGGTATAAGCGGGCAATTTGGACACACTTTGACAACCTGAATTTATCATCAATAACCCTGATAAAATAATTCAAAATATAAAAATTAGTAAGGAAGGAGTGTGTTTATTATTTGGGGCTGAGACACAATATTTCACACAAGCAAATAAATTTAGCAGCAAGAAATTTTCTAAGACCTCATTCCTGAATCCAGATCAATGCCACTGAGCATTTGAGCTGCTTTTGACCATTGTTCCTCAGATTCATAAAGCTCTGCAAGCTTCTCTCTAATAACTAAAACCTACAATAAAACAAGTGGTCATTATAGTAGACGGAAATGAATTAAAATACAAGAAGGCAAACATGTAGATAATATAATGAGAAATTTTGTATAAAGTCAAGGACAGTTTTAGTTACAAGTAAAATGTTTCCTCAACCCTCATACATAATGTCTAACTGAACACCTTAACCAATTTACATATTTTACTTAGCTTCACTTTCTGTCAGCTTTACTACACATTGAAAACCCTGATGATTGACATAACAATGAACTACCATATCAATAATTAAGTTGTCAAATGCATATCCAGATACATGGCTCTAGCAAAAGAATGCTTTCTGTCATCTCCTTCCCACCATCTCAGAAGAATTTATACAATTGTTAAAAATAGCACAAAACGCGAGTAAAAAATTCCTCTTTACCAAACAAGTCTTATTGGTTCACAAAATTTACCCACCAAACTAGTGATAATTGCGAAAAGAAACATGATTCCTAGCACAGGGGGAAGGCAGGGGGTTCCGTTAGAGAACATCCTGGCAAGTCTGTTTCCATAAACAACAATCATCCACTGCTATTAAGTAGCTTAGAATTTAAAATCTGCAGAATATGTGAATTTAAACCTGCTCTTCGAAAGACACAACACGAGGCTGAATCTGCGCAAGGGTGTAATGGGCAATCTCTTTCTGTGTCTCCGGCTGTAATCTTCCCAATTCTTGAGCAAAAGTTTGTAACAGCTGCCGTGACACTACTAATGGGACATCATCCGACAACACTACGAAACCAAAAGCATCAATATCATGAACTTCAAATTGAGGAAAACAAATAAAACCCTAGATTAGGACAAGAAAAAAAATTTATGGTACAAGGAAAAGAAACTGAACTGTGGTCAATAAATCTCCTAGCTTGAACAATGTCATTGGAAGAAATAACGGTAGAAAGGATGTGCTTGTACTGCTCTATCTTTTGCCTCTGGTCTGTAATGGCAGAAGCACTCGCAAAAGCACTCTCCATCACTGTTTCAGCATCATCAACAACTATCAAAATCTATAAAACCCTAAAACCAAACAACTTAGCAATAGAAACAAAGATTAGGAGTATAAATGTCCGTTTTTATTCAACAGTTGCACATAGCATAGGGCATATCATCATTCATTCACCCATCAAATCAATCAAACACTGTAAATAAAAAAAATATAAAAAATAAATAGATAAATGATAAATTAGTAGTTCAGCAGGGAGAGTAAAAGTAAAGGGGGGAAACAAACTTAAAAGAAGAATAGAAAGAAAATAAACGAAGTGAGAAGAGTAATGCGAGGTGAGGTTATTAATTTTATTTTACCTATCGGTGTTGAATGATTGTTGATTGTGGCCGACAGGGTTCAACGGTGAACTTGTGGCTGTGCCTTCTCACCCTTCGCTTCACTTTTTAGCTCTTATAAATCGATTGATACGGAAACGGAATCCAGTCTCCACCTCACTCTTCTTCACTGTGAAGAATAAACTCTTTCCTTTTCCAGTTTTCCTTATGCGCTCTCTCTCTCTCTCTCCCTCCGATCCTCCCCGGGCTTTGCTTCAACTTTTTCTTTGACAACGGTTTGCTTCAATTTGGATTTCGGTTCCCCTCCTGCCGGTTCTTTTAGTTTATGCTGGACTTGGCCCAATATTTCATTGGAGCATTTCAGCTCCAGACAAACAACAGAAGTTAATATTTAGCTCCCATGACCCAAAAGATGGATTTTTTAAATAAACATTTTAAATGTTTTAATTTTCGATACAGGTAATTTCAATATAATTTATGTATTTGTAGTTTATTGTCTCATTTGCAATGTAACCGAATTAATTATAAATATATTTTATTTATACTATAAATAGAATAAAAGCAAGGTTTTGAGAACCGAACTAGCCATCGAACCGCTTTAGTTACTGGTTCACTGGTTTATAAGTTCAACCGATTCGATCGTGGTTGAACCGAAAAAACTGTTCACAATTTCAGAGTTTACAGTTTACAGTTTCAGAGGTAACATACCATTTTTACTCCCTATAAGCAACTGGACATAAGAAACATTCTCCACCTTTAAGTTTCAGTTTGGCATATCCCATCTATATATCTAACTATCTAACTCATAACAAAATTTTCAGCCAAATTTTAACAAAGTTTCAGCACATTCTTAATAAAGAGTAACAAACTCTTCCAAATCTTTCTGATGTTAAGAATATTAGAAAAATAAATTCAACTTTTAGGAGCTAGTAACAAAATCTTGAAATTTGAACATCATCAAATACAGACCAAAATCATAATTAGAAAAATCAATGCCTAATCTTATTATTTATAAACATATTCAAAAAAGACGGACATTCACAAATTTAGCATGATTTTGAAGTAGAACAAGAATGAGGGCAGATGAAATCAATGGTAACAAGATGGTAAGGCACGAGAGAAACAGCAACAGAGGTAGCAGCACTGGCAGTTCAACAAGAGACTAAACATAGTTAATAAAAAAATTACCTAGAACTAGAAGCTAGAAGAAACAAACAATTATTCAATCATAGTTAATAAAAAATTATTCACGGAGCTTCACACTTCACTGACTTCACAGTTCACAGAGCTTCACAGAATCAAACAATGGTTCGATCGTAATCATAGATTCATAGTTAATAAAAAAATTACCTATAAGAAGCCTTCAACAGATCATGCAAGATGGAGACAAAGACACTGAGTGACCAAGACAAGGAGCAGTGGTGGAGAACCTTCGAACAAGACAGTGGTTGCGGAAGAGCACCTTCGGCGGCGGCGTGGCCACGCGACGGAGGAAGGTTGCGATGGCTGCGCGATGGAAGGGAAGGTTGATATTGATGGCTGCTGCACGATGGAGAGAGAGTGAGCGA
Organism: Arachis hypogaea; assembly: GCF_003086295.3. NCBI lineage: Eukaryota > Viridiplantae > Streptophyta > Magnoliopsida > Fabales > Fabaceae > Arachis > Arachis hypogaea. Next base: position 57,153,765 of record NC_092040.1, read on the forward strand.
GCAGACGGTGGCCGCTCAAAGGAACGACAGCGACGGCATAAGGCGGTGGCTGGACGGAGGTGAGGTACAGCCAGGAGATCGATTGAGAGGAGCCCTACCCTGGACTGAGTGTAAGAGAAGCAGAGAGTTCTAGAATGAGTGGAATTTGGATCTGGGCATCTGGCAAGGGAGGATGGGGTTAGGGTTATGTGCATATCTGCAGCTGAAACAGCAACGTTTCGTTCTCCCCTCAAAAAACTGGCCGGATCACGGTTCGATTCGACCGACCGATTTTTGGCCGGTTTACCGGTTCAATTGCGGTTTTCAAATTCTCTAGTTTTATTGACTGCCCGAATCGCCTTTCGTCCGGTTCACGGTTCAACTGGTTCAACCGACCAGTCCGAACCGATTTTCAGAACCTTGAATAAAACACAAATTTTTAAATAAATATCATAAGTGCACACGTTATATTGAAGATTGATGTTACTCTACATAATTTATTTACACTAAACAAGATAGGAGTATTTATAAGTATAAAAATATAATTTTTTTACAATAAAAAATATTAATAATTTAATTTAGACCAATTTAAAAAATAAAAATTAATATATTATTTTTATTTTGATCCAACCAATATTAACAAATACTATTGGATAATGGTTGAATAAAAAAAATTTCAATACAAAGATCAGTTACAACTTACAAGAACGTAAATATAGTCCATGAATTTAGTGTGAGATCAAAAAGAAAAAAAAGATGGTGATCTTAATTTTTTAAAATTTGAAAATTAAATAATAAAAATAAATTAAAAAAAGGAAGGAATCGTAAGATTTAGAAATTTAAATGGCGGTGGCAAAACAGACCCAAATTGTTGGATCAAATCGCCCAAAAAAAAAACAGGTTGGAGTGAGCTTTTGAACTCGCCAAAACTGCACCGACCGAGAAAAGGATTTTGAGCCAAACAAAACAAACACGATTTTTATAACTATATTTGAATTTTTTTTAAATTCAATCATCCAACTAAAATATTTAGTAATGTTTCATTTGATCTTAATAGTAATAAAATATATTGATTTTTTCTTTTTAAATTGGTTCAAATTAAATTATTAATATTTTTATTATTTTAAAAATTATATTTTTATACTTATAAATATCCATATCTCGTTTATAAGATAAACAAATTAACTATAAATATATCTCATTTACACTATAAACGAGATAGGTAGAGTACATCAACTTTCACGTATCACGTGTGCACTAATGATATTTGTTTAAAAATTTGTGTCTTATATCGTTTACAGTGTAAACGAGATATATTCATAATTAATTCATTTAGATTGTAAACGAGATAAATCATATGATACAAATACGTAAACTATGTCCAAATTACCTATATCGGTAAATAAAATATTTCAAATGTTTATTTAAAAAAAATCTTCCAAAAGAGAAAATGCTATTTAGCTCTGTCTAAATAAATATATTATTGAAAACTTTTGATCAGCTCATAAAGTTTTTTCTCTGTACACTCTTCGTCATTTCTACCTGTGAACTTGCATTAGGACTCTCACTGAGAGGTCAATATGTCTAAGAATAGCGCTCATATGCCCATGAACTTTCTCCGTTAGGAAGGGATAATTAGAGCGCCCTGAAGAACTGAAGATTGACGGTTTAGAAGTTATAGTAAACTCTCGTTGTAAGTATAGTTACTAACCAAGCAATCAACCTTTCTTACAAATGTTTTTGTTGTCACAAGTAACAAACCCCTTTGAAATTGATAACCGAGTATTCAAACCTCGAGTCAGATTCTCAAGGAATTGCAGGGAGGTATGTTCTTATTATTGGTTATGGGTTTTATAAATTGGGATTTTAAAAGTGAGGAACAAGTAAATTAAATGACAAATAAAATAAATAATTAACTATAAAATAAACTTTTGGCAAGATATGAAAATTCGGAAGTCCTATTCTAGTCACTCCTATAAGAATGGAAGTTAATCCCACTTAGTTAACCTTTGCGTAAGCAAGGGAAAGTCAAGTGAACTAATTGGTTAGATTTTTCAAGTCCTAGCCAAATCCTAAGGAAAGACTAGAGTTAGTGGAATTCCAGTTAATTAGTCGACATAATAATCAATCATGAATAGTTGATAACTCAAGAGCTTCCAGTTAATCAATTAAAGCCAATAATATAAAAAAGCTAAATATGAATCTTAAATCTGAAATACCTCAAATAACATACATTCAAAGCAATAAAATCTAACATGGACAATATTCATAAGCCAATTGGGCAACATAAATCAAATACAAATAAAAGCATTAAATTATCTCAAAGTAGAAGAGAAGTCAAAATAAAGGAATATTGAACCTGATGTGAAGATGAGATAAATCCCTAATTTCTAAAAATCCTAATCCTAAATCCTAAGAGAGAGGAGAGAGCATCTCTCTCTAAAAACTACATCTAAAATTAAAGTTATGAATTATGAAAGCATGTTGAGTCTCTGCATGTTCCCTGACTTTAATCTGTGTTTCTGGGCTGAAAACTGGGTTGAAATACGGCCCAGAATCTCTGCCAGCGACTTTTGTAATTCTGCAGATCGCGCACGTCACGCGTCCGCGTTGTCCATGCGATCGCGTTACTCAGCATTTTTCATACCACGCGTGCGCGTCATCCACGCATTTGCGTCGTTCGTACAGCTTCCAATCTGCGCAGTCGCGTCAGGCACGCGAACGCGTCACTCTGATTTCTTCCATTTCGCGCGGTCGCGAGAGCCATGCGACCGCGTGACTTCTCGCTGGTCATCTCCTCAATTCCTTGTGTTCCTTCTGTTTTTGCACGCTTCCTCTTCATTCTCTAAGCCATTCCTATCTTATGAAGCCTGAAACACTTAATGCACAGATCAAGGCATCGAATGGTAATAAGAGAGGATTAAGATTAGCTAAATTAAGACCAAAGAAGCATGTTTTCAATCATAGAACTAAACTAGGAAGGAATTGTAAAATCATGCAAATCATATGAATAAGTGGGTGAAAAGCTTGATAAAACTACTCAATTAAATACAATATAAACCATAAAATAGTGGTTTATCACGCCCATAGAAAGTGAGAAAGGGTGGTGATGGAATAGTATTCTCTAGTGGATACCTCCTTGTTGCCACGGGAAGAAGATTGGATGAATGACGATGTCCTTGAGGGTGAGGCTAGGAAGGATACTACGATGGTAGAGGAGATATCAAAATGTTATTTTGTAAAGGTGTTAAAAGAGATAAGAATCTAGCACTCATGGAAGAAGATGATAGCTTCTCATCCTCAGAAGAGTTAAAGGATTCAGAGGAGGAGAAGGGAGATGAGCCTCATGTGGAAGTTAACAAAGGAGCTAAGGGATGGGGTCAACACCCAGAAATAAGGATCGATAGAGTAAACGACATTTTTAATCTGGTGATCAATGAGACAACCATGAGACTTTGATACACCCTAGGTGGGACACCCTTATCGTAAAACTAATGGGAAGGAGAAGATTGGTCCCTATTTTGACAAGAAGGTTAGAAGCTGTGTGGCAGCAGCAAAGTAGTATTGAAGTGATTGATCTTAGGAACGACTTCTATCTCGTCAGATTCTTCTCTCAAAAGGACCTCAACTTTTTTTCTGATTGGAGGTCCACAGAAGATTTTCAACCATTACATAACTCTAAGACCATGGAAGCAACCATTGATACGGTGGTGGCATGGGTGAGACTTCACAATCTTGTAACAGAGTACTACGGCCAAGAAATTCTAGAACAAATAAAACATATGCTTGGGAGGACACTAAGAGTAGATACCAACAGTGCAAAAAAGTGTCATGAAAATTTGCTCGCTTCTGTGTCCAACTGAATTTGACAGAACCCCTGGTATTGTAATATTCCATTAATAGAGTTTGATATCAAGTTGAATATGAAGGTATCTATAATATTTGCTTTTGTTGTGGTCTTGTGGGACATGAAACGCTAACTATTCCAAGCAGGTTAGTAAGGGCAATAATGGCAGGAAGGAAGCAGAGGAAAACCAAGGTAATGACACCGACAAAACAAATATTAATGGAGGAAATAAGGGCACAACGGAAAATATATCTTTAGACAAGATTAAAAAAGTCCTAGAAGAGGGGAAGGAGCAATATGACGCATGGATGGTAGTTCAAAAGTAACATATGGCTGTACTATAAAGAAAGGTGAATAATAATGAAAATTATGTAATTTAGTTTGAGGAATTGATATTTTAAATTTAAACTATATTTTAAAAAAGATGAATAATTTGATCATTTTAGATTTTAAATTAGAAATAATTATGTAGACTTATTAGTATGTTGATTAATAAAATTTTATGCGTTTCTAAAGTAATTTTTTGATATCATATTTCAATCTTAAATTATTATTGGGTCCCAAATATTTTGCAAGATTCCTATACTCTTAATGCCTATTTTTCCTAACCCTAATTCTAGAGTCAGCTACATGCACGCGTCCTTCACCAAAAACACGCGTAGCTCTCCCCTCACTCTCTCACCATGACTCATCAAAACAGAATAGAAGAAAATAGAGAGGGAGAGGTGTGAAAGAAGAAGAAGAAGAAGAAGAAAAAAAGGGGAAAGAATGAGGGGACGACATCGGCGGGGCTAGGAGCCATTATCGTTGTCGAGTGAAGGAGTAGTGTGTGTGTGTGTGTGTGAGAGAGAGAGAGAGAGAGAGAGAGAGAGAGAGAGAGAGCAAAGACGCGAGAGACAAGGAGGTGCTGTATCGCGCCGTCATGCCACTGTCGCCGTTTCTGCCTAATGTCACCACCGTTGGAATCACGAATTAAGGAGAGAAAATGGTCGTCAGAGTTGTTTTTGGAGCTATTTGCCACCGTTGTTATTGCTACTAGGGTTATCCATCATCGCGATTGCTGTCGCCGCTGGAGTTCGCCATCGCCGGAGTTCGCTGCCGCCACCATTGGAGATGAACCCAGTTGTGCCCTTGCTACCGGAGTTGTTGTAGTCACTATTCTGGCTCCGTTCTAGCACAGTTTTTGTTAGTGAGCTTGAAAGCAGCTACTGCTACTTCCTTTGCTCGTTGGAAACTACTGCCACCACCTCCTATTCTAGTAAGCTTGTCGAAAAACTGCCCTTATCTTGCTCTATGTTGGCCTACTCTACAGCTATTTCTGATTCATCTTGTTCGCCAAAATTGTTTTTACTATTGTTCGGTGCTGCTATCTTTGTTTGAAGCCATTGGTGTTGTTGAGAGTTATTGTTGTTGTTGTTGCTACTGCAAGTTAGAACAGAGAGTGTCGTGTTTTATAATTCCTACGGATTCGACTAATTGAGGTAGGGGATACGTTTTCAAATTAAAGTTTTTAATTAATGAATGCCCATAAAGTTTAGCATATAATTGCAAATAGTTGTCTCACCTAACTGTTTGATGTGATTGAATTTGATAATGGTTGAATGCGTGTGAGTTTGTGAATTATTTGATGAATTCTTATTGGAAGTTTTAATTTTTGCTTGATATCATTGTGTTGATTTTTAAGAATCTTTTGTTTGATCATTATTGAGGAAATGTTGATAAATTTTTGAGATCGAGGAAACCTTTAAGGGGTGGTTAAGTTGAAACAGCCCAATTTTTAGTATGTCTAGATCATACCAAAAACTGAGTGCTACCAACTTGTCTTCCTAATTATTATCTATTATTTAATAATTATGAGCCTGATCGTAGTTAACACATTGTCAAAGTTACGAAAAACTTTTTCTTTTTAACAAAATATTAAGTCAGCACATATCAGCACATATCATATATATATATGCAAATGGGAATCAAGTCCACCCCAACTTAGATAGCTATTTAAGCGAGGTCTTCATAAGTAGAATCTTCTGGTGTGTCATCACTACAATAAAATGGAGCATTTGTAACAAAATTTCTATCAAATTTAAAATTGTTATCAATTATGGTTTTTTCGTAATAATAATTAGTTATTGTTACAAAATAAGAATATTTTGTAACAACAATAAAATTAGTTACAAAATATTTCAATATTTTGTAATAACGTGATTTCTTTTGTTATAAATTATGTTGGATTTCTTCGTATTGAATTGTTGTTTTGTTACAAATATTTTGTAACAAAATATCTATTTGTTTCAAAAGCTTTAAATATTTTATAACAAAAAATTAATTTGTCACAAAATACAATATTTTTGTATCAAGTTATTTATTTGTCAAAAAATTCAAAAAATTTTTGTAACTAATAAAAAATTTTATTTCAAGATATTAAATTTAAGACTCTAAATATTTGAAAATTAAAATAATGAGTTATTTATGATTTATTATATTTATTTAAGATTTTATATTCAAAAAATTATTTCACTAAAAATATTTAAGTCAAATTAATGATACTTTGAGTTTAAAATGATTTTAGACTCATATAAAGAATTTAATTTTGATGCACTGTCAGTGTAAAGTAGTTTTACACGTGAATCCAATTACGTAACGTCACATCAGTAAAAATAATTATCTTTCACATTGTGTATATTTTAAATAATATTGTGTATTTTTCATATTTAAAATTTAAAAATTTTAGTAATTAAAAAATAATAAAAATTAAATAAATTAATTTGAATAACTGAGATTTATAATTAATTTTATGAATAAAAAATTAATAAAATTATTTTTAATTTAAGTAATTTTTTAAAATTAGTTAGTAAATTAAAAAATAAATACTTATATTTTTTTAAATTAATTTTATTATATCATATATATTTAATCTTAACTCTCTATTATATCTTTTAATTTTATAAAAATTCTTAAATTATCTTTTTTTTAATCCTAACCCTAACCCTCACAACCCCCTTCTCTCTCTCTCTCTCTCACTTCACTCAAAACACCCAAAGAAAGGAAAAAAAGAAGATAGGGAAATAGAATAGAGACTTAGTGGAGGAAGAAGAGCAAGGGGAGAAGGGGAAGTGGTCGCCGACGGAAGGCCTCTGCCACCGTTGAACCGCTGACGGATCTGAGAGGAGAGAGAGAAACTCGCACACACACGCACGCACGCACGCATGCACGCACGGACGGACGCACGCACGCGCACGCACACACACAGAGAGAGAGAGAGAGAGAGAGAGAGAGAGAGAAGCAAAGAATGATGAAAACAGGAGAAGAAAGTCGCCTTTGCCTCTCGCCATCATTGAATCGCTATCCATCTGCAACCTGAATCTTCTCCTCAGCATCACCGTCTCTGATAGCTTCTTGGTGTTGCTGTCGCTGATAGCTCCTTGGCATCACAGTCGCTTCTCATCGTCTTCCTTGTTCTTTGCGCCAACAAGGAGAAGGTCTTCCTTGTTCTTTGCGCCAACAAAGAGAAGCAGCCTTTGAGTGTGTAAACTTTGATACCCATTCCTTTTCTATTTTAATATCAAGTTTCTTATTGTTTTTAATTTTTGGGGACGGAATTTCTTTTGTGATTCAAAGGCCTAACTTTTAATTTATGTTGAATTTTTTGGCTGCAAGCTCTAATTCATGCAATTCTGAAAAATGAGTTTATTACTGATGATGAGTAATAAGGAGCATTATTGAAGATTATTGAACTGTTATTGTTATGGGTAATGCTTTTTTTAGGTTTCTCTATTATGAGTAATTTAGATTATTTTGTTTTACAGTAATTATGAAATTATTGTTGTTGTTCAGATATTATATTTTTTATTTAATTATTCAGTGTTGTGTTTATTGTTGTTGCTATTTGTTCTTGATGGTTCTGATTGTTGATGTTTGTTCACTGTTATTTTTGTTCTTATTGTCCTTGATTGTTGCAATTTTTTTAGAGTGTTGTTTGTTTGTTGTGCTACTATTTGTTCACATTGTGCTATTATGCTGATGTTTGTGATGCTGTTTGTTACAATTGTTGATGTTTGTTCACTTTGCAGTGTTGTTTGTGCTTTGATTATTTAATTAAAGAATTGATCCTAACAAAGTTAAAAGATATGTTTGATAATAATGAATGAATCACCATTTGGGAGTTCGTGATTCAACAAAGTAGTTAAAGATTCTTGAATATGGCTCTCCTCTTTTGATTTTGATGATTAATAACAAATTTTAATATTTGTCTTTGATATTTAGATTTTTTATTTTGTATTAGAAGTTGTGAAATTTTAACTTTAAACCGGTCGCTACCTCTATGTTGCATTCTGTTTTGCTTGTTGAAGCTTAACTTTTAATATTCTTTCTTTGACCCCTCAACTTTTCATTGATTAATTTTTAATTCCAAACTTTTTAGTAATTATGATTTGACCCCAATACCATCAAAACCAAATGTTTTCTCACCCTTCCAAAAATCAAAAATATTTTTCCAAAAGTTCATCAGATTTCCACTTGATTTTCAGCTAGTTTTTCAATCTTTTTTCGATAACCGATTTTTACCTGATTTTTACCAAACTAAAGAGAAATGTTTCAGCCAACAAATACACATAAAAAAAACACAAAAATATCATGGATTTCATGGCTGGAAAGCCACGTTTTCCAGTAGCAACAACAGCAACTTCAGAACCATCAAAAACTTGATTTTCAAGCATTAAACAACAAGATCTCATGATCAAACCATCACACAAACACTCGAAATCAAGCCTCAAGCAACAAGATCTGATTTTACACTTTAAGAACACAACCAATCATTGATTAATTTACCAAACCTTACCTCCTTTGCAGCTGCCAAGAATTGAACCAAGAACAAGCTTCCAAAAGTACTTTTACGCCTATTTTAACATCAGAAACGACTTTAGAACCATATGAACCACGAAGGCTGAAGCTTCATGATGATGAAAAGAAGGTTTTCCTCACCTTAAGGCAGCTAGATATCATGTTTTCTTAGAGCCTATAGTGATTGAACAAAAGATCCTAAGAGAAAACATGAAGAAAACATCATCAGCTTGAGTTTCCACCATGGCTGAAACTTCAAGGAGGAGAAGCAGCCATCATAACTTGATTTACTCCTTGAAAATTGACATATAAATGAAGAGGAGGAAGAGGTGAACACTTTGGTCATATTTTTAATAGGGATTTTAGTTTGAGAGAGAACGGAGGTTGAAGCTCAGGTGTTCATGGAAGTTTCATAGAAGTTCTTTCACTTTCTCTCATGGTGATTGTTGAATTCTAACTTGTTTAGAAACTAAAATGATAGTAATGATAATACATGGGAGAACGTGGGGTTTGGATAAGAATTAACCTTGATTTTTATGTAAAAATATCTTAAGAAAGAATAATTACTGAAGTTAGATGTATTAGAACTTAAGTATTTCTTACTTTTTTCTTAAGAAACCTTTGCTTAGAGAGCAAGAAAGAAAACATGTGGTGGTTATTCCCCTGAGAGAGCCACGTGTCATAGGATGTTGAGTCATCAGAATTTAATAATAAAATATCATTCTGAAGATAATTACTAAAACTAGATATATCAGATTACACTACTAAAGGATAAGCATGAACTTTACTAGTATAAACGATATTAGTAACAAGATAACCATGAGAATAAAAGATCTATGATGAAGCATTAGCATTACTAAGTTCATCTAAGAATGCCGGTATTATCCATTACCGGTAGATTTCTAGCTCAATTATTATATTACTAAACATAGATCAACATTAACCACATCAGAGGAAATAATAATATAATATTCTAAATAAAATAATAATATATGAATATTATATTAATATAATTTTTCTCGAAATTCGAGACCGGCTCGTCACAATAATACTAACCACGAAAATCAGAATTTTGAAATTCGGGTCCGAAGTGGCTCAAAAGTGCAACTTTTTGCAACATGCCTGCTTAGATTAGGAGAGGTATCTGGTGTAGTCAAGCTGCTAACTCAGCAGCTTGATGACACAGCACCTACGCAATGGAGGTGCTTATATGTACTGAAATTCTTAAAAATTTTGTTAAAATTTCGTTTGATCCCGAAAAAGTGTCGTTTCTTCGGAGCTAGACTGTTACACATGCATCATTTACAAAGTGCGGAGAACTTGCCATTTGGCAAGTAGAACCAAGATTAGCATAGATGACCTAAAACCCCTGTATTATTTCCTAGTTGTTGGGATGTAGCTGCGAAGGGAAAATAGAGCATGCAAGAAGCACAGATTTCTTGAAGTTAGTGAAGGGCAAGCGAAACCCCAGGCAAGTGAATAATACCTTTATATCCAAAGAAAATGAGATCCATCAGCCAGAGCGGCAAAAGAAATATGATTAGAAGGAGCGGCCACCTCTATGAGAAACATGCCCTCACGAGACCTGTCATTCGTTAGGGCGTGCCAAAAATCGCGACTAATTAATTGCTTAATTAAATTAAATTAACTGCCCAAAATAGGATCCAAAACTTTAGAATATTAATTAGAAAATTTAAATATGATATTTGGACTTAGTAGATTTTTCTGAGTTAGAAAATATAATTTCTGCGAAAAATTGCATAAAAACACAAATCGGTAAATTAACCAACAATACCGGAATAAATCAGTCCGGTATTGTGCGATAATAATAAAAACAGTAGAAAACCTTAGAAAAATATTTAGAATTGAAAATCGGGCATTAATTTTAAAGGTTTGGCCCGAAATTGGACCAAACGGGCCAAAAACGATAACAGGTTGGACCGGACCCAAGTTGGGGCCAAGCCCAACATATATAAGCACTCAAATGCACCCACTTCAGCTTATTTCACACTTTCAAGAGAGGGAGAGCTGCTGAAGTGAGAAGAGAGTGAGGGTTTACAAGAAACACTATTCACCTCATCACTCAATTGACCATAACTTGAGTTACGGAGCTCCGATTTATGTGCCGTCAGCGGCTACGTGAAGCTCTTGCGAGCTCGTAACTTCTAGATAAGTATTGTCATAAGCTTATAAAAAAGTCCTGCCTAGTTTTTTGCTCTAAGAAATTCGAATTTTTTGGTTTTGGTTTTGAGTGGAGTTATCTGTTTTGGTTGTTTAGGTACACTTTAGCATTTAGTTGCTATTGGGTTTTGCTCCCAAAACTATTAGGCAAGGTAAGAAATCCCAAATCACTTGTGGTTTTATGTATTTATGGAACCCTAAGTATTGATTTTGTGAATTAATTGTGTATAGGTTGCTTATTGTGATTTTGGGAGCCTTTGGATTTGAGTTGGTGGCTTGGTTGTGGTTGAAAGTCTGTTGGGCACAAATATTTGGTGTATAGCACATATTGAGAATCAGCCAATGTATGGTTTCGGTTTTCTCTATGTAATATATAATATTTCTAGATACTTAGGCTAGTTACATATAGGATAGGATTGGATTGAATTGATTGTTGGATTTGATAATGTATGATGGTTGGTGCACGAAATTGTGATCTCAATGGCGCTAATAACTTGGTACGCACAATTGTAATCTCAACTCTTTTTCACAACTTTGCACAACTAACCAGCAAGTGCACTGTGTCATCCAAGTAATAAACCTTACGTGAGTAAGGGTCGATCCCACGGAGATTGTCGGCTTGAAGCAAGTGATGAGCGGAAAATTTATACGCTTTTTGGCATTGTTTTTAGGTAGTTTTTAGTAGGTTCTAGCTACTTTTAGGGATGTTTTTATTAGTTTTCATGCAAAATTTATATTTCTGGACTTTACTATGAGTTTGTGTGTTTTTCTGTGATTTCAGGTATTTTCTGGCTGAAATTGAGGGACCTGAGCAAAAATCTGATTCAGACTGAAAAAGGACTGCTGATGTTGTTGGATTCTGACCTCTCTGCACTCGAAATGGATTTTCTGGAGCTACAGAACTCCAAATGGCACGCTCTCAACTGTGTTGGAAAGTAGACATCCAGGTATTTCCAGCAATATATAATAGTCCATACTTTATTTGAGTTTAGACGACGCAAATTGGCGTTCAACGCCAGTTCCATGCTGCATTCTGGAGTAAAATGCCAGAAAACACATCACAAACCAGAGTTAAACGCCAAAAACACGTTACAACTTGGTGTTTAACCCCAAGAGAAGCCTCTGCACGTGTAAAGCTTAAGCTCAGCCCAAGCACACACCAAAGTGGGCCCCGGAAGTGGATTTCTACACTAAGACTTATTTCTGTAAACCCTAGTAACTAGTTTAGTATAAATAGAACTTTTTACTATTGTACTAGAGGTCTTTTTCCCATATTTTGAATTCATATGTCCTTTGGGAAGGCTGGCCATTCGGCCATGCCTAGACCATCACTTATGTATTTTCAACGGTGGAGTTTCTACACACCATAGATTAAGGTGTAGAGCTCTGCTGTACCTCGAGTATTAATGCAATTACTACTATCTTCTATTCAATTCAGCTTATTCTTATTCTAAGATATTTGTTGTACTTCAACATGATGAATGTGATGATCCGTGACACTCATCATCATTCTCACCTATGAACGTGTGATTGACAATCACTTCCGGTCTACCTTAGAACGAGCGTGTATCTCTTGGATTCCTTAATCAGAATCTTCGTGGTATAAGCTAGAATCCATAAGCAGCATTCTTGAGAATCCACGAAAGTCTAAACCTTGTCTGTGGTATTCCAAGTAGGATTCAGAAATTGAATAACTGTGACGAGCTTCAAACTCGCGAGTGTTGGGCGTAGTGACAAACGCAAAAGGATCAATGGATCCTATTCCGACATGATCGAGAACCGACAGATGATTAGCCGTGCTGTGACAGAGCATTTGGACCATTTTCACTGAGAGGACGGGAGGTAGCCATTGACAACGGTGAAACCCAACATACATCTTGCCATGGAAAGGAGTAAGAGTGATTGGATGAAAGCAGTAGGAAAGCAGAGATTCAGAAGGAACAAAGCATCTCCATACACTTATCTGAAATTCCCACCAATGATTTACATAAGTATCTCTATCTTTATTTTATGCATTATTTATTTTTATATTCAAAAACCATTATAACTATTTGAATCCGCCTGACTGAGATTTACAAGATGACTATAGCTTGCTTCATACCAACAATCTCCGTGGGATCAACCCTTACTCACGTAAGGTATTACTTGGACGACCCAGTGCACTTGCTGGTTAGTTGTGCGAAGTTGTGACAAAGTGTGATTCACGTTTGAGAGCTCCAAGTCTATTGGCACCATTGTTGATGATCACAATTTTGTGCACCAAGTTTTTGGTGCCGTTGCTGGGGATAATTCGAGTTTGGACAACTGACGGTTCATCTTGTTGCTCAGATTAGGTAATTTTCTTTTCAAAAAGTTTTCGAAAATATTTTCCAAAAAAAATTTTCTCTTTGTTTTCATTTTTCAAAAATTTTTTTATTAATAAAATCATAAAAATAAAAAACATTTTGTGTTTCTTGTTTGAGCCTAGTGTCAATTTTTAAGTTTGGTGTCAATTGCATGTTTTAAAAACTTTTGCATTTTTTGAAAATTCATGCATGTGTTCTTCATGATCTTCAAGTTGTTCTTAGTAAGTCTTCTTATTTGATCTTCATATTTTCTTATTTTGTATCTTTTGTTGTTTTTCATTTGCATTTTTGCATTCATAGTGTCTAAGAATTAAAAATTTCTAAGTTTGGTGTTTTGCATGTTTTTCTTTTCTTGAAAATTTTCAAAAATAAGTCTTGATGTTCATCTTGATCTTCAAAGTGTTCTTGGTGTTCATCTTGACATTCATAGTGTTGTTGCATGTGTCATTGGTTTTGATCCAAAATTTTCATGTTTTGGGTCATATTTGTGTTTTTCTCTCTCCCCATTAAAAATTCAAAAATAAAAAATATCTTTTCCTTGTTTTACTAATAAATTTTGAAATCTTTGGGTTGACTTAGTCAAAATTTTTTTAAATAAGTTGTTTCTTGTTAGTCAAGTCAAGATTTCAATTTTAAAAATCTTATCTTTTCAAAATCTTTTTCAAAAATAAAATCTTTTTCATTTTTTCTTATTATTTTTCGAAAATTTTAAAAATTGTTTTTCAAAATCTTTTTCTTAATTTTATTTCAAAATTTCAAAAACTTTACTAACAATTAATGTGATTGATTCAAAAAATTTGAAGTTTGTTACTTTCTTGTTAAGAAAGGTTCAATCTTTAAATTCTAGAATCATATCTTTTAGTTTCTTGTTAGTCAAGTAATCAATTTTAATTTTAAAAATCAAATCTTTTTCAAAACAAACTTCAATCATATCTTTTTAATCATATCTTTTCTTTTCTAACTTCTTATCTTTTTCAAAACCACCTAACTACTTTTCTCTCTCTAATTTTTGAAAATTCCTCACCCTTTTTCAAAATTCTTTTAATTAACTAATTGTTTCAAATTTTAATTTCAATTTTATTTCTTCTTTTAATTTCCGAAAATCACTAACCTTTTTAAAAAAAAATAATTTTCGAAAACTCTCTCTCTCATCTCTTTCTATTTATTTATTCATTTACTAACACTTCTCTTCATCTTAAAATTCGAACCCTCTCTTCTCTTCTGTGTTCGAATTTTTCTCTTCTTTATTCTTTTATTCTTCTCTTTTTCTACTCACATAAAGGAATCTCTATACTGTGACATAGAGGATTCCTCTTCTTTCTTTGTTTTCTTCTCTTTCATATGAGCAGGAATAAAGAAAAAGGCATTCTTGTTGAAGCTGATCCTGAACCTGAAAGGACCTTGAAGAGGAAGCTAAGAGCAGCTAAAGCACAGTACTCCGAAGAGGACCTAACTGAAATTTTCGAACAGGAAAAAGATATGGTAGCCGAACCCAACAACAACATTGCAAGGAAGGTGCTTGGTGACTTTACTGCACCAAATTCCAAATTACATGGAAGAAGCATCTCAATCCCTGCCATTGGAGCAAACAATTTTGAGCTAAAGCCTCAACTAGTTGCTCTAATGCAACAGAACTGCAAGTTTCATGGACTTCCATCAGAACATCCTTTTCAGTTCTTAACTGAATTCTTGCAGATCTATAATACTGTTAAGACTAATGGAGTAGATCCTGAAGTCTACAGGCTTATGCTTTTTTCTTTTGCTGTAAGAGACAGAGCTAGAATATGGTTAGAATCTCAACCTAAAGACAGCCTAAACTCTTGGGATAAGCTGGTCACGGCCTTCTTGGCCAAGTTCTTTCCTCCTCACAAGCTGAGTAAGATTAGAGTGGATGTTTAAACCTTCAGATAGAAAGAAGGTGAATCCCACTATGAAGCTTGGGAGAGATACAAGCAACTGACCAAAAAGTATCTTTCTGACATGCTTTCAGAATGGACCATCCTGGATATATTCTATGATGGTCTGTCTGAATTGTCTAAAATGTCACTAGACCACTCTGCAGGTGGATCCATTCACATAAAAAAAACGCTTGCAGAAGCTCAGGAACTCATTGACATGGTTGTAAATAACCAATTCATGTACACCTCTGAGAGGAATCCTGTGAGTAATGGGATGCCTCAGAAGAGGGGAGTTCTTGAAATTGACGCTCTGAATGACATACTGGCTCAGAACAAAATGTTGACTCAGCAAGTCAACATGATTTCTCAGAGTCTGAATGGATGGCAAAATGCATCCAATAGTACTAAAGAGGCATCTTCTGAAGAAGAAGCTTATGATCCTGAGAACGCTGCAATGGCAGAGGTGAATTACATGGGTGAACCCTATAGGAACACCTATAATTCTTCATGGAGAAATCATCCAAATTTCTCATGGAAAGATCAACAGAAGCCCTAACAAGGCTTTAATAATGGTGGAAGAAACAGATTGAGCAATAGCAAGCCTTTTCCATCATCTTCTCAGCAACAGATAGAGAATTTTGAGCAGAGCCCCTCTAACTTAGCAAACATAGTCTCTGATCTGTCTAACGCCACTTTAAATTCATGAATGAAACAAGGTCCTCCATCAGAAATTTGGAGGCACAAGTGGGTCAACTGAGTAAGAAAGTCACTGAAACTCCTCCCAGTACTCTCCCAAGCAATACAGAGGAGAATCCAAAAAGAGAATGCAAGGCCATTGATATAATCAATGTGGCTGAATGCACAAGGGAGGAAAAGGACATGAATCCTAGTGAGGAAGACCTCCTGGGACGTCCTCTGAAAAAAAAGGAGTTCCCTATTAAGGACCTAAAAGAATCTGAGGCTCATATAGAGACCATAAAGATTCCATTGAACCTCCTTTTACCATTCATGAGCTCTGAGAACCATTCTTCCTCTGAAGAGGATGAAGATGTAACTAAAGAGCAAGTTGCTCAATATCTAGGAGCTATCATGAAGCTGAATGCCAAGTTGTTTGGTAATGAGACTTGGGAAGATGAATCTCCCTTGCTCATTAGTGAACTAAATACATGGGTTCAACAAACTTTACCTCAAAAGAAACAAGATCCTGGTAAATTCATAATATCCTGTACCATGGCCACCATGACCTTTAAGAAGGCTCTGTGTGATTTGGGATCAGGTATAAATCTTATGCCACTCTCTGTAATGAAATCATTGAGGTACAAGCTGCAAGAATCTCATTAGAAATGGCAGACGAGTCAATAAAACAAGCTTATGTATTGGTAGAGGACGTGTTGGTAAAGGTTAAAGGCCTTTACATCCCTGTTGATTTCATAATCTTAGACACTGGGAAGGATGGGGATGAATGCATCATCCTTGGAAGACCCTTCCTAGCCACAGCAGGAGCTGTGATTGATGTTGACAGAGGAGAGCTAGTCCTTTAATTGAATGGGGACTACCTTGTGTTTAAAGATCAAGGATCTTCCTCTGCAACCATGGAGAGGAAGCATGAAAAGCTTCTCTCAATACAGAGTCAAACAGAGCCCCCACAATCAAACTCTAAGTTTGGTGTTGGGAGGCCACAACCAAACTCTAAGTTTAGTGTTGAACCCCCACATTCAAACTCTAAGTTTGGTGTTGGGAGGTCCCAACAATGCTCTGAACATCTGTGAAGCTCCATGACAGCTCACTGTCATGCTATTGACATTAAAGAAGCGCTTATTGGGAGGCAACCCAATTTTTATTTATCTATATTTCTATTGTTCTTTTATGTTTTATTAGGTTTATGATCATGTGGAGTCACAAAACAATCGCTAAAATTAAAAACAGAATCAAAAATAGCAGAAGAAAAAACACACCCTAGAGGAAGAGCTTACTGGCGTTTAAACGCCAGTAAGGAGCATTTGGCTGGTGTTTAACGCCAGAACAGAGCATGAAGCTGGCGTTGAACGCCAGAAATAAGCAGCAGTCTGGTGTTTAAATGCCAGGATTGCACCCTGAGGAAAGCTGGCGTTAAACGCCAGAAACAAGCACCAGGCTGGCGTTTAACACCAGAAATAAGCATAGAGCTAGCATTTAACGCAAGAAACAAGCATCAATCTGGCATTAAACGCCAGGATTGCATATAGAGGGCATTTTACATGCCTAAAGGGTGCATGGATGAGAAATCCTTGACACCTCAGGATTTGTGGACCCCCATAGGATCCCCACCTACCTTCTTCCTCTCTCTCACACCTTTTCATAACACTCTTCCCCAAACATCATTCACCAATCACCTCAATCACTCTTCCCCATCACCTCTTCACCACTCACATCCATCCACTCTTCCCCATAAACCCCACCTACCTTCAAATTTAAAATCTCTTTTCCACCCAAACCCACCCTAAATGACCGAACCCTAACCCTTCTCCCACTCCTATATAAACCACTCAACATCGTTCTTCATTTTCACACATCACTATCCTCTCTTCTCCCCTTTTGGCCGAATACACTTCTCTCTCCCTCTACTCCATATCTTTTTCTTCTTCATCTATTCTTTCTTCTTTTGCTCGAGGACGAGCAACATTCTAAGTTTGGTATGGTAAAAGCATAGCTTTTTTATTTTTCCATAACCATTGATGGCACCTAAGGCCGGAGAAACCTCTAGAAAGAGAAAAGGGAAGACAAAAGCTTCTACCTCCAAGTCATGAGAGATAGAGAGATTCATTTCAAAAGCCCATCAAGACCAGTTCTATGAAGTTGTGGCCAAGAAGAAGGTGATCCCCGAAGTCCCTTTCATGCTCAAGAAAAATGAGTATCCGGAGATCCGACATGAGATCCAAATAAGAGGTTGGGAAGTTCTTACCAACCCCATTCAACAAGTTGGGATCTTAATGGTTCAAGAGTTCTATGCAAACGAATGGATCACTAGGAACCATGATCAAAGCATGAACCCAAACCCAAAGAATTGGCTTACAATGGTTCGGGAAAAATGCTTAGATTTCAGTCCGGAGAACGTAAGGTTGGCGTTCAACATGCCTATGATGCAAGAAGACGCACCCCCTACACTACAAGGGTCAAATTTGATCAAAGGTTGGACCAAGTCCTCATGGACATATGTGTGGAAGGAGCTTAATGGAAAAGAGACTCAAAAGGCAAGCCGGTTCAATTGAGAAGACTGGACCTTAAGCCTGTGGCTAGAGGAGGGTTGGAGTTCATCCAACTCTTTATCATCCCCACGAGCAACCGATCCGAAGTAACTGTGGATCGGGCCATCATGATTGGAGAGAAAGTAGAAGTTCATGAAGTTATCTCTCTAGAACTCTACAAAGTAGCCGAAAAGCCCTCCACCTTGGCAAGGCTAGCTTTTCCTCATCTCATTTGCCATCTATGCTACTTAGCTGGAGTTGTCATAGAAGGAGACATCCTCATTGAAGAGGACAAGCCCATCACTAAGAAAAGGATGGAGCAAACAAGAGAGCCTATTCATGGATCTCAAGAGATGCATGTGGAAGCTCATCATCAAGAAATCCCTGAGATGCCTCAAGGGATGCATTTTCCTCCAAATAACTATTGGGAACAACTCAACACTTCTCTAGAAGGATTGAGTCATGACATGAACCAATTAAGGGTGGAACACCAAGAGCACTCCATCATTCTCAATGAAATTAGAGAAGATCAAAGAGCTATGAGGAAGGAGCAACAAAGGCAAGGAAGAGACATAGAGGAGCTCAAGGACATCATTGGTCCTTCAAGGAGAAGGCGCCACCATCACTAAGGTGGACTCATTCCTTAACTTCCATGTTCTCATCTCTCTATTTTTTGGTTTTTGTGCTTCATGTTTGTCTATGTTTCTGTCTTTATTACTATGATCATTAGTATTTAGTGTCTATGTCTTAAGGCTATGAATAATTCCATGAATCCTTCACCTTTCTTAAATGAAAGATGTTTTTAATACAAACGAACAAGAAGTACATGAGTTGCGAATTTATCCTTGAAATTAGTTTAATTATATTGATGTGGTGACAATACTTTTTGTTTTCTAAATGAATGCTTGAACAATGCATATTTTTTATCTTATTGTTTATGAATGTTAAAATTGTTGGCTCTTGAAAGAATGATGAACAAGAAAATGTTATTGATAATTTGAAAAATCATAAAATTGATTCTTGAAGCAAGAAAAAGCAGTGAATAACAAAAGCTTGTGGAAAAAAAGTGGCAAAAAAAATAAAAGAAAAAGAAAAAGAAAAAAAGCAAGCAGAAAAAGCCAATAGCCCTTAAAACCAAAAGGCAAGGGTAAAAAGGATCCAAGGATTTGAGCATCAATGGATCGGAGGGCCCAAGGAAATAAAATCCAGGCCTAAGCGACTAAATCAAGCTGTCCCTAACCATGTGCTTGTGGCATGCAGGTCCAAGTGAAAAGCTTGAGACTGAGTGGTTAAAGTCATGATCCAAAGCAAAAAGAGTATGCTTAAGAGCTCTGGACACCTCTAACTAGGGACTTTAGCAAAGCTGAGTCACAATCTGAAAAGGTTCACCCAGTCATGTGTCTGTGGCATTTATGTATCTGGTGGTAATACTGGAAAACAAAGTGCTTAGGGCCACGACAAAGACTCATGATGAGCGGATAATTTGTACACTTTTTGGCATTGTTTTTAGTATGTTTTTAGTATGATCAAGTTAGTTTTTAGTATATTTTTATTAGTTTTTAGCTAAAATTCACTTTTCTGGACTTTACTATGAGTTTGTGTGTTTTTCTGTGATTTCAAGTATTTTCTGGCTGAAATTGAGGGTTCTGAGCAAAAATCTAATTCAGAGACTGAAAAGGACTGCAGATGTTGTTGGATTCTGACCTCCCTGCACTCGAAGTGGATTTTCTGGAGCTACAGAAGCCCAATTGGCGCGCTCTCAACGATGTTGGAAAGTAGACATCCTGGGCTTTCCAGCAATATATGATAGTCCATACTTTGCCCAAGATTTGATGGCCCAAACCGGCGTTCAAAGTCACCCTCAGGAATTCCAGCGTTAAACGCCGGAACTGGCACCAAAATGGGAGTTAAACGCCCACACTGGCATAAAAGCTGGCGTTTAACTCCAAGAGAAGTCTCTGCACGAAAATACTTCATTGCTCAGCCCAAGCACACACCAAGTGGGCCCGGAAGTGGATTTTTATGTCATTTACTCATCTCTGTACACCCTAGGCTACTAGTTTTCTATAAGTAGGACCTTTTACTATTGTATCTTGGAATCTTTTGATCACTTTAGATCTCTAGATCATCTTTGGACGTCTAGTTCTTAGATCATTGGGAGGCTGGCCATTCGGCCATGCCTAGACCTTGTTCTTATGTATTTTCAACGGTGGAGTTTCTACACACCATAGATTAAGGTGTGGAGCTCTGCTGTACCTCGAGTATTAATGCAATTACTATTGTTCTTCCATTCAATTCCGCTTGTTCTTGTTCTAAGATATCACTTGTTCTTCAACTTGATGAATGTGATGATCCGTGACACTCACCATCATTCTCACCTATGAACAAGGTGACTGACAACCACTTCTGTTCTACAAGCAACCAAGGCTCTAGTGAATATCTCTTGGATTCTTTAACCGGAATCTTCGTGGTATAGGCGAGAACTGATGGCGGCATTCAAGAGAATCCGGAAGGTCTAACCTTGTCTGTGGTATTCTGAGTAGGATTCAATGATTGAATGACTGTGACGTGCTTCAAACTCCTAGCAGGCGGGGCGTTAGTGACAGACGCAAAAGAATCGATGGATTCTATTCCGGCCTGACCGAGAACCGACAGCTGAATTCCGCGTGCTGTGACAGAGCATATGCAATCATTTTCACTGAGAGGATGGGAGGTAGCCATTGACAACGGTGAAACCCTACACAAGCTTGCCATGGAAAGGAGTAAGAAGGATTGGATGAAGACAGTAGGAAAGCAGAGAGACGGAAGGGAAGGCATCTTCATGCGCTTATCTGAAGTTCCTACCAATGAATTACATAAGTACCTCTATCTTTATCTTTATGTTATTTTCGTTCATCACTATATCCATTTGAGTTTGCCTGACTAAGATTTACAAGATGACCATAGCTTGCTTCAATACTAACAATCTCCGTGGGATCGACCCTTACTCGCGTAAGGTTTATTACTTGGACGACCCAGTGCACTTGCTGGTTAGTTGTGCGAAGTTGTGTAATGCCATGGTACTGAGCTACCAAGTTTTTGGAGTTCATGACCAGGGGATTATGAGAGTTGTGAAAAGTATTGTTCACAATTTCGCGCACCAAGTTTTTGGCGCCGTTGCCGGGGATTGTTCAAGTTTTGAGCAAGCTTTTGGTAACATCAGTGCCAGGGATTGTTCAGTTTGGACAACTGACGGTTCATCTTGTTGCTTAGATTAGGTATTTTTTTCAGAGTTCTTAAGAATGAATTCTAGTGTTTCAAGGTGATGTTCTTATCATCACCAAAGCTGATTGATTTTCATCAATTTAGCTCTTGAATGCAATGTCCTGCTGAAGCTTGTTCAGCCATGTCTAATTTCTTTAGACTAAAGCTTTAGACTAACATTGCATGATTCCTGGAATTCTCATTAAGAATTTTGATACCTTTATTTTCTTTTTCCACTTAATTTTCGAAAAACAAAAAAAAAAAATCAAAAAAATCATAAAATCCAAAAATTTCTTGTTTGAGTCTAGTGTCTCATGTTAAGTTTGGTGTCAATTTGCATGCATTCATTCATGTGTATTAAGGATTCTCAAGTAATTCTTGATAGTTTTCGTGCTCTGATCTTTGAATTCAATTGACTTGAGTGTTTTGTGTGTCTCATATGCATTTTCATTCTGTTAGTGTTAGTAGTATACAAACTGCTAAGTTTGGTGTCTTGCATGCATTGTTATTTGATTCTTATTTGCATTTTTCTCATTATTAAAAATCCAAAAATATTTTTAATTTGTGTCTTCTCAAGTCAATGATACAGAGAATTGAAGATTCAGAACAATAGCAGAGGAATTATACAGAAAAAGCTGGGCGTTCAAAACGCCCAGTGAAGAAGGACAGACTGGCGTTTAAACGCCAGCCAGGGTACCTGGTTGGGTGTTTAACGCCCAAAAAGGTATAGTTTTGGGCGTTAAACGCCAGAATGTGCACCATTCTGGGCGTTTAACGCCAGGATGGCTAAAGGGGGAAGATTCTGTTTTCAAATCAAATTTTTTTTCAAGTTTTCAAAGTTTTTCAAAATCAAATCTTTTTCACATCAATTTTTCAATCAAATCTTCTTCAAAAATCAATTTCTTTCCTTTTTCAAAGATACTTGCTACCAATTAATGATTTGATTCAACATTTCAAGTATGTTGCCTTTTCTGTTGAGAAAGGTTTAATGTTTGAATCATATCTTTTCTTGTTAGTCAAGTTTTTAATTTTTCAAAATCAAATCTTTTTAAAATGTTTTTCAAATCATATCTTCTCAATCACATCTTTTTTAAAACCAATCATATTTTCTTAACCACATCTTTTTCAAAATAATCTTCAATCAAATCTCTTTGATTTCTAATTTCAAAATCTTTTTCAAAAATCACTTTATTTCTTTTCCACTCTTCATTTTCGAAAATTAAGTAATGTTTTTCAAAAATGTTTTCAAATTTTTTTACTTAATTTTCGAAAATCACTTCCCTCCTTCTCACATCCTTCTATTTATGGACTAACACTATTCCTTAATGCAAAATTCGAACTCCATCTCCTTTGATAAGTTCGAATTTTCTACTTCTGTCTTCTACTCTTCTTTTCCTCTGACACTTCAAGGAATCTCTATACTGTGACATAGAGGATTCTACATTTTCTTGTTTCCTTCTCTTTCATATGAGCAGGAGCAAAGACAAAGGCATTCTTGTTGAGGCCGATCCTGAACCTGAAAGGACCTTGAGGAGAAAGCTAAGAGAAGCCAAAGCACAACTCTCTTTAGAGTACCTGACCGAATTCTTCAAAGGAGAAGAACTCATGGCAGCCGAAAACAACAACAATGCCAACAATGCAAGGAAGGTGCTGGGTGACTTTACTGCACCTACTCCCGATTTCTATGGGAGAAGCATCTCTATCCCTGCCACTGGAGCAAACAACTTTGAGCTTAAGCCTCAATTAGTTTCTCTAATGCAACAGAATTGCAAGTTCCATGGACTTCCATTGGAAAATCCTCATCAGTTTTTAGCTGAGTTCTTGCAAATCTGTGACACTGTCAAGACTAATGGGGTTGACCCTGAGGTCTACAGACTTATGCTATTCCCTTTTGCTGTAAGAGACAGAGCTAGGACATGGTTGGACTCTCAACCTAAAGAAAGCCTGGACTCTTGGGAAAAGCTAGTCAATGCCTTCTTGGCAAAGTTCTTTCCACCTCAAAAATTGAGTAAGCTTAGAGTGAAAGTCCAAACCTTCAGACAGAAGGAAGGAGAATCCCTCTATGAAGCTTGGGAAAGATACAAACAATTAATCAGAAAATGTCCCTCTGACATGCTTTCTGAATGGAGCATCATAGGAATTTTCTATGATGGTCTCTCTGAACTATCCAAGATGTCTTTGGATAGCTCTGCAGGAGGATCTCTTCATCTGAAGAAGATGCCTACTGAAGCTCAAGAGCTGATTGAAATGGTTGCAAATAACCAATTCATGTACACTTCTGAAAGAAATCCTGTGAACAATGGGACTAGTCAGAAGAAAGGAGTTCTTGAGATTGACACTCTGAATGCCATATTGGCTCAGAACAAAATATTGACTCAACAAGTCAATATGATTTCTCAAAGTCTGTCTGGAATGCAAAATGCACCAAACAGTACTAAAGAAGCTTCATCTGAGGAAGAAGCCTATGATCCTGAGAACCCTTCAATGGAAGAGGTGAATTACATGGGAGAACCCTATGGAAACACCTATAATCCTTCATGGAGAAATCATCCAAATTTTTCATGGAAGGATCAACAGAGACCCCAACAAGGTTTCAACAATAACAATGGTGGAAGAAACAGGTTTAGCAATAGCAAGCCTTTTCCATCATCTTCTCAGCAACAGACAGAGAGTTCTAAGCAGAATACCTCTGACTTAGCAACCATGGTCTCTGATCTGATCAAAACCACTCAAAGTTTCATGACTGAAACAAGGTCCTCCATTAGAAATTTGGAAGGACAAGTGGGTCAGCTGAGCAAGAAAATTACTGAACTCCCTCCTAGTACTCTTCCAAGCAATACAGAAGAAAATCCAAAAGGAGAGTGCAAGGCCATCAACATGGCCGAATTTTGGGAGGAAGAAGAGGCAGTGAACGCCACTGAGGAAGGCCTCACTGGGCGTCCACTGGCCTCTAATGAGATCCCCAATGAGGAACCATGGGAATCTGAGGCTCAAACTGAGACCATAGAGATTCCATTGGACTTACTTCTGCCATTCATGAGCTCTGATGAGTATTCTTCCTCTGAAGAGGATGAGTATGTCACTGAAGAGCAAGTTGCTAAATACCTTGGAGCAATCATGAAGCTAAATGACAAGTTATTTGGAAATGAGACTTGGGAGGATGAACCCCCTTTGCTCACCAAAGAACTAGATGACTTGTCTAGGCAGAAACTGCCTCAAAAGAGACAGGATCCTGGGAAGTTTTCAATACCTTGTACCATAGGCACCATGACCTTCAAGAAGGCCTTGTGTGACTTAGGGTCAAGTATAAACCTCATGCCTCTCTCTGTAATGGAGAAGTTAGGAATCTCTGAGGTGCAAGCTGCAAAAATCTCACTAGAGATGGCAGACAACTCAAGAAAACAAGCCCATGGACTTGTAGAGGATGTTCTGGTTAAAGTTGGAGACCATTACATCCCTACTGATTTCATAGTCCTAGAGACTGGGAAGTGCATGGATGAATCCATCATCCTTGGCAGACCCTTCCTAGCCACTGCAAAGGTTGTGATTGATGTTGATAGAGGAGAGTTGATCATTCAAGTGAATGAAGAATCCTTGGTGTTTAAGGCCCAAGGATATCCCTCTGTCATCATGGAGAGGAAGCATGAAGAGCTTCTCTCAAAACAGAGCCAAACAGAGCCCCCACAGTCAAACTCTAAGTTTGGTGTTGGGGGGCCACAACCAAACTCTAAGTTTGGTGTTGAACCCCCACGTTCAAACTCTAAGTTTGGTGTTGGGAGGTTCCAACATAGCTCTGAGTATCTGTGAGGCTCCATGAGAGTCCTCTGTCAAGCTACTGACATTAAAGAAGCGCTTGTTGGGAGGCAACCCAATGTTATATTTTATCTATTTTATTTTGTTATTTTCTCTTTTTTGTAGGTTGATGATCATAAGAAATCACAAAATCAATGAAAAAAGCAAAAACAGAATGAAAAACAGGAAGAAAAACAGCAC
The DNA here is from genome assembly GCF_003086295.3 of Arachis hypogaea. Lineage (NCBI taxonomy): Eukaryota > Viridiplantae > Streptophyta > Magnoliopsida > Fabales > Fabaceae > Arachis > Arachis hypogaea. The sequence goes on from NC_092040.1 coordinate 57,179,311, forward strand.
ACCCTGGAGGACGCACCCACTGGCGTTTAAACGCCAGTGAGGTTAGCTGTTGGGCGTTTAACGCCCAGTCTGGCACCATTCTGGGCGTTTAACGCCAGAAAGGGGCACCAGACTGGCGTTAAACGCCAGAAATGGGCAAGAAGCTGGCGTTAAATGCCAGAAATGGGCACCAGCCCGGCGTTTAACGCCAGAAATGGCTCAAAACGTGATTTTGCTTGCCATTTGGTGCAGGGATGACTTTTCCTTGACACCTCAGGATCTGTGGACCCCACAGGATCCCCACCTACCCCACCACTCTCTCTCTTCTTCTTCCCCATTCACCAATCACCTCAACACCTCTTCCCCAAAAACCCTTCACCTATCAAATCCCATCTTTCTCTTCACCACTCACATCCATCCTTCATAAATCCCCACCTACCCCACCATTCAAATTCAAACCACTTTCCCACCCAAACCCACCCTCAAATGGCCGAACTCTACCCTTCCTCTTCTCCTATATATACCCTCCTTCACTCCTTCATTTTCACACAACATACACACTATTTCTCTCCCCTTTGGCCAAACACATAGCCATTCCCTTCTTCCTCTTTTCTTCTTCTTCTACTCTCTTCTTTCTTCTTTTGCTCGAGGACGAGCAAACATTTTAAGTTTGGTGTGGTAAAAGCATTGATTTTTGTTTTTCCATAACCATTTATGGCATCCAAGGCCGGAGAAACCTCTAGAAAGAGGAAAGGGAAGGCAAAAGCTTCCACCTCCGAGTCATGGGAGATGGAAAGATTCATCTCAAAGGTGCATCAAGACCACTTCTATGAAGTTGTGGCCTTGAAGAAGGTGATCCCCGAGGTCCCTTTTTCACTCAAAAAGGGTGAATATCTGGAGATCCGACATGAGATCCGAAGAAGAGGATGGGAAGTTCTTACCAACCCCATTCAACAAGTCGGAATCTTGATGGTTCAAGAGTTCTATGCCAATGCATGGATCACCAAGAACCATGACCAAAGTGTGAACCCGAATCCAAAGAATTATCTTACTATGGTTCGGGGGAAATACTTGGATTTTAGTCCGGAAAGTGTGAGGGTGGCGTTCAACTTGCCTATGATGCAAGGAGATGAACATCCTTACACTAGAAGGGTCAACTTTGATCAAAGGTTGGACCAAGTCCTCACAATCATATGTGAAGAGGGCGCCCAATGGAAGAGAGATTCAAGAGGAAAGCCGGTTCAATTGAGAAGGCATGACCTCAAACCCGTGGCTAGAGGATGGTTGGAGTTCATCCAACGCTCAATCATTCCCACTAGCAACCGGTCCGAAGTTACCATAGACCGAGCTATCATGATCCATAGCATCATGGTTGGAGAAGGAATAGAGGTTCATGAGGTTATAGCCCAAGAACTCTATAAGGTGGCGGACAAGTCCTCTACCTTGGCAAGGTTAGCCTTCCCTCATCTCATTTGTCACCTCTGTTATTCGGTTGGAGTTGACATAGAGGGAGACATTCCCATTGATGAGGACAAGCCCATCACTAAGAAGAGGATGGAACACACAAGAGACCCCACACATCATGAGATCCCTGAGATTCCTCAAGGGATGCACTTTCCTCCACAAAACTATTGGGAGCAACTGAACACCTCCCTAGGAGAATTGAGTTCCAACATGGGACAACTAAGGGTGGAGCACCAAGAACACTCCATCATCCTCCATGAAATTAGAGAAGATCAAAGAATCATGAGGGAGGAGCAACAAAGACAAGGAAGAGACATTGAGGAGCTCAAGCACTCCATAGGATCTTCAAGAGGAAGAAAGAGCCGCCATCACTAAGGTGGACCCGTTCCTTAATTTCCTTGTTCTTTATTCTTCTGTTTTTCGAATTCTAGTGCTTATGTTTATCCATGTTTGTGACTTGTGATCATTAGTGTCTTAGTGTCTATGCCTTAAAGTTATGAATGTCCTATGAATCCATCACCTTTCTTGAATAAAAAAAAATATGCTTAATTGAAAAAGAAAAGAATTGCATGAATTTTGAATTTTATAACAGTTTAATTATTTTGATGTGGTGGCAATATTTTTGTTTTCTGAATGTATGCTTAAACAGTGCATATGTCTTTTGAATTTGTGGTTCATGAATGTTGGCTCTTGAAAGAATGATGAAAAAGGAGACATGTTACTGAGGATCTGAAAAATCATAAAAATGATTCTTGAAGCAAGAAAAAGCAAAAAAAAAAAAAATCGAAAAAAAAGAGAAAAAGAAAAGAAAATGAAAAAAAAAGAGAGGAAAGAAAGAAAAATAAAGTTGTGATCCAAGGCAATAAGAGTGTGCTTAAGAACCCTGGACACCTCTAATTGGGGACTTTAGCAAAGCTGAGTCACAATCTGAAAAGGTTCACCCAATTATGTGTCTGTGGCATGTATGTATCCGGTGGTAATACTGGAAGACAGAGTGCTTTGGGCCACAGCCAAGACTCAATAAATAGCTATGTTCAAGAATCATCATACTCTACTAGGAGAATCAATAACACTATCTGGATTCTAAGTTCCTAAAGAAGCCAATCATTCTGAATTTCAAAGGATAGAGTGAGATGCCAAAACTGTTCAGAAGCAAAAAGCTAAAAGCCCCGCTCATCTGATTAATACTGATCTTCATAGATGTTTTTGGAATTCATTGCATATTCTCTTCTTTTTATCTTATTTGATTTTCAGTTGCTTGAGGACAAGCAACAATTTAAGTTTGGTGTTGTGATGAGCGGATAATTTGTACACTTTTTGGCATTGTTTTTAGTATGTTTTTAGTATGATCTAGTTAGTTTTTAGTATATTTTTATTAGTTTTTAGCTAAAATTCACTTTTCTGGACTTTACTATGAGTTTGTGTGTTTTTCTGTGATTTCAGGTATTTTCTGGCTGAAATTGAGGGTTCTGAGCAAAAATCTGATTCAGAGACTGAAAAGGACTGCAGATGCTGTTGGATTCTGACCTCCCTGCACTCGAAGTGGATTTTCTGGAGCTACAGAAGCCCAATTGGCGCGCTCTCAACGATTTTGGAAAGTAGACATCCTGGGCTTTCCAGCAATATATGATAGTCCATACTTTGCCCAAGATTTGATGGCCCAAACCGGCGTTCAAAGTCACCCTCAGGAATTCCAGCGTTAAACGCCGGAACTGGCACCAAAATGGGAGTTAAACGCCCACACTGGCATAAAAGCTGGCGTTTAACTCCAAGAGAAGTCTCTGCACGAAAATACTTCATTGCTCAGCCCAAGCACACACCAAGTGGGCCCGGAAGTGGATTTTTATGTCATTTACTCATCTCTGTACACCCTAGGCTACTAGTTTTCTATAAGTAGGACCTTTTACTATTGTATCTTGGAATCTTTTGATCACTTTAGATCTCTAGATCATCTTTGGACGTCTAGTTCTTAGATCATTGGGAGGCTGGCCATTCGGCCATGCCTAGACCTTGTTCTTATGTATTTTCAACGGTGGAGTTTCTACACACCATAGATTAAGGTGTGGAGCTCTGCTGTACCTCGAGTATTAATGCAATTACTATTGTTCTTCCATTCAATTCCGCTTGTTCTTGTTCTAAGATATCACTTGTTCTTCAACTTGATGAATGTGATGATTCGTGACACGCATCATCATTCTCACCTATGAACAAGGTGACTGACAACCACTTCTGTTCTACAAGCAACCAAGGCTCTAGTGAATATCTCTTGGATTCTTTAACCGGAATCTTCGTGGTATAGGCGAGAACTGATGGCGGCATTCAAGAGAATCCGGAAGGTCTAACCTTGTCTGTGGTATTCTGAGTAGGATTCAATGATTGAATGACTGTGACGTGCTTCAAACTCCTAGCAGGCGGGGCGTTAGTGACAGACGCAAAAGAATCGATGGATTCTATTCCGACCTGACCGAGAACCGACAGCTGAATTCCGCGTGCTGTGACAGAGCATATGCAATCGTTTTCACTGAGAGGATGGGAGGTAGCCATTGACAACGGTGAAACCCTACACAAGCTTTCCATGGAAAGGAGTAAGAAGGATTGGATGAAGACAGTAGGAAAGCAGAGAGACGGAAGGGAAGGCATCTTCATGCGCTTATCTGAAGTTCCTACCAATGAATTACATAAGTACCTCTATCTTTATCTTTATGTTATTTTCGTTCATCACTATATCCATTTGAGTTTGCCTGACTAAGATTTACAAGATGACCATAGCTTGCTTCAATACTAACAATCTCCGTGGGATCGACCCTTACTCGCGTAAGGTTTATTACTTGGACGACCCAGTGCACTTGCTGGTTAGTTGTGCGAAGTTGTGTAATGCCATGGTACTGAGCTACCAAGTTTTTGGAGTTCATGACCAGGGGATTATGAGAGTTGTGAAAAGTATTGTTCACAATTTCGCGCACCAACTCATAACGTAGCTGTGTTCAAGAATTAACATACTTTACTAGGAGAATCAATAACACTATCTGAACTCTGAGTTCCTAGAGATGCCAATCATTCTAAACTTCAAAGGATAAAGTGAGATGCCAAAACTGTTCAGAAGCAAAAAGCTACAAGTCCCGCTCATCTAATTAGAACTAATATTCATTGATATTTTGGGATTTATAGTATATTATCTTCTTTTTATCCTATTTGATTTTCAGTTGCTTGGGGACAAGCAACAATTTAAGTTTGGTGTTGTGATGAGCGGATAATTTATACACTTTTTGGCATTGTTTTTAGGTAGTTTTTAGTAGGTTCTAGCTACTTTTAGGGATTTTTTATTAGTTTTCATGCAAAATTCATATTTCTGGAATTTACTATGAGTTTGTGTGTTTTTCTGTGATTTCAGGTATTTTCTGACTGAAATTGAGGGACCTGAGCAAAAATCTGATTCAGGCTGAAAAAGGACTGTTGATGTTGTTGGATTCTGACCTCCCTACACTCGAAATGGATTTTCTGGAGCTACAGAACTCTAAATGGTGCGCTCTCAATTGATTTAGAAAGTAGACATTCAGGGCTTTCCAAAAATATATAATAGTCCATACTTTATTCGAGTTTAGACGATGCAAACTAGCGTTCAACGCCAGTTCCATGGTGCATTCTGGAGTAAAACGCCAAAAACACGTCATAAACCAGAGTTAAACGCCAAAAACACGTTACAACTTGGCGTTTAACCCCAAGACAAGCCTCTGCACGTGTAAAGCTCAAGCTCAGCCCAAGCACACATCAAAGTGGGCCCCAGAAGTGTCTTTGTTCCTTCTGAATCTCTGCTTTCCTACTGCTTTCATCCAATTACTCTTACTCCTTTCCATAGCAAGCTGTATGTTGTGTTTCACCGTTGTCAATGGCTACCTCCCGTCCTCTCAGTGAAAATGGTCCAAATGCTCTGTCACAGCACGGTTAATCATCTGTCGGTTCTCGATCATGTCGGAATAGGATCCATTGATCCTTTTGCGTCTGTCACTACGCCCAACATTCGCGAGTTTGAAGCTCATCACAGTCATTCAATCCCTGAATCCTACTCGGAATACCGCAGACAAGGTTTAGATTTTCTCGATTCTCAAGAATGCTGCTTATGGATTCTAGTTTATACCACGAAGATTCTGATTAAGGAATCCAAAAGATACACGCTCGTTCTAAGGTAGAACGGAAGTGGTTGTCAGTCACGCGTTCATAGGTGAAAATGATGATGAATGTCACCGATCATCACATTCATCATGTTGAAGTGCAACAAATATCTTAGAATAAGAATAAGCTGAATTGAATAGAAGATATTAGTAATTGCATTAATACTCGAGGTACAGCAGAGCTCCACACCTTAATCTATGGTGTGTAGAAACTCCACTATTGAAAATACATAAGTGATGGTCCAGGCATGGTCGAATGGCCAGCCTTCCCAAAGGACATATGAATTTGAAATATGGGAAAAAGACCTCTAGTACAATAGTAAAAAGTTTTCTTTTTCTTTTTCTTTTATTTTTTTCGCCACTTTTTTTTTCCGCAAGCTTTTTGTTATTCACTGCTTTTTCTTGCTTCAAGAATCAATTTCATGATTTTTCAGATTATCAATAACATTTCTCTTTGTTTATCATTCTTTCAAGAGCCAATAATTTTAACATTCATAAACAACATGATAAAAAATATGCACTATTCAAGTATTCATTCAGAAAAACAAAAAGTATTGCCACCACATCAAAATAATTAATCTAATTTCAAGATAAAATTTGAAATTCAAGTACTTCTTGTTCTTTTGTAATTAAGCACATTTTTCATTTAAGAGAGGTGAAGGATTCATGGAGTTATTCATAGCTTTAAGACATAGACACTAGACACTAATGATCATGTAATAAAGACGCAAAACATAGCCAAACATAAAGCTCAAAACTGAAAACAGAAAAATAAATAGACAAGGAGATTAGGGAATGAGTCCACCTTAAGGAGGGTGTCATCTTTCTCTTGAAGAACCAGTGGTGCTCTTGAGCTCCTCTATGTCTCTTCCTTGCCTTTGTTGCTCCTCCCTCATAGCTCTTTGATTTTCTCTAATTTCATGGAGAATGATGGAGTGCTCTTGGTGCTCTACCCTTAGTTGCTCCATATTGTAACTCAAGCCTTCCAAAGAGGTGTTGAGTTGCTCCCAATAATCGTGTGGAGGAAAATTTATCCCTTTATTCATCTCAGGAATTTCTTGATGAGGGAATTCCTCATGCTCTTGTTGAGGTCCATGAGTAGGCTCTCTTGTTTGCTCCATCCTCTTTTTGGTGATGGGCTTGTCCTCTTCAATGAGGATGTCTTCCTCTATGACAATTCTAGCTGAATTGCATAGGGATCACCTTTTTCTTGGCCACAACTTCATAGAAGTGGTCTTGATGGACCTTTGAGATAAATCTTCTCCATCTCCCATGACTCGGAGGTGGAAGCTTTTGCCTTCTCTTTCCTCTTTCTAGAGGTTTCTACGGCCTTAGGTGCCATAAATGGTTATGAAAAAACAAAAAGCAATGCTTTTACCACACCAAACTTAAAAGGTTTGCTCGTCCTCGAGCAAAAGAAGAAAGAAAGAAGGGTGGAGAAGAAGAAGAGATTGAGGAGATGGAGGGGGTTAAGCGGTTCAGCCAAGTAAGGGAAAAGTGTATAAAATGTGTGAAAATAAAGGAGTGAAGAGGTGTATTTATAGGGGAAGAGAGGGAAAGTGGCTGAATGGACTTGGGTGGGTTTGGGAGGGAAAAGTGTTTGAATTTGAAAGTGAGGTAGGTGGGGTTTTTGGGGAAGTGTGGTGGAAGTGATTAGTGAAGAGAATATAGGGAAGAGAATAGGATTTGATAGGTGAGTGGTGTTTTGGGTAGAGTGTTATAGAGATATGTGAGGGGGAGAGAGAGAGGTGGGGTAGGTTGGGATCCTGTGGTGTCCACAGATCCTGAGGAGTCAAGGATTGCTCATCCCTACTCCAATTAGGCGTGTAAACGCCCTTAGTGTGCAATCCTGGCGTTTAACGCCAGACTGCTGCTTGTTTCTGGCGTTAAACGCCAGCTTTTATTCCTTTCCTGGCATTAAATGCCAAGCTGCAACCTGTTTATGGCGTTTAACGCCAGTTTGTTGCTTCTTTCTGGAGTTTAACACTAGTCTGGTGCTTCTTTCCGGCGTTTAACGCCCAGAATGGTGCCAGACTGGGCGTTAAACGCCCATGCTGCTACCCTTACTGGTGTTTAAATGCCAGTAAGTTTCTTCTCTAGGGTGTGCTATTTTTAATGCTATTTTTTATTTTTCTTTAATTTTTGCAATTTTTTTGTGACTCCACATGATCATCAACCTAAAAAAAAAAGAAATAACATACATAAATAAAAATTGGGTTGCCTCCCAACAAGCGCTTCTTTAATGTCAATAGCTTGACAGTGGGCTCTCATGGAGCCTCACAGATATTCAGAGCATTGTTGGGGCCTCCCAACACCAAACTTAGAGTTTGAATGTGGGGGTTCAACACCAAACTTAGAGTTTGGTTGTGGCCTCCCAACACCAAACTTAGAGTTTGATTGTGGGGGCTTTGTTTGACTCTGCATTGAGAGAAGCTTTTCTTGCTTCCTCTCCATGGTTACAGAGGGATATCCTTGAGTTTTAAACACAAGGTAGTCCTCATTCAATTGAAGGATCAACTCTCCTCTATCCACATCAATCACAGCTTTTGCTGTGGCTAGGAAGGGTCTTCCAGGGATGATGGATTCATCCTCATCCTTCACAGTGTCTAGGATTATGAAATCAGCAGGGATGTAAAGACCATTGACCTTTACTAGCACGTCCTCTACCTGTCGATAAGCCTTTTTCATGGATTTGTCTGCCATCTCTAATGAGAATTTGGTAGCCTGTACCTCAAAGATTCCCAATTTCTCCATTACAGAGAGTGGCATTAAGTTTATGCTTGACACCAAGTCACACAGAGCCTTCTCAAAGGTCATGGTGCCTATGGTACAGGGAATTAAGAATTTACCGGGATCCTATTTCTTTTGAGGTAATGTCTGCCTAACCAAGTTATTCAGTTCATTGGTAAGCAAGGGGGGTTCATCCACCCAAGTCTCATTACCAAATAACTTGGCATTCAGCTTCATGATTGCTCCAAGGTACTTGGCAACTTGTTATTTAGTAATATCTTCATCCTCTTCAGAGGAGGAATACTCATCAGAGCTCATGAATGGCGGAAGTAGGTTCAATGGAATCGCTATGGTCTCTAGATGAGCCTCAGATTCCTTAGGTTCCTCAAATGGGAACTCCTTTTTGTTCAGAGGACGTCCCATGAGGTCTTCCTCACTGGGATTCACGATCTCCTCCTCTCCTCTAGGTTCGGCCACACCAAGTAAGGTTATGGCCTTGCACTCTCTTTTTGGATTCTCTTCTGTATTGCTTGGGAGAGTACTAGGAGGAGTTTCTGTGACTTTTTTACTCAGCTGGCCCACTTGTACCTCCAAATTTCTAATAGAGGACCTTGTTTCATTCATGAAACTTAGAGTGGCCTTAGATAGATCAGAGACTATGTTTGCTAAGCTAGAGGAGCTTTGCTCAGAATTCTCTGTCTATTGCTGAGAGGATGATGGAAAAGGCTTGCTATTGCTAAACCTATTTCTTCCACCATTATTAAAGCCTTGTTGAGGCTGATGACATGTCATCATATACCCATTTTCTATGCTTTTTCATACAAGAAATTGATGATTTGTGCATAAATATTGAATGCTTTTTGTACTTAAATGATATATTTTCTTGATATTTTAATTTTATAAATCTTGTAGGAAATAAGAAGAAAAAGAAGCAAAGAAGCACAAAAAAAGGAGAAAAAAAGAGCTTTGGGGTACACTTTGAAGTTGGGGTACACTTTGGAGCCTTAGGCCACGCTTTTAAAAGCGTGGCCCATGACCAAATCAAGGAAGGAAGCAGCCAGCACGCACACTGCCCTGCCCTTGCCAAGGGCAGGGCAGAATCGTGATGCCCATTGAGGATTGGAAGCAAGAATTTCGCTAAGGTAAAATCTGGGCGCTCACAGCATGACCATGCCTCCTTCAAATGGCTATAACTTGAGCTACAGACGTCCAATTGATGTGCTTCCAGTTGCGTTGGAAAGCTGACATTCAGAGCTTTCCAACGATATATAGCAATCCATATTTGGCGTAAAATTGAGGCAGGAACGGAAAGCATCTTTAAGGGCTAAAAACAAGCGAAAATAAACCAAAATGCTTCCACCAAGGCTCGAAGAGGGAGACACAAGGAAACCAAGGAAAAGAAGTAGCGTGTGCATCCACCAAGTTTCGAACTTGGAACTTCAACATTGGAAACATTGCCCTGCCCTCCGCAAGGGCAGGGCAGCATTTGGGTTGGTGCACAAATCTGGCGCACCACACACAAATCTGGCGCACCAATTCTCTCCTGGCAGCACCAGCGTGCATCGCAACTCAATCCTGGCAGCACCACATTTTTCTGCCCTGCCCTCCGCGAGGGCAGGGCAGCATCCCATGCACCAAGGAAAATTTCTGGCGCACCAATTTCTGAGTCTGGCGCACCAATTCTTGATTCTGGCAGCACCGTGGCACGTTCTGGCGCACCAACTTTTCCTGCCCTGCCCTCCGCGAGGGCAGGGCAGCATCCTGCAGCATCAACTCGTGCACCACGCTCGCACCAAGGCCGCACTTATCAAATCCTGCCCTGCCCTCCACAAGGGCAGGGCAGCCTCCTGGAAGCAATTTTCCTTCATGGGCTGAAATTGAATTAAAAACCCAATTTAATTCATTTCTTCACCAAATCAAAAGCCCATCCAAACCCCAAAATCCAAGAATAGAAAGTGTATAAATAGGAGCTAGTTTTATGTAATGGGGGGGGGGCTCGAGACTTTATTTTTGAATTTTCCTATCTACTTGCATTTTAATTTGGAACTTTGGAATTTCTTAGAGAATTAGGAAGGAGAATTGATCTCTCTTCCTCCTGATTCCTTCTTGAGCACTCTTTACTTTTCTTGCTTTGGATCTTGGGTGAAGAATTGAAGAACTTCTGTTTCAATCTCACCTTGAGATCTCTTCTTAAATTTTCTGCATAATTGAATTTTACTTTCTGTTCATTTCTTCTTCTGCAATTTCTGCAATTTGCTTTCTTTTACTTCTTCTGCAATTGTTCTTGTTGGATCAAGGAAGGATTTGAGATCTAGACTTGTTATCTAGTCTCCTCCAATCCTGAGATCTTCAACATTCTTTTAAATTGCTGCAAATTAAGCACTGCTTTTCTGTTTAGAATTCTTCAAGCAATTTCCATTTTCTGTTTAGATCTGTTGCATGATTTTGCACCTTTTACTTCTCTGTTTGATTGCTATTTACACTTTCCTGTTGAATTTTAATTTCCAGCACCCAACCCCCTTTACTTTTCATGCAATTTACATTTCTTGCAATTTAAGTTTCAGTTGTTTTACTTTCTTGTTATTTAAGTTACTTGCAATTTTACTTTCTGCAACTTTAAATTTCCTGTCATTTACAATTCTGTTGGCTACGATTTCACTCAATTTCACTTCAATGTTAGCTTGACTAAACTAATCACCCACTAAAGTTGCTTGATCCATCAATCCCTGTGGGATCGACCTCACTCTAAGTGAGTTATTACTACTTGATGCGACCCGGTACACTTGCCGGTTGGATTTGTGTGTTGGAAATTCGTTTTCCGCAAAAACACCATCAAGTTTTTGGCGCCGTTGCCAGGGATTGATTTAGATCAACAATGATTAAGTGGGTGAGAAGTCTAGATCAAGCATTTTCTTTATTTTTGTTCTCTGTTCTAAGTTGAAACCAAGGTGTTTGAGTTATTGCCTCACTAAGAAATTCATCTTTGAGATATGAATTTCAATTTCCCTTGGTGTTGTGTTTTACAAAATTCAAATGGAGTTCAACTCATCTTATGATCAAACAAATTTTATGGGATATTACCCACCATCACCAATCTCTAATGGTGGCTGGGAATATCACCAAGAGAATACACATTCTGAGCACTCCAATTCATGGAGATTTGCTTCAGAGACACAAGATGAGCAAGAAAATCATATGGGATACCAACCACCACCACAAAATGATTCATATCATTATCCTCATGGTGGATGGAAGTATCACCAAAGGATGGAAGAGCATCCACCCTCACGTCCCAGTTTCTCATTTGAAAGTTCTTCATCACTTGATTATGATTACTCTCAACCTTCATCTCTTGAACTAACAGATTGGGATTACTTTCAAGCCATTGAAATACATAGAAAACTCGTGGAAAGATACACACAACCCCAATCATGGACAGAAATCATATTCAAGAAGATGAATGAGTTCTCAGAGCAAACAAGGAGGAACTTAGAACCATCCAACAGTGAGGATGAAGACAAATTTCTGAAGGATAAAGAGGAAGGGCAAGATAAGGAGGCTACTGCATCAAGTGAACTTTCAATGAAGAATGAGGTGGTTGAAAATGAAACTGCACTTGAGATGAAAAGGGAACATGAACATTCACAACCCTCACAAACTTCCCTTGAATCTGTGATCGAAAAATATGAAGAGGAGATGAAGAAATCTTGGGAAGAACAACAAACCTCCTCCATAAAAGGACTATTAAGTCGAATGTTGGGTGCAAGGGAGGAAGTGGAGGAGCAAGAAAGTGAGGAAGTCATTCCAAACTCAAGTGAAGCAGAGAAGTACATAGAGGAAAAGCTCATGGAGCCACCAATTCAAAAGGCCCTGGATGAATACAAAACTCCAATAATCACACAGCAAACAAGTCTTGAATTCAAAGAAGTGAAGGCAACTAACAAGAGCACCAATTTTGTCCCTAATCCAGCAAGCAAGATCAATCAAGCCATTTGCAAAAGGAAGCTTGCTGAGGAAAGGCCAAGGCAAGGGACAGTAGCTGAATCTTCTCCCCATTTGAGGTCATTCCTCTTAACAAACTGGAAGAAGAGGAAGAAAGTGAAGAGCAACATGTCAAGCTAATGACACTAAAAGAGCACTTGTTGGGAGGTAACCCAACTGTAGGTACATTTCTTTTTATGCTTTGTTTAAATTCAATAAATTGACATATGGTTACATTCTAAGTTTGGTGTTGCCTTGCAACAAATTGTTTCCAATCTTTTTGGATGATTGCATCAAATCAAAAATGAAAGTGACACACCAAGATTTTAAGTTTGGTGTGCCACTTATTTTCTATGCAATTCATTCAAGTAACACCACTTGTCTGCATAACTATAATGTCTTTGCAGTGTTAATTTTCTTTTGGTTTGATATTTTGTTATTCTGTTTACTTTAGTTAATTCTTTGTTTTTAATGCTTTCATTTTAGTTTGCTTATTTACTGTGTTTGTTAATACATTACCAAGAGAGCTTTATTCATGACAGATTATTGGCTTGGTGATTGTCTTTAACATACAACAGTTTCATTTAGTTTTGTTTTAAATAAAATTGACATATGATTGCATTCTAAGTTTGGTGTTGCTATGCAACAAAATTTGGTTCCAATATCTATTAGATACTTGCATCAATTCCAAGTGAAAGTGTCACACTAAGTTTGGTGTGCCACTTATTCTTTATGCAAAGTATTGTGCACACCTTCTTATGCTTGCAATCAAATGTCTTTGTCTCTTGTGCCTTGATTGTTATCTTTAATTTTGCTTGCTTCAAACACATGTGCTACTAACATATCATTGTGTAAGACACTCATGATCCATCTTAGCCCCATAGCCATTGTTCCAATTATTGCTTGAGGATGAACAAGCATTCTGAGTTTGGTATGGGAAGGAGGAAAATGGGAGGAAAATGACAACAATAGAGAAGATGAACTACAAGGTTGTAAAGTTCCTTTTCCTCTCATTTGTTTCATAAACTTCATGATTGTCTTTACTTTCTCTGTATACATGTGTGTATGAATAAGCATAGCTTGAATTTTGATTTATAAAATGTTGCTGTGGCATTATAACTACCAACTTGAGCTTTGTGAATTCAAAAGCAATAAAGCATCATGATCATAAACAAACAAGGCATTAAAGAAGATTTTAGCATGTGCATACAAGTATTGGAAAGCTAGTATGATTAATTGTTGCTCAATTGCATTGGATTTTATTTAATTGAAGTTTTTCATCTAGTACATTTTGTGAAATCTTTTGAAATCATGAAAACCTTGAAGAAGCAAATATAATTAAGGCAAGAAAAGAAAAAGGGAAAGAATGAGAAAGCTGAAGGCTCTGAGTACCAATGGCAATTTATTTGCTAAGTGCTTGTGGTGTTTATGTATCAAGCCAAATGCTTGAAAACAAAACACTTAGAAGTCAAGGCTAGGCTCAAGTGCAAAAGCACTCCCTCAAAGCTCAAGGCTCTGAGCATCAATGATTAGAGAGTCAAGAAAAGAAAAGAAAAAATGAGCTTAATAAAGTCCTCTAATTAAATGCTTGTGGTGCTTATGTATCAAGTGGTAATACTTGAAAACAAAGCATTTAGAAGTCGTAGCTTTGTTATTAACTCATGGGGCAAAGCACCCAAAAGGAGAAAAAAAAATCAAAAGCTTGTTTCAAGGAAGAATTATAAGAAAAAGATTTCATAAAATAAGCTAGATAGAAGCATCAATCATTTACATCTCTTTTGTAATTGTAGCATGCATAGAAAACTAGCTTGCCATGAACATTGAGTTGCTATTCTTCTTACCTTGGATTGTCAATCTTTATTGCATGATTCTTTTCTTGCTTGGGGACAAGCAAGATTTAAGTTTGGTGTTGTGATGACATGTCATCATATACCCATTTTCTATGCTTTTTCATACAAGAAATTGATGATTTGTGCATAAATATTGAATGCTTTTTGTACTTAAATGATATATTTTCTTGATATTTTAATTTTATAAATCTTGTAGGAAATAAGAAGAAAAAGAAGCAAAGAAGCACAAAAAAAGGAGAAAAAAAGAGCTTTGGGGTACACTTTGAAGTTGGGGTACACTTTGGAGCCTTAGGCCACGCTTTTAAAAGCGTGGCCCATGACCAAATCAAGGAAGGAAGCAGCCAGCACGCACACTGCCCTGCCCTTGCCAAGGGCAGGGCAGAATCGTGATGCCCATTGAGGATTGGAAGCAAGAATTTCGCTAAGGTAAAATCTGGGCGCTCACAGTATGACCATGCCTCCTTCAAATGGCTATAACTTGAGCTACAGACGTCCAATTGATGTTCTTCTAGTTGCCTTGGAAAGCTGACATTCAGAGCTTTCCAACGATATATAGCAATCCATATTTGGCATAAAATTGAGGCAGGAACGGAAAGCATCTTTAAGGGCTAAAAACAAGCGAAAATAAACCAAAATGCTTCCACCAAGGCTCGAAGAGGGAGACACAAGGAAACCAAGGAAAAGAAGTAGCGTGTGCATCCACCAAGTTTCGAACTTGGAACTTCAACATTGGAAACATTGCCCTGCCCTCCGCAAGGGCAGGGCAGCATTTGGGTTGGTGCACAAATTTGGCGCACCACACACAAATCTGGCGCACCAATTCTCTCCTGGCAGCACCAGCGTGCATCGCAACTCAATCCTGGCAGCACCACATTTTTCTGCCCTGCCCTCCACGAGGGCAGGGCAGCATCCCATGCACCAAGGAAAATTTCTGGCGCACCAATTTCTGAGTCTGGCGCACCAATTCTTGATTCTGGCAGCACCGTGGCACGTTCTGGCGCACCAACTTTTCCTGCCCTGCCCTCCGCGAGGGCAGGGCAGCATCCTGCAGCATCAACTTGTGCACCATGCTTGCACCAAGGCCGCACTTATCAAATCCTGCCCTGCCCTCCACAAGGGCAGGGCAGCCTCCTGGAAGCAATTTTCCTTCATGGGCTGAAATTGAATTAAAAACCCAATTTAATTCATTTCTTCACCAAATCAAAAGCCCATCCAAACCCCAAAATCCAAGAATAGAAAGTGTATAAATAGGAGCTAGTTTTATGTAATGGGGGGGCTCGAGACTTTATTTTTGAATTTTCCTTTCTACTTGCATTTTAATTTGGAACTTTGGAATTTCTTAGAGAATTAGGAAGGAGAATTGATCTCTCTTCCTCCTGATTCCTTCTTGAGCACTCTTTACTTTTCTTGCTTTGGATCTTGGGTGAAGAATTGAAGAACTTCTGTTTCAATCTCACCTTGAGATCTCTTCTTAAATTTTCTGCATAATTGAATTTTACTTTCTGTTCATTTCTTCTTCTGCAATTTCTGCAATTTGCTTTCTTTTACTTCTTCTGCAATTGTTCTTGTTGGATCAAGGAAGGATTTGAGATCTAGACTTGTTATCTAGTCTCCTCCAATCCTGAGATCTTCAACATTCTTTTAAATTGCTACAAATTAAGCACTGCTTTTCTGTTTAGAATTCTTCAAGCAATTTCCATTTTCTGTTTAGATCTGTTGCATGATTTTGCACCTTTTACTTCTCTGTTTGATTGCTATTTACACTTTCCTGTTGAATTTTAATTTCCAGCACCCAACCCCCTTTACTTTTCATGCAATTTACATTTCTTGCAATTTAAGTTTCAGTTATTTTACTTTCTTGTTATTTAAGTTACTTGCAATTTTACTTTCTGCAACTTTAAATTTCCTGTCATTTACAATTCTGTTGGCTACGATTTCACTCAATTTCACTTCAATGTTAGCTTGACTAAACTAATCACCCACTAAAGTTGCTTGATCCATCAATCCCTGTGGGATCGACCTCACTCTAAGTGAGTTATTACTACTTGATGCGACCCGGTACACTTGCCGGTTGGATTTGTGTGTTGGAAATTCGTTTTCCGCAAAAACACCATCAGAGGCTTTTGTTGATCCTTCCAAGAGAAATTTGGATGATTTCTCCATGAAGGATTATAGGTGTTTCCATAGGCTTCACCCATATAATTCACCTCTGCCATTGCATGGTTCTCAAGATCATAAGCTTCTTCTTCAGAAGATGCTTCTTTAGTACTGTTGGATGCATTTTGCAATCCATTCAAACTTTGAGAAATCATATTGACTTGCTGAGTCAACATTTTGTTCTGAGCCAATATGGCATTCAGAGCATCAATTTCAAGAACTCCCTTCCTCTGAGGCGTCCCATTACTCACAGGATTCCTTTCAGAGGTGTACATGAATTGGTTATTTGCAACCATGTCAATGACATCTTAGACAATTTAGACAGACCATCATAGAATATATCCAGGATGGTCCATTCTGAAAGCATGTCAGAAGGACACTTTTTGGTCAGTTACTTGTATCTCTCCCAAGCTTCATAGAGGGATTCACCTTCTTTTTGCCTGAAGGTTTGAACATCCACTCTAAGCTTGCTCAGCTTTTGAGGAGGAAAGAACTTGGCTAAGAAAGCCGTAACCAGCTTATCCTAAGAGTTCAGGCTATCTCTAGGCTGAGAGTCCAACCATGTTCTAGCTCTATCTCTTACAGCAAAAGGAAAAAGCATAAGCTTATAGACATCGGGATCAACTCCATTGGTCTTAATAGTATCACAGATCTACAAGAATTCAGTTAAGAACTGAAAAGGATCTTCTGATGGAAGTCCATAAAACTTGCAATTCTGTTGCATCAGAGAAACTAATTGAGGCTTTAGCTAAAAGTTGTTTGCTCCAATTGCAAGGATTGAGATGCTTCTTCCATGGAAGTTGGAATTTGGTGTAGTAAAGTCACCAAGCATCTTCCTTGCATTGTTGTTGGGTTCGGCCATGTCTCCTTCTTTTTTGAGATTCTCTGTAGGGTTTTCTCTGGATTGTTGTGCTTTAGCTTCTTTTAGCTTCTTCTTCAGAGTCCTTTCAGGTTCAGGATATACTTCAACAAGAATGTCCTTGTCGTTGCTCCTGCTCATATGAAAAAGAAGAGAATAGAAAAGAAGAGGAATCTTCTATGTCACAGTATAGAGATTCCTTTATGTGAGTAGAAGAGAAGAAGAATAGATGAGGAAAAATTCGAACACAGAGAGAAAAGAGAAGAGGGTTCGAATTATGAGTAGAAGAGAAGTGTTAGTAGATAAATAAATAAATAGGAGGAGATGAGAGAGAGAGTTTTCAAAAATAATTAAAAGAAAAAGGAAAATATTTTTGTTTTTATTTTAAAATTTAGTTAGAATTCGAAAATTAAGAGAAGAAATAGCATAAAATTAAAATTTAAAACAATTAGTTAATTAAAAAGAATCTTGAAAAAGGGTGAGGGATTTTCGAAAATTAGAGAGAAAAAAGTAGTTAGGTGGTCTTGAAAAAGATAAGAAATAGTAAAACAAACAAAAAGTCAATTAGTTAGTTGAAAAAGATTTGAAAATCAATTTTGAAAAGATAAGAAGTTAGAAAAGATTTTGAAATTGATTTTGAAAAGGATATGATTTGAAAAAGATATGTTTGAAAAGATATGATTGAAAAGATATGATTGAAATTTATTTTGAAAAAGATTTGAAAAAGAAATTTAGAAAGATTTGATTTTGAAAATTAAGTTAATGACTTGACTAACAAGAAACTAAAAGATATGATTCTAGAATTTAAAGGTTGAACCTTTCTTAACAAGAAAGTAACAAACATGAAATTTTTGAATCAATCACATTAATTGTTAGTAAAGTTTTCGAAAATTATGAAATAAAATTAAGAGAAAGATTTTGAAAATCAATTTTTTTTTAAATTTTCGAAAATAATAAAAAGTAAAAAAGATTTGATTTATGAAAAAAATTTTGAAAAGATAAGATTTTTAAAATTGAAATCTTGACTTGATTAACAAGAAGTAACTTATTTAAAAATTTTTTGACTAAGTCAACCCAAAGATTTCGAAATTTGTGAGAGAAATAAGGGAAAGATATTTTTTTGTTTTTTTTTGAATTTAATGAGGAAAGAGAAAAACCTCAAAATGACTCAACACACGAAAATTTTGGATTAAAACAAATGATACATGCAAGAACACTTTGAATGTCAAGATGAACACCAAGAACACTTTGAAGATCATGATGAACATCAAGAACTTATTTTGAAAAATTTTTAAGAAAAGAAAAACATGTAAGACACCAAACTTAGAAATTTTTAATGGTTATACACTAACAAAACAAGAATGCATATGAAAAACAAGAAAAGACACAAAATAAGAAAATTTAAAAATCAAACAAGGAGACTTATCAAGAACAACTTGAAGATCATGAAGAACACCATCCATGAATTTTTCAAAAATTTTAGGAAAATAAAAGCATACAATTGACACCAAACTTAAAAATTGACACTAACTTAAACAAGAAACACAAAATATTTTTTGATTTTTTGATTTTATAAAATTTTTTGGATTTTTCAAAAATTAATTTTGGAAAAATGAAGAAGAAGAAAACTTTTTGAAAGATTTTTGAAAACTTTTTGAAAACAAAATAAAGGTTGAAATGAGAAGAAAATTACCTAATCTGAGCAACAAGATGAACCGTCAGTTGTCCAAACTTGAACAATCCCCGGCAACGGTGCCAAAAACTTGGTGCACGAAATTGTGATCTCAATGGCGCCAACAACTTGGTACGCACAATTGTAATCTCAACTCTTTTTCACAACTTCACACAACTAACCAGCAAGTGCACTGGGTCGTCCAAGTAATAAACCTTACGTGAGTAAGGGTCAATCCCACGGAGATTGTCATCTTGAAGCAAGCTATGGTCATCTTATAAATCTCAGTTAGGCGGATTCAAATGGTTGTGGAGTTTTAATGATTAAAAGATAAATAAAACATAAAATAAAGATAGAGATACTTATGTAATTCATTGGTGGGAATTTCAGATAAGCATCTGGAGATGCGTTGTTCCTTCTGAATCCCTACTTTCCTACTGCCTTCATCGAATCCTTCATACTCCTTTCCATGGCAAGCTATTTGCTAGGTGTCACCATTGTCAATGGCTACTTCCCGTCCTCTCAGTGAAAAAGGTCCTCTACAGTTTCTGTACGGCTAATCAACTATCGGATTGCTCGTCTCGGATGAAAAATACCATGCACAGATATCGTATGGCTAATCAGCTGTTGGTTCTCGATCGTTTAGGAATAGGATTTACTATCCTTTTGCATCTGTCACCACACACTACAGTCGCGAGTTTGAAGCTCGTCACAGTCATCCCATCCCAGATCCTACTCGGAATACTACAGACAAGGTTTAGACTTTCCGGATCTCAAAAATGTTACCAATTAATTCTAGCTTATACCACAAAGACTCTAATCTCGGATTCTGATGCCCCATTGTTAGAGGGGAGTCGATGTGAATCTTTGATTAGAAACCCAAGAGATATACATTCAAGCTTGTTTTCATATAGAACGGAAGTGGTTGTCAATCACGCATTCATAAGTGAGAATGGTGATGAATGTCACATAATCATCACATTCATCATGTTCTTGTGTATGAATGAATATCTTAGAATAAGAATAAGCATGAATTGAATAGAAGAACAATAGTACTTTGCATTAATACTCGAGGAACAGCAGAGCTCTACACCTTAATCTATGGTGTGTAGAAACTCCACCGTTGAAAATACATAAGTGAAAATAGGGAAGGCATGGCCGAATGGCCAGCCTCCCAAAACGTGAACAATGGTCTAAAGATGTTCAAAAAGCTCCCTAGTACAATAGTAAAAAGTTCTATTTATACTAAACTAGTTACTAGGGTTTACAGAAATAAGTAAATGATGCAGAAATCCACTTCCGGGCCCATTTGGTGTGTGCTTGGGCTGAGCATTGAAGCTTTCATGTGTATAGACTTTCTTTGGAGTTAAACGCCAGTTTGTAGCTTCTTTCTGGTGTTTGACTTTGGCTTGCAACTTGTTTCTGGCGTTTAACGCCAGAATAGGGTAGAAAGCTGTCATTGAATGCCAGTTTGCATCATCTAAACTCATGAAAATTATGAACTATTATATATTTTTGGAAAGCCCTGGATGTCTAATTTCCAACGCAATTGAGAGTGCACCATTTAGGTTTCTATAGCTCCAAAAATTCCATTTCGAGTGCAGGTAGGTCAGAATCCAACAACATTAGCAGTCCTTTTTTAGCCTCTGAATCAGATTTTTGCTCAGGTCCTTTAATTTTAACCAGAAAATACCTGAAATCACAGAAAAACACACAAACTCATAGTAAAGTCCAGAAATGTGAATTTTGCATAAAAACTAAAAGAAATATACTAAAAAGTGAATAAAACATACTAAAAACTATATAAAAACAATGCCAAAAAGCGTATAAATTATTCCCTCATCAATGGTGTTGTTGATTTGATAAATTGTGGTGTTCACTTGATAATATTATTCATTGTTGGAATGAGGCTTGAACTTATTGATTTGGATTGTTTATAGTGAATTTTGATGCTTAATGATGCTGGTGAAAGTTGAGGATAGTGGAATGATGCATTAAGTAAGAATTTGTGGATGAAGTGAGTGAAATTGTATGTTGGTATGATAAGGAATGATATAGAAGGTGCTTTAGTAATATTTAGTCAACTTGAAACTATTTTGGTTGTAGGATACTTGGTTTTTATTGGATTTTGGTTGTGAATTTTAGAAAGTTGAGAACCTTGTGTTTGTGGTAAAAACCAGTTTTTGGTGAACTTTGATGGATCATAACTTGAGCCTCAATACTTGAAATTGAATGAAATTTGTTTTAAATTAAAGGTTACTTTGAGAGCTTTAAATTGATATAAAGTTTGTAAAAAATAGAGTTTTGTAGAGGAAGTTATGACTGTTTAAAGTTTGGTGCCAAAAACTGAATTCTGCAACATTTGAAAATTTTCGAAGTCTGGTGTGGGTTGCGTACGCGACAAGGGGCACGCGACGTGACCAAACCATTCGGTTTGGGCATCTCGTGTATGCGAGGCACTGTATTCGTATGTGAGCTATCAAAATTGAAGCCTTTGCATACACAAATCTTTACAAAAAATGCGAGCAACCCATTCGAGTTGGGACACTCACGTACACGAGTGGGTGGTTGCGTGCGACCACCCCTTTTTCAACAGCATGAGTATGCGAGGTAGGTGCTTGCATATGCGAGACCCCTGTTTTGCTAAAATATGAAGTTTTCTTGTTTTTCAAAGGTTCTCCTACTTTCTAAACTTCTTTCAAGGCTGATTAAGAGTAGTATCTAATATTTGGGTCCTAATTAGTGAATTATTTTAGAGAATTTCCATATGAATTTAGAAGACAGAGATTTAGGTTTCTGGAGTACTAAGGATGAATTAGTCGAGTAGGATTGCGGAGTGTTGTGGTGACAATTGAAATGGTGAATTGTGAATTTTGGATTGATGATGTTGAGATGAGTTGAGGACTTGGAGTGGGTTGAATGCTGAAAATAATTTCTAAAAGCCACTGATTACACAATTTTATTCTTGAGAATGTTGAGACGCTATGCGCTTGACAAGGACGCTTAGTTAATCTCGCTTGTCGAGGTCGCAGTGGCGGCATAAAAATGGTTGGTTTATCCCACTTACGTTGAGATGTGAGGTCTGAGCCAGAGTATCCCGCTCACATCCTTTCGGATCACAAGAGTGTGCCCAGCACTATATCCGTGGGTAATGTTCCTGACACTATATCCGTGGGAAGATCCCACTTTTATTCGTGACCGAAAGGTGACATTTCCATGGAGATGTGTCGGGTTGGCAGTTAAACCGACAATGTGATATCATAGCCAAATATGACAGACATTCAACATGTGCATATTCTATCTGTTTGTTTGCTTTGCCAACCTGTATTGTTTGCCTAAGTGCTTAACATGTCTAAATGCTTATTGAATTACATGATATACATGCTTATACTTGTGCTTTACTTGCATTGTTATTATTTGTGTATTCTACTGGAATTGAGGAGGTTCAAAAGGAGGTGGTGAGGGGATTGCATGGCGGTTAGGCTGGCGAAGGCTGTGGGACAGCGAAGAATTGTTATATTAGAAATCCACTAAGTTAGATTACCCTTTTTCATTGTGGTTTTAAAGTTAATGTTTTAAAATTTACTTATGGTTTAAGCTTGAATCTTGTGATGGATATAAAGTTCTAGGATTGCCTCTGGCATCTCGGAGTCTTATATCTTATATCACGGGTTACTATTACTATATTGAGAACCTCCAATTCTCATATCATATTCTGTTATTATTTTTCAGATGCAGGTCGCAACCCACCTCGGTGAGTTGTTTGATGGTGACAGAGCAGAGGATCCTTGCTATGTTTTGGAAGTCTTACGGTTTATTTTGTGTAGATCTCTCACTTTTGTATTTATCTATGTCTTAGAGGCTTACTTTGAGAGAAATATTGCATATCTTAGAAATATTGCTTACTAGCCGGCTTAAACTCCGCGAGCTACGACTAGATCTTTATATTATTATGCTCTTATATATCTATATATGTCTTGATATCTGTATGTATATCTTGTGCCTTAAGTTTGTAGCTTTGTGTGAAACGTTTTGTGCTTTTTAAACCCTATTTTTGAGCTTAGTTCTTCATTGGGCTTCTAGAATTATTATTTCTCTCTATTTATACATATGTACTAGCTTTAGAATTATCGCAACCTTCTATTAACCTTTGTTTTACGACGCGAGGAGGCTTAGGGTAATTAGAGTATTACAGAAGGCTACTATTAAATATTTCCATCCACCCATATGTAATGGAGTTTATCCACTACCATCGTAGAGTGCCTTCATGATGCACGAAAACTTTTCTCTCAACAAATTTCCCTCGGCAAGTATACCGAATTTTTGTCAAGTAAAAACTCACAATAGAGTGAGGTCGAATCCCACAGGGATTGATTGGTCGAGCAATTTTAATTAGAGGAGTGTTCTAGTCAAGCTAAGCCAAATTGAGTTGAGAATTGCAGAAACTTAAATGCGGGAAAGATAAATGACAGGGAATGTAAAGTTGCAAAATCTTAAATGGGGAGTTGGGGAGATGAGCATGAAAGTAAATAACAGAAGGTAAAGAGAATGGGTAAGATCAGATATGGGAAATTCATTGGGCTTAGGAGATGTTACATTCTTCGAATCAAGTTCATCTTTATCTCTTCCTCAATCAATTCATTCATTGATCTCCTTGGCAATCTTAGGTGATTGGATCCCAATTTCTTGGCAACCAAATCTCTCTAAGCTTGAACAATTTCCCAATTCCATGATTTAATTGCTCATGGGAAGAGATGAAGTGTGGTCACTGATTATACCACATGTATTTCCAAATCAAAGTGTTAGTAGGATTATATGTCAATATATCCATCCAAACCCTAATATGGTCCAACATGAGAAAGCATTTCTAGCATGATCTCCTCATTCCTCTTCCAAGGCTCACAGGAGATCCAATTATGGAGAGTCTCTTTTCCAAGATAACTAACCAATTAGTTGAAGACCAAAAGCTTTCTAGTATAATCAAGAGAAAAGAAAGAGGAAGAAGAATGAAAACTATAATTGATCCATCAAATTACAACAGAGCTCCCTAACCCAATGAAAAGGGGTTTAGTTGTTCATAGCTCTGGGAATGGAAAACAAGAAAGAAAAGTGCATTCTAAAAATAAACTAGAAATTGCAGGCAATGTAAAATATACAGAGTGTAGCTTCGAATAATGCTAACCTCCTTTCTAGTTCAAAACTACCCCTATATATACTACTCTTCTGATCTTCTAGTTATCTCTTCAAGTCTTGGATATGGGCCTTTGATCTTTAGATGAAGCAGTTACAGTCTTCAGTGGGCTCAGCTTTGCTTGCAGAAAAAGAGTGAGTCAGGCATGGTATGCAGTTAGTCAGGATGTTAGTGGCGTTAACATTAAGTGTAAATTTTAGTTCGAAGACGTTAGTGACATTAACTTTGTCACTAACGTCCCAACCCAATTGAGCCACGTTAACCCCAACGTTAGTGGCACTAACCTGACTACTAACGTAGCCTTTCTATCCTTCGCTAGCGTTATTAGAACTAACTTTGCCAATAACGCTACGTTCTTGCCCTTTTTCCCACGTTAGTGGTCCACGTTAGTGTAACTAACGTGACCATTAACGTAGGCATGCCATGACACGAAGCCGTTAGTGACACTAACTTTGTCACTAACGCTACAAAATTCCTTCTCTTCCACTTTAGTGTTCACGATAATGGCGTTAGTGGTTATGTGTGGCCTTTGCAACGTTAGTGGTGTTAACTTTACCACTAATGTTGGAGCTTCCTCTTCCTTCCACGTTAGTTCCTACGTTGGTGTAGCTAACGTGGCAACTAACGTGGGTTGTGGTAGCTTTTGAAGGTGTTAGTGGTGATAACGTCACCACTAACGTTGCAAGCTTACTCCCTTTCCACGTTAGTGGTCACGTTAGTGATACTAACGTGGCTACTAACGTGGTTCTTCTATGCTTCCTTTGTCCTGAAATCAAACAAACATGGTGCATCAAAGCTTTGTTTCAGGTCATGAGATC
Organism: Arachis hypogaea; assembly: GCF_003086295.3. Taxonomy (NCBI): domain Eukaryota; kingdom Viridiplantae; phylum Streptophyta; class Magnoliopsida; order Fabales; family Fabaceae; genus Arachis; species Arachis hypogaea. Next base: position 57,204,181 of record NC_092040.1, read on the forward strand.
TTGCATTATATAAATTGGCATTCAACTCATGCATTATTCTCATGAAATCATGTAAAGTTCATAATGTTTGCTTGAATCAAGGTGTAAGTGTACATTCACCCAAAACCTGCTTATTTCCTCAGAAAATGAATGAAACTACCTAAAAACAGTAAAGAAAAGGCTAGTGAAATTGGCCAAGATGCCCTGGCATCACAACACCAAACTTAAAGCTTGCTTGTCCCTAAGCAAGTACTGAAACATAAGAATGATGGATGAGAGAATAAGAGAAACAAGTCCTTATTATAGAAGTTAATTCCTTAGTTCATGGGGTTTCATGCATAGCAACTTAGGTTCATGCCTTTGCTGGTTTCCAGGTCCTTATCATGTCCATGAACACTCACTTGATTGCATCCTATGAGATCCTTATTCATTGATCCTCCCCCTTTTTTCAGGGTTTATTGCTTTCTTAGGCTAAGTGCTTTGTGAGGGGGCGACTCTAAGATAAGCTTTCAGCCAACACTCCCGAACCAGTTGGTTCAAGGTGCAATGTGTTGAAACACCCCTAAGGACCTACTCCCTCAAGTCTCTCCCCCACTCATACACACCACAGGCATATGGTTTGTTATTTTCTTTCTTGAGGTCTTGGTGTCCAGCACCTCTTTGGGTTACTAAGTGCTTTGTAGCAAGGTTACTCTTGATAGTGGATTTTCAGTTGATAATCCCGGGTTAGTTAACCCAAGTTACCAAGTGATAAAGTACTCCTGAGAACTTATTCATCCAAGCAGATCCTTTGCACAAGAGCACCACAGACACATGCCTCAAGTTTCAAACCCTTGGTGCCTAGCCTTATTTCTTATTCTTTTTCTTTCTGTTTCACATTCTAACTTTTCTTTTTCTTTTTTTTTCTTAATAGGATCCTGTTATTCAGCTAGTCTCATAGGATGTGCTTCAAGCATATGATTCAAAACACATAATTGCCTTTTTACCTTATTGGTAAACCAACTTAGCTAATCAATTACCACACCATAAACATTGGGGCTTTACTTTACAATATGAACTCCACTCTTGTTCTTCATACATTCCCTTTTCATTTAGCTCAAAAGACAAGCACATAATTAAGAAAGATGAAAATGCAGTAGGGAACTTAGCGAGTCAAACAAAACATCAGTAAAGAAAAACAAGCAGAATATGAATGTTCATGAAAACAGGATTAAATCCTACTTCCACCTTAAGCTTTACAATTCAGAGACAGTTAAGCACAATACAACCTCTTGTTGTTTTCTTGTTTCTTCCTTGTCATCATCATCCTTAGCCTTTGTGCCACCCCCTTTGTTCTCTTTGAATAAGGGTGTGCTTTGTCCTCCAAGTAATTGATTGATTTCATGCAACACAATTTCTTGGAAGTTGCTTTGTACCCCCAAGCACTTGAAAGATGGTTAGCATGCATGTATGCTTGTAATTTTCTGAACTTAAGTTGGTGTGTGAACACCAAACTTAGTTTCTTGCTTACTACAGTAGCTTGAAATCATGCAAGGAATCTCATGTGCTTTTATTAAGCAAACAGCTATGAACTAGACTCTAAACACATATCAAGTAATTTTTCTGATTGTTGGAGTCAGCGATTTGTCATTGAAGGGTTGCAATGTGATTTTTGATTGAAGTCTTTGGTGGAACACCAAACTTAGAATTACACATTCACCCTTGGGTTGTTTTGGTGTGCAACACCAAACTTAGCTCCTCACAATATAGAGAAATCTACTTGTATCTTTTATTGAGACAATCATGAAAAGAAAACTACCTCAAGTTAGGTTGCCTCCCAACAAAGCGCTTTTTTAGCGTCGCTAGCTCGACGGTTGCTCCCTTAGTTGGGATTATACTTCAGTTTGGGGCTTTCCCCCATGTTTCCCAGGTAGTGTTTGAGCCTTTGTCCGTTCACAGTGAATGTCCTCTTTGAGCTTTCTTCCATGATTTCTAGGTGTCCATAAGGTGAGACCTTTGTGACAAGAAAGGGTCCTAACCACCTTGATTTGAGTTTTCCCGGGAAGAGTCTCAGTTTAGAGTTGTAGAGGAGTACTCGCTGTCCTTCTTCAAAGCTCCTTGGTGCCAGATTGAGATCATGCCTTTTCTTTGCCTTTTCCTTATAGATCTTGGCATTTTCATAGGCTTGAGGCCTAAACTCCTCCAGTTCTTGCAGCTACAAGACCCTTTTTTCACCAACAGCGGTGCTATCAAGGTTTAGTAGCTTGAGAGCCCAAAGGGCTTTGTGTTCCAGTTCCAACTGTAAATGACAGGCCTTTCTATATACCAGTTGATATGGGGACATCCCAATTGGTATTTTGAAGGTTGTCCTGTATGCCCAAAGAGCATCCTCCAGCTTTTTTGCCCAGTCCTTTCTTGATGCTCCCATAGTCTTTTCTAGGATCCTTTTCAGTTCTCTGTTGGATATCTTCGTTTACCCACTTGTTTGGGGATGGTAGGGTGTGGCAACCTTATGCTTCACCCCATATCTCAGGAGGAGGGCTTCTAGTGGTCTGTTGCAGAAATGGGTTCTTCCATCACTGATAAGGGCTCGTGGAACTCTGAACCGACTAAAGATATTATTTCTGAGAAAGTTCATGACCACCTTGTTATCATTTGTTGGAGTTGCAATAGCCTCTACCCACTTTGATACATAGTCCACTGCCACCAGAATATACTTGTTTGAATATGAGGTTGGGAATGGCCCCATGAAATTGATTCCCCACACATCAAACAGTTCAAGTTCTAAGATGAAGTTCTGTGGCATCTCATTTCTTTTGGGTAAATTTTCAGCCCTTTGGCATTCATTGCAGCCCTTCACTAGTTCTTTTGCATCTTTGAAAAGAGTGGGCCAAAAGAATCCACATTGCAACACCTTGGCTGCAGTTCTTTCCCCTCTAAAATGGCCTCAATAGCAAGAGCCATGGCAGTTCCATAGGACCTCTTGTCCTTCTTACTCTGAAATGCATCTTCTAAGGATTCCATCTGAACACTTCTTGAAGAGATATGGCTCATCCCAGATAAATATTTAGCATCATTAATGAGCTTTCTTCTTTGATGTTTGTTGATCTCTGGAGGCAAATTCCCAGTTGCCTTAAAATTGGTGATATCTGCAAACCAGGGTGCCTTGTGAACTGACATTAACTGCTCATCTGGAAAGAGCTCATTTACACTTGCATCATGTGTGCCACCTTTCTCACAAGGAATTCTGGATAGATGATCTGCTACTTTGTTTTCCACTCCTTTCTTGTCTCTGATCTCAGTATTGAATTCCTACAACAATATGATCCATCTTATCAGTCTTGGTTTTGATTCCTGCTTGGCAAACAAATATTTAAGTGCTGTGTGATATGTGAAAACGATCACTTTAGAACCAATGAGGTATGATTTAAATTTGTCAAATGCAAAGACTATTGCCAATAATTCCTTTTCAATGGTGGTGTAATTCCTTTGAGTGTCATTAAGGACTTTGCTGGCATAGTATATGACATGCACCAAATTATTTCTCCTCTGCCCTAACACTGCCCCAACTGCAAAATTAGATGCATCATACATCAGCTCAAATGGTAAGTTCCAATCAAGTGGGGTAATGATAGGGGCTAAGGACAGTTTCTTTTTCAAGTTTTCAAACGCTAGCATGCACTTCTGATCAAAGATAAATGGTGTATCAGATACAAGAAGATTTTTTAACGGCTTGGCTATTTTTGAAAAATCTTTAATAAATCTTTTGTAAAAACCAGCATGCCCTAAAAGCTCTTAATTTCCTTGACATCACTTGGTGGGGGTAGTTTTTCAATTAGTTTCACCTTAGCTCTGTTTACCTCAATGCCTTGGTGAGAAACTTTATGACCAAGGACTATTCCTTCTGTCACCATAAAGTGGCATTTCTCCCAATTCAAGACCAAATTGGTCTCTTGACATCTTTTCAATACCAAGGCAAGGTGGTTTAGACAATTAGGAAAGGAATCTCCGAATACTAAAAAGTCATCCCTAAAGACTTCAATGAATTTCTCTATCATATCTGAGAAGATAGAAAGCATGCAGCATTGAAAAGTTGCAGGTGTATTACACAGCCGAAATGGCATGCTCCTGTAGGCAAACACTCCATATGGACAAGTAAATGATGTTTTCTCCTGGTCTCTTGGATCAACCACTATTTGATTGTGTCCTGAATAACCGTCTAGAAAATAATAATATGCATGTCCTGCAAGCCTTTGAAGCATTGATCCATGAAGGAGAGTGGGAAATGATCTTTTCTTGTAGCTTCATTAAGTTTTCTGTAATCAATGCACATCCTCCATCCTGTGACGGTTCTTGTAGGGATGAGCTCATTCCTTTAATTGGGTACGACAGTGATTCCTCCTTTCTTGGGGACCACTTGGACGGGGCTCACCCATGGGCTATCTAAAATTGGGTAGATTACCCCTCCCTGCCATAGCTTCATGACTTCCTTCTGCATCACCTCTTTCATGATTGGATTCAGCCTCCTTTGAGGTTGAATGGAGGGTTTGGCATCATCTTCCAACAGTATCTTATGCATGCATATGGCCGAACTGATTCCCTTTAAGTTAGCAAGGGTCCATTCAATAGCGTCTTTATGCTTTCGCAACACTTAGAGTAATTCCTCCTTTTGTTCTTGGCTGAAAGCTGAGTTTATGATCTCTGGATAACTTTCATTATCTCATAAATATGCAGATTTGAGAGTAGGTGGTAGTGCCTTCAGTTCTAGTTTGGGTGCTTCCTTTTCTTCATTCTTTTCTTTTAGTGTGCTTTGAATAAAAACTTCAGCTATTGCAGCCTCTTCGCTAGATGTGGGTTCCTCTTCTTCAGTCACCCCTCAAGTTTTTCTCTTCCAGAGTCTCTTGTACTAAAACTTCCCCTGAATCCAACTCTCCCAGTGATTCTTGTGGGTAGCTCATGGCCTTGAATACATTGAATTCCATCTTCTCATCATGCAGCCTAAGGGTAAGTTTACCCTTTTGGACATCAATGATGGCTCCAGTAGTAGCTAAGAATGGCCTTCCCAAAATGATAGAGGCCTTGGCTTCTTCCTCCATATCCAACACTACAAAGTCTGCTGGGAAGATAAAATCTCTCACCTTCACCAACAAGTCTTCCACTATTCCACGAGGGAACTTGAATGATCGGTCTGCCAATTGCAGGGCCGTTCTTGTTGGCTTGGCCTCCTCAATCCTCATTCTTCTCATCATTGCTAAGGATATTAGATTTATGCTGGCTCCCAAATCACACAAAGCCTTTTCCACCATGATTTCCACTATGACACAAAGGATTTGGAAGCTCCCAGGATCCTTCAATTTCTGGGGTAACTTGTGCTGAATGATGGCACTACATTCTTTGGTTAGTACCACAGTCTCGTTGTTCTTCCAACTTCTATTCTTGGTCATCAATTCCTTCAAGAACTTAGCATAGAGTGGCATTTGCTCTATTGCTTTAACAAAGGGTATGTTAATCTATAGTCTCTTGAAAACTTCCAAGAATCATGAGAATTGGCTGTCGTCTCCACTCTTCTTCAATCGTTGAGGGTAAGGGGCTCTTGGAACATATGGCCTCAGCATTTCTCCTTCTTGATGTGAGTTGGGAGTGGAAGCTTGAACTTCCTTTTGTTCTTTTCCCCCTCCATCCGTGTTCTTCTCTTATGGTTCTTTGGAGGTCTCCTTCAATTCTTTTCCACTTCTGAGGATGATAGCCTGATACTCCTCCCTTGGGTTTGCATTAGTGTTGTTACAAATGCTGTGGTTAGGAACTTGCTTGAATAGGTAGCCGATCTGTGTTTCCAGTTTCTTGATGGCAGCATCTTGATTTTGCATATTGGATCGTACTTCTTCCTGAAATGATTTACTATCTTGAACTTCCTTGCAAATGCCTTCGAGCAAGGTCTCAATTCTGGAGAGTCTATCTTTGGATGGTGATGGTGGGTTGAGGTTAGAGGGTTGAGACTGGCCATTTTGGGTTTGATATGGCTGCTGAAAAATGTTGTTGGGTGGGTGTTGATATGATCTCTGTGTGAAATGTTGGTATGCTGCATTATTGTTGGGGTTGTGATGTCTCTGATCTTGGCTTTGGTCTTGTTGATTTCCCCACCCAAAGTTTGGATGGTTCTTCCAACCGAAATTATAGGTCTTGGAGTATGGATCATGTGATTGCCTGGGTGAGTTCCCAACATAGTTGGCTTGTTTCTAGTCACCTCCTTCCTCTGTATTCACTCCTTCTTGAGCTAGTAGTGGGCTGGTGACTGCTGCAACTTGGTTCCTCTCCATCTGCTTGGTAAGGTCAGCCAACTGCTTGGTGATCATCTTATTTTGAGCTAGCAGTACATCCATATGGTTCAACTCTATTACTCCTCAAGTGTTGCTCCTCTCAGAAGCATAAATGTAGTCATTCTCAGCTACAGTCTCAATGACATCTATGGCTTCTTCAATGGTCTTCTTCTTGTTTAGAGATCTCCCAGAAGAGTGGTCTACTGCCTTCTTTGATTCGTAAGACAAGCCTTTATAGAAAATGTGTAGTTGTACCTATTCATTGAACATATCTGGCCGGCACCTTCTTGTTAAGTCCTTAAACCTCTCCTATGCCTCAAAGAGAGTTTCACCATCTTGTTGCCTGAAGGTTTGTACCTCAGCTCTCAACCTGTTGATCCTTTAAGGAGGATAGAATCTCGCCAAGAATTTGTTCACCACATTGGTGCACGAAATTGTGATCAATACTTTTCACAAATCAAATAATCCCCGGTAATGAATCCAAAAACTTGGTGTTCAATACCATGGCATAAACACAACTTCGCACAACTAACCAGCAAGTGTACTGGGTCGTCCAAGTAATAAACCTTACGCGAGTAAGGGTCGATCCCACAGAGATTGTTGGTATGAAGCAAGCTATGGTCACCTTGTAAATCTTAGTCAGGCAAACTCAAATGGGTATGGTGATAAACGCATAAAACATAAAGATAAAGATAGAGATACTTATGTAATTCATTGGTAGGAATTTCAGATAAGCGTATGAAGATGCCTTCCCTTCCGTCTCTCTGCTTTCCTACTGTCTTCATCCAATCCTTCTTCTTCCTTTCCATGGCAAGCTTAAGCAAGGGTTTCACCGTTGTCAGTGGCTACCTCCCATCCTCTCAGTGGAAATGTTCAACGCACCCTGTCACGGCACAGCTATCCATCTGTCGGTTCTCGATCAGGCCGGAATAGAATCCAATGATTCTTTTGCGTCTGTCACTAACGCCCCGCCCTCAGGAGTTTGAAGCACGTCATAGTCATTCAATCATTGAATCCTACTCAGAATACCACAGACAAGGTTAGACTTTCCGAATTCTCTTGAATGCCGCCATCAGTTCTATCCTATACCACGAAGACTCTGATCTCACGGAATGGCTGGCTCGTTTGTCAGGCGATCAACCATGCATCGTGTATCAGGAATCCAAGAGATATTCACCCAATCGAAGATAGAACGGAGGTGGTTGTCAATCACACGTTCATAGGTGAGAATGATGATGAGTGTCACGGATCATCACATTCATCAAGTTGAAGAACAAGTGATATCTTAGAACAAGAACAAGCGGAATTGAATAGAAGAACAATAGTAATTGCATTAATACTCGAGGTACAGCAGAGCTACACACCTTGATCTATGGTGTGTAGAAACTCCACCGTTGAAAATACATAAGAACAAGAGTGATCATTGGCTTCGGTCCCAGAGAGGGAACCAGAAGAACCAAGATTAGATTACAATAGTAAAAGGTCCTACTTATAGAAAACTAGTAGCCTAAGGTTTACAGAGATGAGTAAATGACATAAAAATCCACTTCCAGGCCCACTTGGTGTGTGCTTGGGCTGAGCATTGAAGCATTTTCGTGTAGAGACTCTCCTTGGAGTTAAACGCCAGCTTTTATTCCAGTTTGGGCGTTTAACTCCCAATTTGGTGCCAGTTTCGGCGTTTAACGCTGGGATTTCTGAGGGTGACTTTGAACGCCGGTTTGGGCCATCAAATCTTAGGCAAAGTATGGACTATCCTATATTGCTGGAAAGCCCAGGATGTCTACTTTCCAACGCCGTTGAGAGCGCGCCAATTGGGCTTCTGTAGCTCCAGAAAATCCACTTCGAGTGCAGGGAGGTCAGAATCCAACAGCATCTGCAGTCCTTTTCAGTCTCTGAATCAGATTTTTGCTCAGGTCCCTCAATTTCAGCCAGAAAATACCTGAAATCACAGAAAAATACACAAACTCATAGTAAAGTCCAGAAAAGTGAATTTTAACTAAAAACTAATAAAAATATACTAAAAACTAACTAGATCATACTAAAAACATACTAAAAACAATGCCAAAAAGCGTACAAATTATCCGCTCATCACAACAACCAAACTTAAATTGTTGCTTGTCCTCAAGCAACTGAAAATCAAATAAGATAAAAAGAAGAGAATATGCAATGTATTCCAAAAACATCTATGAAGATCAGTATTAATTAGATGAGCGGGGCTTTTAGCTTTTTGCCTCTGAACAGTTTTGGCATCTCACTTTATCCTTTGAAATTCAGAATGGTTGGCTTCTTTAGGAACTCAGAATCCAGATAGTGTTATTGATTCTCCTAGTTAAGTATGATGATTCTTGAACAAAGCTACTTATTGAGTCTTGGCCGTGGCCCAAAGCACTCTGTCTTCCAGTATTACCACCGGATACATACATGCCACAGACACATAATTGGGTGAACCTTTTCAGATTGTGACTCAGCTTTGCTAGAGTCCTCAATTAGAGGTGTCCAGGGTTCTTAAGCACACTCTTTTTGCCTTGGATCACAACTTTATTTCTGTTATTTTTCTTTATTTTTCTTTCTTTTTCTCTTCTCTCTTTTTTTTTCGAAATTTTCTCTTTTTTTTTTATTCACTGCTTTTTCTTGCTTCAAGAATCATTTTTATGATTTTTCAGATCCTCAGTAACATGTCTCCTTTTTCATTATTCTTTCAAGAGCCAACATTCATGAACCACAAATTCAAAAGACATATGCACTGTTTAAGCATACATTCAGAAGACAAAAGTAATGCCACCACATCAAAATAATTAAACTGTTATAAAATTCAAAATTCATGCAATTCTTCTCTTTTTCAATTAAGAACATTTTTCTTTTAAGAAAGGTGATGGATTCATAGGACATTCATAACTTTAAGGCATAGACACTAAGACACTAATGATCACAAGACACAAACATGGACAAACATAAGCATTAATTTTCGAAAAACAGGAAAATAAAGAACAAGGAAATTAAAGAACGGGTCCACCTTAGTGATGGCGGATCTTTCTTCCTCTTGAAGATCCTATGGAGTGCTTGAGCTCCTCAATATCTCTTCCTTGTCTTTGTTGCTCCTCTCTCATGATTCTTTGATCTTCTCTAATTTCATGGAGGATGATGGAGTGTTCTTGATGCTCCACCCTTAGTTGTCCCATGTTGGAACTCAATTCTCCTAGGGAGGTGTTTAGTTGCTCCCAATAGTTTTGTGGAGGAAAGTGCATCCCTTGAGGTATCTCAAGGATCTCATGATGAGTGACGTCTGTTGTGTGCTCCATCCTCTTCTTAGTGATGGGCTTGTCCTCATCAATAGGGATGTCTCCCTCTATGTCAACTCCAACTGAATAACAGAGGTGACAAATGAGATGAGGGAAGGCTAACCTTGCCAAGGTAGAGGACTTGTCTGCCACCTTATAAAGCTCTTGAGTTATAACCTCATGAACTTCTATTCCTTCTCCAATCATGATGCAATGAATCATGATAGCCCGGTCTATGGTAACTTCGGACCGGTTGCTAGTGGGAATGATTGAGCGTTGGATAAACTCCAACCATCCTCTAGCCACGGGTTTGAGGTCATGCCTTCTCAATTGAACCGGCTTCCCTCTTGAATCTCTCTTCCATTGGGCGCCCTCACATATGACTGTGAGGACTTGGTCCAACCTTTGATCAAGGTTGACCCTTCTAGTGTAAGGGTGTTCATCTTCTTGCATCATGGGCAAATTGAATGCCAACCTTACACTTTCCGGACTAAAATCCAAGTATTTCCCCCGAACCATAGTAAGATAATTCTTTGGATCCGGGTTCACACTTTGATCATGGTTCTTGGTGATGCATGCATTGGCATAGAACTCTTGAACCATTAAGATTCCGACTTGTTGAATGGGGTTGGTAAGAACTTCCCAACCTCTTCTTCGGATCTCATGTCGGATCTCCGGATATTCACTCTTTTTGAGTGAAAAAGGGACCTCGGGGATCACCTTCTTCAAGGCCACAACTTCATAGAAGTGGTCTTGATGCACCCTTGAGATGAATCTTTCCATCTCCCATGACTCGGAGGTGGAAGCTTTTGCCTTCCCTTTCCTCTTTCTAGAGGTTTCTCCGGCCTTGGATGCCATAAATGGTTATGGAAAAACAAAAAGCAATGCTTTTACCACACCAAACTTAAAAGGTTTGCTCGTCCTCGAGCAAATTAAGAAAGAAGAGAGTAGAAGAAGAAGAAATGAAGGAGATGGGAATGGCTTTTGTTTTCGGCCAAGAAGGGGAAGAAGTGGTGTTTAGGTTGTGTGAAAATGAAGGAGTGAAGATGGGTTTATATAGGAGAAGGGGGAAGGGTAAGGTTCGGTCAAGTGAGGGTGGGTTTGGGTGGGAAAGTGGTTTGAATTTGAATGGTGAGGTAGGTGGGATTTTATGAAGGATGGATGTGAGTGGTGAAGAGAAAGAAGGGATTTGATAGGTGAAGGGTTTTTGGGGAAGAGGTGTTGAGGTGATTGGTGAAGAAGAGAGAGGGTGGTGGGGTAGGTGGGGATCCTGTGGGGTCCACAGATCCTGAGGTGTCAAGGAAAAGTTATCCTTGCACCAAATGGCAAGCAAAACTGCGTTTTTAGCCAATTCTGGCGTTAAACGCCGGGCTGGTGCCCATTTCTGGTGTTTAACGCCAGCTTCTTGCCCTTTTCTGGCGTTTAACGCCAGTTTGGTGCCCCTTTCTGGCGTTAAACGCCCAACAGCTAGCCTCACTGGCGTTAAAACGCCAGTGGGTTCTTCCTCCAGGGTGTGCTGTTTTTCTTTCTGTTTTTCATTCTGTTTTTGCTTTTTTCATTGATTTTGTGACTTCTCATGATCATCAACCTACAAAAGACAAAAAATAACAAAGGAAAATAGTCAAAATATAATATTGGGTTGCCTCCCAACAAGCGCTTCTTTAATGTCAGTAGCTTGACAGTGGGCTCTCTTGGAGCCTCAGAAATGCTCAGAGCCATGTTGGAACCTCCCAACACCAAACTTAGAGTTTGAATGTGGGGGTTCAACACCAAACTTAGAGTTTGGTTGTGGCCTCCCAACACCAAACTTAGAGTTTGACTGTGGGGGCTCTGTTTGGCTCTGTTTTGAGAGAAGCTCTTCATGCTTCCTCTCCATGTTGACAGAGGGATATCCTTGAGCCTTAAACATCAAGGATTCTTCATTCACTTGAATGATCAATTCTCCTCTATCAACATCAATCACAGCCCTTGCTGTGGCTAGGAAGGGTCTGCCAAGGATGATGGATTCATCCATGCACTTCCCAGTCTCTAGGACTATGAAATCAGTAGGGATGTAATGGTCTTCAACTTTAACCAGAACATCCTCTACAAGTCCATAGGCTTGTTTTCTTGAATTGTCTGCCATCTCTAGTGAGATTTTTGCAGCTTGCACCTCAGAGATCCCTAACTTCTCCATTACAGAGAGAGGCATGAGGTTTACACTTGACCCTAAGTCACACAAGGCCTTCTTGAAGGTCATAGTGCCTATGGTACAAGGTATTGAAAACTTCCCAGGATCCTGTCTCTTTTGAGGCAGTTTCTGCCTAGACAAGTCATCTAGTTCCTTGGTGAGCAAAGGGGGTTCATCCTCCCAAGTCTCATTTCCAAATAACTTGTCATTTAGCTTCATGATTGCTCCAAGGTATTTAGCAACTTGCTCTTCAGTGACATACTCATCCTCTTCAGAGGAAGAATACTCATCAGAGCTCATGAATGGCAGAAGTAAGTCCAATGGAATCTCTATGGTCTCATTTTGAGCCTCAGATTCCCATGGTTCCTTATTGGGGAACTCATTGGAGGCCAGTGGACGTCCATTGAGGTCTTCCTCAGTGGCGTTCACTGCCTCTCCTCCCTCCCAAAATTCGGCCATGTTGATGGCCTTGCACTCTCCTTTTGGATTTTCTTCTGTATTGCTTGGGAGAGTACTAGGGGGAGTTCAGTAATTTTCTTGCTCAGCTGACCCACTTGTGCCTCCAAGTTTCTAATGGAGGACCTTGTTTCAGTCATGAAACTTTGAGTGGTTTTGATTAGATCAGAGACCATGGTTGCTAAGTCAGAGGTATTCTGCTTAGAACTCTCTGTCTATTGCTGAGAAGATGATGGAAAAGGCTTGCTATTGCTAAACCTGTTTCTTCCACCATTATTGTTGTTGAAACCTTGTTGAGGTCTCTGTTGATCCTTCCATGAGAAATTTGGATGATTTCTCCATGAAGGATTATAGGTGTTTCCATAGGATTCTCCCATGTAATTCACCTCTTCCATTGAAGGGTTCTCAGGATCATAAGCTTCTTCCTCAGATGAAGCTTCCTTAGTACTGCTTGGTGCATTTTGCATTCTAGACAGACTTTGAGAAATCATATTGACTTGTTGGGTCAATATTTTGTTCTGAGCCAATATGGCATTCAGAGTGTCAATCTCAAGAACTCCTTTCTTCTGACTAGTCCCATTGTTCACAGGATTTCTTTTAGAAGTGTACATGAATTGGTTATTTGCAACCATTTCAATCAGCTCTTGAGCTTCTGTAGGCGTCTTCTTCAGATGAAGAGAGCCTCCAGCAGAGCTATCTAAAGACATCTTGGACAGTTCAGAGAGACCATCATAGAAAATACCTATGATGCTCCATTCAGAAAGCATGTCAGAGGGACACTTTCTGATTAATTGTTTGTATCTTTCCCAAGCTTCATAGAGGGATTCTCCTTCCTTCTGTCTGAAGGTTTGGACTTCCACTCTAAGCTTACTCAATTTTTGAGGTGGAAAGAACTTTGCCAAGAAGGCATTGACTAGCTTTTCCCAAGAGTCCAGGCTTTCTTTAGGTTGTGAGTCCAACCATGTCCTAGCTCTGTCTCTTACAGCAAAAGGGAATAGCATAAGTCTGTAGACCTCAGGGTCAACCCCATTAGTCTTGACAGTGTCACAGATTTGCAAGAATTCAGCTAAAAATTGATGAGGATCTTCCAATGGAAGTCCATGGAACTTGCAATTCTGTTGCATTAGAGAAACTAATTGAGGCTTAAGCTCAAAGTTGTTTGCTCCAATGGCATGGATAGAGATGCTTCTCCCATAGAAGTCGGGAGTAGGTGCAGTAAAGTCACCCAGCACCTTCCTTGCATTGTTGGCATTGTTGTTGTTTTCGGCTGCCATTTATTCTTCTTCTTTGAAGATTTCTGTTAGGTCCTCTACAGAGAGTTGTGCTTTGGCTTCTCTTAGCTTTCTCTTCAAGGTCCTTTCAGGTTCAGGATCAGCCTCAACAAGAATGCTTTTGTCCTTGCTCCTGCTCATAAGAAAGAGAAGGGAACAAGAAAATGTGGAATCTTCTATGTCACAGTATAGAGATTCCTTTAGGTGTCAGAGGAAAAGAAAAGTAGAAGACAGAAGTAGAAAATTCGAACTTATCAAAGAAGATGGAGTTCGAATTTTGCATTAAGGAATAGTGTTAGTCCATAAATAGAAGGATGTGAGAAGAAGGGAAGTAATTTTCGAAAATTAAGTAAAAGATTTTGAAAAACACTAATTGATTTTCGAAAATGAAAGTGGAAAAGAAATCAAGTGATTTTTGAAAATGATTTTGAAATTAGAAATCAAAAGATTTGATTGAAAACTATTTTGAAAAAGATGTGGTTAAGAAGATATGATTAGTTTTAAAAAGATGTGATTGAGAAGATATGATTTGAAAAACATTTTAAAAAGATTTGATTTTGAAAATTAAAAACTTGGCTAACAAGAAAAGATATGATTCAAACATTAAACCTTTCTCAACAGAAAAGGCAACATACTTGAAATGTTGAATCAAATCATTAATTGATAGCAAGTATTTTTAAAAATAGAAAGAAATTGATTTTGAAAACATATGATAGAAAAGATATGATTTGAAAAAGATTTGATTTTGAAAAAGTTTGAAAACTGAAAAAAAAATCTGCATTAAAAACAAAATCTTCCCTCTTGTGCCATCCTGGCGTTAAACGCCCATTTTGGTGCACATTCTGGCGTTTAACGCCCAAAACTATACCCTTTTGGGCGTTAAACGCCCAACCAGGTACCCTGGCTGGCGTTTAAACACCAGTCTGTCCTTCTTCACTGGGCGTTTTGAACGCCCAGCTTTTTCTGTGTAATTCCTTGCTGTATGTTCTGAATCTTCAATTCTCTGTATTATTGACTTGAGAAGACACAAATTAAAAATATTTTTGGATTTTTAATAATAAGGAAAAACCAAAATGCAACAAGAATCAAATAACAATGCATGCAAGACACCAAACTTAGCAGTTTGTATACTACCGACACTAATGAGAATGCATATGAGACACACGAAACACTCAAGTCAATAGAATTAAAGATCAGAGTAATGAAATCATCAAGAACATCTTGAAGATCACTAAGACACATGAATGAATGCAAGAAAAATAGAAACACGCAATTGACACCAAACTTAAAATGAGACTAGACTCAAACAAGAAATATTTTTGGATTTTTTCGAAAATTAAGTGGAAAAAGAAAATAAAGGTATCAAAATTCTTAATGAGAATTCCAGGAATCATGCAATGTTAGTCTAAAGCTTTATTCTAAAGAAATTAGACATGGCTAAACAAGCTTCAGCAGGACATTGCATTCAAGAGCTAAATTGATGAAAATCAATCAGCTTTGGTGATGATAAGAACATCACCTTGAAACACTAGAATTCATTCTTAAGAACTCTGAAAAAAAATACCTAATCTAAGCAACAAGATGAACCGTCAGTTGTCCATACTCGAACAATCCCCGGCAACGGTGCCAAAAACTTGGTGCACGAAATTGTGATCAATACTTTTCACAAATCAAATAATCCCCAGTAATGAATCCAAAAACTTGGTGTTCAATACCATGGCATAAACACAACTTCGCACAACTAACCAGCAAGTGTACTGGGTCGTCCAAGTAATAAACCTTACGCGAGTAAGGGTCGATCCCACAGAGATTGTTGGTATGAAGCAAGCTATGGTCACCTTGTAAATCTTAGTCAGGCAAACTCAAATGGGTATGGTGATAAACGCATAAAACATAAAGATAAAGATAGAGATACTTATGTAATTCATTGGTAGGAATTTCAGATAAGCGTATGAAGATGCCTTCCCTTCCGTCTCTCTGCTTTCCTACTGTCTTCATCCAATCCTTCTTCTTCCTTTCCATGGCAAGCTTAAGCAAGGGTTTCACCGTTGTCAGTGGCTACCTCCCATCCTCTCAGTGGAAATGTTCAACGCACCCTGTCACGGCACGGCTATCCATCTGTCGGTTCTCGATCAGGCCGGAATAGAATCCAATGATTCTTTTGCGTCTGTCACTAACGCCCCGTCCTCAAGAGTTTGAAGCACGTCACAGTCATTCAATCATTGAATCCTACTCAGAATACCATAGACAAGGTTAGACCTTCCGGATTCTCTTGAATGCCACCATCAGTTCTAGCCTATACCACGAAGACTTTGATCTCACGGAATGGCTGGCTCGTTTGTCAGGCGAGCACTCGGTTGTCAGGCGATCAACCATGCATCGTGTATCAGGAATCCAAGAGATATTCACCCAATCGAAGATAGAACGGAGGTGGTTGTCAATCACACGTTCATAGGTGAGAATGATGATGAGTGTCACAGATCATCACATTCATCAAGTTGAAGAACAAGTGATATCTTAGAACAAGAACAAGCGGAATTGAATAGAAGAACAATAGTAATTGCATTAATACTCGAGGTACAGCAGAGCTACACACCTTGATCTATGGTGTGTAGAAACTCCACCGTTGAAAATACATAAGAACAAGAGTGATCATTGGCTTCGGTCCCAGAGAGGGAACCAGAAGAACCAAGATTAGATTACAATAGTAAAAGGTCCTACTTATAGAAAACTAGTAGCCTAAGGTTTACAGAGATGAGTAAATGACATAAAAATCCACTTCCAGGCCCACTTGGTGTGTGCTTGGGCTGAGCATTGAAGCATTTTCGTGTAGAGACTCTCCTTGGAGTTAAACGCCAGCTTTTATTCCAGTTTGGGCGTTTAACTCCCAATTTGGTGCCAGTTTCGGCGTTTAACGCTGGGATTTCTGAGGGTGACTTTGAACGCCGGTTTGGGCCATCAAATCTTAGGCAAAGTATGGACTATCCTATATTGCTGGAAAGCCCAGGATGTCTACTTTCCAACGCCGTTGAGAGCGCGCCAATTGGGCTTCTGTAGCTCCAGAAAATCCACTTCGAGTGCAGGGAGGTCAGAATCCAACAGCATCTGCAGTCCTTTTCAGTCTCTGAATCAGATTTTTGCTCAGGTCCCTCAATTTCAGCCAGAAAATACCTGAAATCACAGAAAAATACACAAACTCATAGTAAAGTCCAGAAAAGTGAATTTTAACTAAAAACTAATAAAAATATACTAAAAACTAACTAGATCATACTAAAAACATACTAAAAACAATGCCAAAAAGCGTACAAATTATCCGCTCATCACAACAACCAAACTTAAATTGTTGCTTGTCCTCAAGCAACTGAAAATCAAATAAGATAAAAAGAAGAGAATATGCAATGTATTCCAAAAACATCTATGAAGATCAGTATTAATTAGATGAGCGGGGCTTTTAGCTTTTTGCCTCTGAACAGTTTTGGCATCTCACTTTATCCTTTGAAATTCAGAATGGTTGGCTTCTTTAGGAACTCAGAATCCAGATAGTGTTATTGATTCTCCTAGTTAAGTATGATGATTCTTGAACAAAGCTACTTATTGAGTCTTGGCCGTGGCCCAAAGCACTCTGTCTTCCAGTATTACCACCGGATACATACATGCCACAGACACATAATTGGGTGAACCTTTTCAGATTGTGACTCAGCTTTGATAGAGTCCTCAATTAGAGGTGTCCAGGGTTCTTAAGCACACTCTTTTTGCCTTGGATCACAACTTTATTTCTTTTATTTTTCTTTCTTTTTCTTTCTTTTTCTCTTCTCTCTTTTTTTTTTCGAAATTTTCTCTTTTTTTTATTCACTGCTTTTTCTTGCTTCAAGAATCATTTTTATGATTTTTCAGATCCTCAGTAACATGTCTCCTTTTTCATTATTCTTTCAAGAGCCAACATTTATGAACCACAAATTCAAAAGACATATGCACTGTTTAAGCATACATTCAGAAGACAAAAGTAATGCCACCACATCAAAATAATTAAACTGTTATAAAATTCAAAATTCATGCAATTCTTCTCTTTTTCAATTAAGAACATTTTTCTTTTAAGAAAGGTGATGGATTCATAGGACATTCATAACTTTAAGGCATAGACACTAAGACACTAATGATCACAAGACACAAACATGGACAAACATAAGCATTAATTTTCGAAAAACAGGAAAATAAAGAACAAGGAAATTAAAGAACGGGTCCACCTTAGTGATGGCGGCTCTTTCTTCCTCTTGAAGATCCTATGGAGTGCTTGAGCTCCTCAATATCTCTTCCTTGTATTTGTTGCTCCTCTCTCATGATTCTTTGATCTTCTCTAATTTCATGGAGGATGATGGAGTGTTCTTGATGCTCCACCCTTAGTTGTCCCATGTTGGAACTCAATTCTCCTAGGGAGGTGTTTAGTTGCTCCCAATAGTTTTGTGGAGGAAAGTGCATCCCTTGAGGTATCTCAGGGATCTCATGATGAGTGACGTCTGTTGTGTGCTCCATCCTCTTCTTAGTGATGGGCTTGTCCTCATCAATAGGGATGTCTCCCTCTATGTCAACTCCAACTGAATAACAGAGGTGACAAATGAGATGAGGGAAGGCTAACCTTGCCAAGGTAGAGGACTTGTCCGCCACCTTATAAAGCTCTTGAGTTATAACCTCATGAACTTCTATTCCTTCTCCAATCATGATGCTATGAATCATGATAGCCCGGTCTATGGTAACTTCGGACCGGTTGCTAGTGGGAATGATTGAGCGTTGGATAAACTCCAACCATCCTCTAGCCACGGGTTTGAGGTCATGCCTTCTCAATTGAACCGGCTTCCCTCTTGAATCTCTCTTCCATTGGGCGCCCTCACATATGACTGTGAGGACTTGGTCCAACCTTTGATCAAGGTTGACCCTTCTAGTGTAAGGGTGTTCATCTCCTTGCATCATGGGCAAATTGAATGCCAACCTTACACTTTCCGGACTAAAATCCAAGTATTTCCCCCGAACCATAGTAAGATAATTCTTTGGATCCGGGTTCACACTTTGATCATGGTTCTTGGTGATCCATGCATTAGCATAGAACTCTTGAACCATTAAGATTCCGACTTGTTGAATGGGGTTGGTAAGAACTTTCCAACCTCTTCTTCGGATCTCATGTCGGATCTCCGGATATTCACTCTTTTTGAGTGAAAAAGGGACCTCGGGGATCACCTTCTTCAAGGCCACAACTTCATAGAAGTGGTCTTGATGCACCCTTGAGATGAATCTTTCCATCTCCCATGACTCGGAGGTGGAAGCTTTTGCCTTCCCTTTCCTCTTTCTAGAGGTTTCTCCGGCCTTGGATGCCATAAATGGTTATGGAAAAACAAAAAGCAATGCTTTTACCACACCAAACTTAAAAGGTTTGCTCGTCCTCGAGCAAATTAAGAAAGAAGAGAGTAGAAGAAGAAGAAATGAAGGAGATGGGAATGGCTTTTGTTTTCGGCCAAGAAGGGGAAGAAGTGGTGTTTAGGTTGTGTGAAAATGAAGGAGTGAAGATGGGTTTATATAGGAGAAGGGGGAAGGGTAAGGTTCGGTCAAGTGAGGGTGGGTTTGGGTGGGAAAGTGGTTTGAATTTGAATGGTGAGGTAGGTGGGGTTTTATGAAGGATGGATGTGAGTGGTGAAGAGAAAGAAGGGATTTGATAGGTGAAGGGTTTTTGGGGAAGAGGTGTTGAGGTGATTGGTGAAGAAGAGAGAGGGTGGTGGGGTAGGTGGGGATCCTGTGGGGTCCACAGATCCTGAGGTGTCAAGGAAAAGTTATCCTTGCACCAAATGGCAAGCAAAACTGCGTTTTTAGCCAATTCTGGCGTTAAACGCCGGGCTGGTGCCCATTTCTGGTGTTTAACGCCAGCTTCTTGCCCTTTTCTGGCGTTTAACGCCAGTTTGGTGCCCCTTTCTGGCGTTAAACGCCCAACAGCTAGCCTCACTGGCGTTAAAACGCCAGTGGGTTCTTCCTCCAGGGTGTGCTGTTTTTCTTTCTGTTTTTCATTCTGTTTTTGCTTTTTTCATTGATTTTGTGACTTCTCATGATCATCAACCTACAAAAGACAAAAAATAACAAAGGAAAATAGTCAAAATATAATATTGGGTTGCCTCCCAACAAGCGCTTCTTTAATGTCAGTAGCTTGACAGTGGGCTCTCATGGAGCCTCAGAAATGCTCAGAGCCATGTTGGAACCTCCCAACACCAAACTTAGAGTTTGAATGTGGGGGTTCAACACCAAACTTAGAGTTTGGTTGTGGCCTCCCAACACCAAACTTAGAGTTTGACTGTGGGGGCTCTGTTTGGCTCTGTTTTGAGAGAAGCTCTTCATGCTTCCTCTCCATGTTGACAGAGGGATATCCTTGAGCCTTAAACATCAAGGATTCTTCATTCACTTGAATGATCAATTCTCCTCTATCAACATCAATCACAGCCCTTGCTGTGGCTAGGAAGGGTCTGCCAAGGATGATGGATTCATCCATGCACTTCCCAGTCTCTAGGACTATGAAATCAGTAGGGATGTAATGGTCTTCAACTTTAACCAGAACATCCTCTACAAGTCCATAGGCTTGTTTTCTTGAATTGTCTGCCATCTCTAGTGAGATTTTTGTAGCTTGCACCTTAGAGATCCCTAACTTCTCCATTACAGAGAGAGGCATGAGGTTTACACTTGACCCTAAGTCACACAAGGCCTTCTTGAAGGTCATAGTGCCTATGGTACAAGGTATTGAAAACTTCCCAGGATCCTGTCTCTTTTGAGGCAGTTTCTGCCTAGACAAGTCATCTAGTTCCTTGGTGAGCAAAGGGGGTTCATCCTCCCAAGTCTCATTTCCAAATAACTTGTCATTTAGCTTCATGATTGCTCCAAGGTATTTAGCAACTTGCTCTTCAGTGACATACTCATCCTCTTCAGAGGAAGAATACTCATCAGAGCTCATGAATGGCAGAAGTAAGTCCAATGGAATCTCTATGGTCTCATTTTGAGCCTCAGATTCCCATGGTTCCTTATTGGGGAACTCATTGGAGGCCAGTGGACGTCCATTGAGGTCTTCCTCAGTGGCGTTCACTGCCTCTCCTCCCTCCCAAAATTCGGCCATGTTGATGGCCTTGCACTCTCCTTTTGGATTTTCTTCTGTATTGCTTGGGAGAGTACTAGGGGGGAGTTCAGTAATTTTCTTGCTCAGCTGACCCACTTGTGCCTCCAAGTTTCTAATGGAGGACCTTGTTTCAGTCATGAAACTTTGAGTGGTTTTGATTAGATTAGAGACCATGGTTGCTAAGTCAGAGGTATTCTGCTTAGAACTCTCTGTCTATTGCTGAGAAGATGATGGAAAAGGCTTGCTATTGCTAAACCTGTTTCTTCCACCATTATTGTTGTTGAAACCTTGTTGAGGTCTCTGTTGATCCTTCCATGAGAAATTTGGATGATTTCTCCATGAAGGATTATAGGTGTTTCCATAGGATTCTCCCATGTAATTCACCTCTTCCATTGAAGGGTTCTCAGGATCATAAGCTTCTTCCTCAGATGAAGCTTCCTTAGTACTGCTTGGTGCATTTTGCATTCTAGACAGACTTTGAGAAATCATATTGACTTGTTGGGTCAATATTTTGTTCTGAGCCAATATGGCATTCAGAGTGTCAATCTCAAGAACTCCTTTCTTCTGACTAGTCCCATTGTTCACAGGATTTCTTTTAGAAGTGTACATGAATTGGTTATTTGCAACCATTTCAATCAGCTCTTGAGCTTCTGTAGGCGTCTTCTTCAGATGAAGAGAGCCTCCAGCAGAGCTATCTAAAGACATCTTGGACAGTTCAGAGAGACCATCATAGAAAATACCTATGATGCTCCATTCAGAAAGCATGTCAGAGGGACACTTTCTGATTAATTGTTTGTATCTTTCCCAAGCTTCATAGAGGGATTCTCCTTCCTTCTGTCTGAAGGTTTGGACTTCCACTCTAAGCTTACTCAATTTTTGAGGTGGAAAGAACTTTGCCAAGAAGGCATTGACTAGCTTTTCCCAAGAGTCCAGGCTTTCTTTAGGTTGTGAGTCCAACCATGTCCTAGCTCTGTCTCTTACAGCAAAAGGGAATAGCATAAGTCTGTAGACCTCAGGGTCAACCCTATTAGTCTTGACAGTGTCACAGATTTGCAAGAATTCAGCTAAAAACTGATGAGGATCTTCCAATGGAAGTCCATGGAACTTGCAATTCTGTTGCATTAGAGAAACTAATTGAGGCTTAAGCTCAAAGTTGTTTGCTCCAATGGCAGGGATAGAGATGCTTCTCCCATAGAAGTCGGGAGTAGGTGCAGTAAAGTCACCCAGCACCTTCCTTGCATTGTTGGCATTGTTGTTGTTTTCGGCTGCCATTTATTCTTCTTCTTTGAAGATTTCTGTTAGGTCCTCTACAGAGAGTTGTGCTTTGGCTTCTCTTAGCTTTCTCTTCAAGGTCCTTTCAGGTTCAGGATCAGCCTCAACAAGAATGCTTTTGTCCTTGCTCCTGCTCATAAGAAAGAGAAGGGAACAAGAAAATGTGGAATCTTCTATGTCACAGTATAAAGATTCCTTTAGGTGTCAGAGGAAAAGAAAGGTAGAAGACAGAAGTAGAAAATTCGAACTTATCAAAGAAGATGGAGTTCGAATTTTGCATTAAGGAATAGTGTTAGTCCATAAATAGAAGGATGTGAGAAGAAGGGAAGTAATTTTCGAAAATTAAGTAAAAGATTTTGAAAACATTTTTGAAAAACACTAATTGATTTTTGAAAATGAAAGTGGAAAAGAAATCAAGTGATTTTTGAAAATGATTTTGAAATTAGAAATCAAAAGATTTGATTGAAAACTATTTTGAAAAAGATGTGGTTAAGAAGATATGATTAGTTTTAAAAAGATGTGATTGAGAAGATATGATTTGAAAAACATTTTAAAAAGATTTGATTTTGAAAATTAAAAACTTGGCTAACAAGAAAAGATATGATTCAAACATTAAACCTTTCTCAACAGAAAAGGCAACATACTTGAAATGTTGAATCAAATCATTAATTGATAGCAAGTATTTTTAAAAATAGAAAGAAATTGATTTTGAAAACATATGATAGAAAAGATATGATTTGAAAAAGATTTGATTTTGAAAAAGTTTGAAAACTGAAAAAAAAATCTGCATTAAAAACAAAATCTTCCCTCTTGTGCCATCCTGGCGTTAAACGCCCATTTTGGTGCACATTCTGGCGTTTAACGCCCAAAACTATACCCTTTTGGGCGTTAAACGCCCAACCAGGTACCCTGGCTGGCGTTTAAACACCAGTCTGTCCTTCTTCACTGGGCGTTTTGAACGCCCAGCTTTTTCTGTGTAATTCCTTGCTGTATGTTCTGAATCTTCAATTCTCTGTATTATTGACTTGAGAAGACACAAATTAAAAATATTTTTGGATTTTTAATAATAAGGAAAAACCAAAATGCAACAAGAATCAAATAACAATGCATGCAAGACACCAACTTAGCAGTTTGTATACTACCGACACTAATGAGAATGCATATGAGACACACGAAACACTCAAGTCAATAGAATTAAAGATCAGAGTAATGAAATCATCAAGAACATCTTGAAGATCACTAAGACACATGAATGAATGCAAGAAAAACAGAAACACGCAATTGACACCAAACTTAAAATGAGACTAGACTCAAACAAGAAATATTTTTGGATTTTTTCGAAAATTAAGTGGAAAAAGAAAATAAAGGTATCAAAATTCTTAATGAGAATTCCAGGAATCATGCAATGTTAGTCTAAAGCTTTATTCTAAAGAAATTAGACATGGCTAAACAAGCTTCAGCAGGACATTGCATTCAAGAGCTAAATTGATGAAAATCAATCAGCTTTGGTGATGATAAGAACATCACCTTGAAACACTAGAATTCATTCTTAAGAACTCTGAAAAAAAATACCTAATCTAAGCAACAAGATGAACCGTCAGTTGTCCATACTCGAACAATCCCCGGCAACGGTGCCAAAAACTTGGTGCACGAAATTGTGATCAATACTTTTCACAAATCAAATAATCCCCAGTAATGAATCCAAAAACTTGGTGTTCAATACCATGGCATAAACACAACTTCGCACAACTAACCAGCAAGTGTACTGGGTCGTCCAAGTAATAAACCTTACGCGAGTAAGGGTCGATCCCACAGAGATTGTTGGTATGAAGCAAGCTATGGTCACCTTGTAAATCTTAGTCAGGAAAACTCAAATGGGTATGGTGATAAACGCATAAAACATAAAGATAAAGATAGAGATACTTATGTAATTCATTGGTAGGAATTTCAGATAAGCGTATGAAGATGCCTTCCCTTCCGTCTCTCTGCTTTCCTACTGTCTTCATCCAATCCTTCTTCTTCCTTTCCATGGCAAGCTTAAGCAAGGGTTTCACCGTTGTCAGTGGCTACCTCCCATCCTCTCAGTGGAAATGTTCAACGCACCCTGTCACGGCACGGCTATCCATCTGTCGGTTCTCGATCAGGCCGGAATAGAATCCAATGATTCTTTTGCGTCTGTCACTAACGCCCCGTCCTCAAGAGTTTGAAGCACGTCACAGTCATTCAATCATTGAATCCTACTCAGAATACCATAGACAAGGTTAGACCTTCCGGATTCTCTTGAATGCCACCATCAGTTCTAGCCTATACCACGAAGACTTTGATCTCACGGAATGGCTGGCTCGTTTGTCAGGCGAGCACTCGGTTGTCAGGCGATCAACCATGCATCGTGTATCAGGAATCCAAGAGATATTCACCCAATCGAAGATAGAACGGAGGTGGTTGTCAATCACACGTTCATAGGTGAGAATGATGATGAGTGTCACGGATCATCACATTCATCAAGTTGAAGAACAAGTGATATCTTAGAACAAGAACAAGCGGAATTGAATAGAAGAACAATAGTAATTGCATTAATACTCGAGGTACAGCAGAGCTACACACCTTGATCTATGGTGTGTAGAAACTCCACCGTTGAAAATACATAAGAACAAGAGTGATCATTGGCTTCGGTCCCAGAGAGGGAACCAGAAGAACCAAGATTAGATTACAATAGTAAAAGGTCCTACTTATAGAAAACTAGTAGCCTAAGGTTTACAGAGATGAGTAAATGACATAAAAATCCACTTCCAGGCCCACTTGGTGTGTGCTTGGGCTGAGCATTGAAGCATTTTCGTGTAGAGACTCTCCTTGGAGTTAAACGCCAGCTTTTATTCCAGTTTGGGCGTTTAACTCCCAATTTGGTGCCAGTTTCGGCGTTTAACGCTGGGATTTCTGAGGGTGACTTTGAACGCCGGTTTGGGCCATCAAATCGTGGGCAAAGTATGGACTATCCTATATTGCTGGAAAGCCCAGGATGTCTACTTTCCAACGCCGTTGAGAGCACGCCAATTGGGCTTCTGTAGCTCCAGAAAATCCACTTCGAGTGCAGGGAGGTCAGAATCCAACAGCATCTGCAGTCGTTTTCAGTCTCTGAATCAGATTTTTGCTCAGGTCCCTCAATTTCAGCCAGAAAATACCTGAAATCACAGAAAAACACACAAACTCATAGTAAAGTCCAGAAAAGTGAATTTTAACTAAAAAATAATAAAAATATACTAAAAACTAACTAGATCATACTAAAAACATACTAAAAACAATGCCAAAAAGCGTACAAATTATCCGCTCATCACACATCTTCCCAGGTTGTGAAACTCTCATTCAGGAAGGATTCCAGCCATTTAGATGCTTTGTCCTTGAGTGAAAAGGGGAATAAAAGTAATCTATAGGTGTCAGGATGAACACCATTAGACTTCACAGTATCACATATTCTTAGGAAGGTGGTTAAATGTTGATTGTGGTCTTCTTGGGTGCTTCCTCCGAATGAACAGTTGTTCTGGATAAGGGTGATGAGCTGGGGCTTCAGTTCAAAGTTGTTGGCATGTGTGGTTGGTTTTTGGATGCTACTTCCACAGTTTCCTAGATTTGGATTAATATAAGAGCCTATAACTCTTCTCTTCTGCCCAGCATGATGTGCCGGACCTTCTCTGGAATGGTTGTGTGTCTCCTCCTCATGGTGGTTTTCCATGTTATCCTCCATGTCTGTCTCAAAATCCTCCTCTTCTTCCTCAGTACCAACGACCCCCTTCCCTCTTGCTTCCCTCCTTAATCTCAAGAAGGTCCTCTCAGGTTCAGATTCAAAGGAGGTTGAAGCTCCTCTTCTTCTACCTGTCATACAATCAGCAGATTACACAAGCAAGAGAAAAGTGAAGAAATCACTCTTATTAAGGTTACTGTTAGTGTGAGTAAAGCAATTCAAACAGTTAGTGGATTAGTTGACAGAGTTGTGAATTAACTGAGAAAATAAAACAAAAGGAAATAATAAATGAAAATGGCTAAGACTGAAAGTAAATGATAGAAATAAAATAAACGAAACAAAAGAAAATTGCTTAATCTAGTTATCCTCTAATTTAATCAATGTCGATAAAAAATCAATCCCCGGCAACGGCGCCATAAACTTGATGCACGAAAACTTGTCTCTCAACAAATTTCCCTCGGCAAGTATACCAAATTGTTGTCAAGTAAAAACTCAAAATAGAGTGAGGTCGATTCCCACAGGGATTGATTGGTCAAGCAATTTTAATTAGAGGAGTGTTCTAGTCAAGTTAAGCTAAATTGAGTTGAGAATTATAGAAACTTAAATGCAGGAAAGATAAATGACATGGAATGTAAAGTTGCAGAATCTTAAATGGGGAGTTGGGGAGATGAGCATGAAAGTAAATAATAGAAGGTAAAGAGAATGGGTAAGATCAGATATGGGAAATTCATTGGGCTTAGGAGATATTGCATTATCCGGATCAAGTTCATCTTCATCTCTTCCTCAATCAATTCATTCATTGATCTCCTTGGCAATCTTAGGTGATTGGATCCCAATTCATTGGCAACCTAATCTCTCTAAGCTTGAACAATTGCCAATTCCTTGATTTAATTGCTCATGGGAAGAGATGAAGTATGGTCACTGATTATACCACATGTATTTCCAAATCAAAGTGTTGGTAGGATTATATGTCACTATATCCATCCAAACCCCAATTTGGTCCATCATGAAAAGCATTTCCAGCATGATCTCCTCATTCCTCTTCCAAGGCTCAGAGGAGAGCCAATTATAGAGAGTTTCTTTTCCAAGATAACTAACCAATTAGTTGAAGACCGAAAGCTTTCTAGTAAAATAAAGAGAAAAGAAAGAGGAAGAAGAATGAAAACTATAATTGATCCATCAAATTACAATAGAGCTCCCTAACCCAATGAAAATGGGTTTAGTTGTTCATAGCTCTGGGAATGGAAAACAAGAAAGAAAAGTGCAATCTAAAAATAAACTAGAAATTACAGGCAAAGTAAAATATACAGAGTGTAGCTTCCAATAATGCCAACCTCCTTTCTAGTTCAAAACTACCCCTATATATACTACTCTTCTGATCTTCTAGTTAGCTTTCAAGTCTTGGATATGGGCCTTTGATCTTTAGTTGAAGTAGTTACAGTCTTCAGTGGGCTCAGCTTTGCTTGCAGAAAAAGAGTGAGTCAGGCATGGTATGTAGTTAGTCAGGACGTTAGTGGCGTTAATATTAAGTGTAAATTCTGGTTCGAAGACGTTAGTGACAGTAACGTTGTCACTAACGTCCCAACCCAATTGAGCCACGTTAACCCCAACGTTAGTGGCACTAATGTGACCACTAACGTAGCCTTTCTATCCTTCGCTAGCGTTATTGGCACTAACTTTTCCAATAACGCTACATTCTTGCCCTTTTTCCCATGTTAGTGGTCCACGTTAGTGTAACTAACGTGACCATTAACATAGGCATGCCATGACACGAAGGCGTTAGTGACACTAACTTTGTCACTAACACTACAAAATTCCTTCTTTTCCACGTTAGTGCTCACATTAATGGTGTTAACGTGGGTGTATTTTGCCATCTCCAACGTTAGTGACAAAGTTAGTGTCACTAATGTTGGCATCTCATTCCTTGCTCCACGTTACCGTTCACGTTAGTGGCATTAACGTGGCCACTAACGTAGGTAATCTTGGCCTGGTCCAACGTTAGTGACAAAGTTAGTGTCACTAACATTGGCGATTTCTTCTTTGCTCCACGGTAGAGTTCACGTTAGTAGCACTAATGTGGCCCTTAATGTGGTTATATGTGGCCTTTGCAACGTTAGTGGTGTTAATTTTACCACTAATATTAGATCTTCCTTTTCCTTCAACGTTAGTTCCTACATTGGTATAGCTAACGTGGCAACTAACGTGGGTTGTGATGGCTTTCGAAGGCGTTAGTGGTGATAACTTTACCACTAATATTGCAAGCTTGCTCCCTTTCCACTAACGTGGTTCTTCTATGCTTCCTTTGTCCTGAAATCAAACAAACACGGTGCATCAAAGCTTTGTTTTAGGTCATGAGATCTTGCATTATATAAATTAGCATTCAACTCATGCATTATTCTCATGAAATCATGTAAAGTTCACAATGTTTGCTTGAATCAAGGTGTAAGTGTACATTCACCCAAAACCTGCTTATTTCCTAAGAAAATGCATGAAACTACTTAAAAATAGTAAAGAAAAGGCTAGTGAAACTGGCCAAAATTCCCTGGCATCACTTCATATAGTAAAAAATATTTAGTATGTAGATCAGGGACATAACTGCAATCTACCAGTACTAAAGAAAGACAACCCACAACAAACACCGTGCCCACCCCATACATACAAAAAAGGAGAAGGAAAAGAGCGAAGTACTCATCAAAACTAATGAGGTTCCAAAGTAAGACAACAAAGTGCAAACGAAACCAATAACGAGCGACGACGAAGTGCTATATCTAAAGAACGATGATGGATTATACGCTTTAATCATTGGAATTTTATTCTTGAAGAAGACGGTTGCTTCTCTTTTGTGAACTACACAATATTCACTTATAATTGGAAGGACAAATGAAAGGGGCTTCCACGAGACACTTCACTTAGCACGGGGCGAGCGAGTAAAGCCCGGCTTGTTAGAAAAACTGCCCCATTTGAAAAGATACACCCTAACAATATTTAATTTAAGAATGTTATAATTAATATTAATAATTAATTATAATTACTCCTCTTAATTATGCATACCCTATCACATACTCCTAATAATTACACCAAGTTATCACTTTTTCTGCAACATTTGAAGAACCTAGCTTGGTTCTCATCATTTATTCACTACAGGAGCAAACCTAGTTGAAATTGCATAGCATGCTTATACACAATGTCGAACTCCATCCTTAGAGAAAATTTAATGTACAAAAATTTATAAATAGTTATCAATTTTCTTATATCCCAATCCCATTGTCTTCTTTGGCCAATAACTTTTATTAATCACATAGAGGTTACAATTGTAAAGGATTAAGATCAAAATAATTAACTTAAAAGGTAAATACTTCTAATATAATTAAATAATGATAAATGAGAAATGAAAACATGGGATTTTATTTTTTAAAAAAGGTAATTGAAGTAAAATAAAATAGAATATGATATATTCTGGTAAGGCATATATACAAAATGAGGCAAGAAGGCCAAAAAGTTAGGGTAATAATAATAATAATAATAATAATAATAATAATAATAATAATAATAATAATAATAATAATAATAATAATAAGAAGAAGAAGAAGAAGTTGAAGATCGTTAGTAGTATTGGATGTAGACATGCATGTATTAACCAATATTCAAAATGAACAGCCTGCATGACTTCCTTCATGCCATATAAGTTTTTTGTTAATTCTTTCTTAACAAACTAACTTACACGGCATGAAGGGAGCCAGGCAAGCAAGTGATCGATTATTTCAGTGATATGAATCATTATATGACTCTTGTTATCCTTATCCAATTTGCAACATCAAAACAACACATAGCAATCATTAATAAGCACAAGATAAATAGATAGACAATTAGATAAAATAGATAGATAGCACAAGTTGATAATATCAAATGAGTATATTTCTTGTTGAAATTGGTGGTTGTATAGAGTGAACGGGGTAAAAAGAAGATGATATATAAAGAGAAATTCAAGGACAAAAGAGTTAATAGAGAGAGAGAAAGAGAGAAAGAGAGAGAGAAAGAAAGAGAGAGAATGAGTGAGAATGGAAAAACCATGGAAGGAATGGACAAAAAAATAATGAGGACATTGGGGTCCAAGTTGTAAAGGCGACAACTAAAAAGAGAGAGGATTTTATTATTATTTTGTAATCATAACATGCCAAAGCTTCCCTAAATTCTACGAGTACCCTATTTTGGATTTTCTTCCCTTTAAAAATGTTAAACCCCTAAAAGTTAAAATTTATATTTGGAGGGTTATTTAGAGTTATTAATTCATTTATAAATTTAATTATTTAGTTAAAAATTTATAAAGAATTATCAATGCATTTGTAAATTTAATTATTTATTAATTTTAAAGAATCTTAAAATAAAATAAAGGTTACGTAAAAAATATAAAAATATTGATACTTAAAAAATAAAATGTTAGATTTGGAATATTTTTTATGTACTTTGAATGAAAAAATCAAAAGTATTGGAATGAAAATCATAAAATTTAAGAAAAGAATTTCGAAAGATGAGAAGAGATAAGAGAGAACAAAAATAAAATTAATATGAGAAATGGTTAATATACATAAATGGATGCACATACATCTATCAAGAGATTAATTAACTAACAACACAACAATAACAACAATAAAATGTAAAACATTGCAAAAGTATTGACGACGCCTGAAAAATTTAGTGTTCTATGTAGGTGTTAATAGTTATGGGTAGTCTGGTTTAGGAAAGAAAATTCTATAAAGTAGGGGTTATGTCTACCAAATTTCTTTTGTACTCCCATTTAATATGCATATGAGGATTGCATATTTTTTATGTCTAACAATATGTGCTATAAAGGTTGTTTATGCAAGATGTAATAACCCAGCTTTTCAACAAAAACTTTTTTTGGAAGTTCAGTAAATCAGGAACTTCTAATGAACTAGTAGGCACCTCGACAGATTGGTTGAGCCCATTGCCACAGAAAGCTAAGTTTTCAGGCCACTTAGGCCAGAAATATGAAAAATCTAAGTAACACAATTAGACTCACGTTGACGAGCCAGACACAAATTTCGGGAGAAAAAAATAATAATATAATATAATAAAATTATTATGTTATTATTTTATTAGTTCTCGTTAAATTTGAGATAAGTTTAATAATATTATAACTAAGCCCAAAATCTACTGGCACAGACTAATGCCTACACTCTCCAATGAGCTTAGCTATGTTGAGACATCTTCAAATATCTTTTGTAGTCGAGATAACCATGTTACTAGTATCATGTATACTAGTAGCTTATATGTTTACTCTAGTAAAATAAATATATGTGATGTAATACATCTAACCTTGGTAATTATCTTGCAAATGATATTTTATCATTTAGTAATTTGATGTATCACCTTCTAACACTTCCACCTTCATTTCTCCATCTTTGTCTTCGAGTTTTAAGAGCGACAAGTGAGAGAAAAACAAGCACAAACCTCCATTTTTCCTTAGCTTCAAATTTGGCCATCTTTAATACAAAAGCCTTCCTAAAAAATCTAAACCGATTAAAGTGTTCTTATTGATCTCCTCATCATCTCAGATCAATCCTATAAAGGTAAGTTGATGTATGATCTTTATTTTTGCTCCTTGATGTTTTGGCCATGATGAACTCATGAAAGAAACTTTATGTTCTTGATGTTCTTGCTTAGAAAATCATATATAGGAGCCTTGTGAAGAAAGATACCATCAATTTTAACTTGAAAAAGGTGAGGAAATCTTCCTTATTTTGTTGATGAAGGTTCAGCCATCATGGTTGATGACTTGCATCATCTACCTCTTTTTCTCATCTAAAAGAACCATAGAAGTAGTGAATTCTCATTCATTTGATGCATTTACAAGAACTATATGATGAATTTATGGGACATTGCTTTGAAATGAGTCTTGCTTGGATTTTAGGTGAAAAGAGCAACAAAAGAGGAAAAAAGCAAGAAAAAGAGTTGGGCATGTGTGCTGGGTGTGCCACTTCAAGCAAACGCCACTATCCTTGATTGGGCATGGCACGTCAGCTATTGGGTGTGGCACGCTAGTTATAATTTCCAGAAAGGAAAATTGAAGGACTACTATGGGCGTGGCACGCCAGTTATACCTCCCAGAGAGAACCCATGAAGAATTTCAATGCGCGTGGCACGCCAGTTATAGTTTCCAGAAGAGGGTCCATGAAGAACTACAATGGGCGTGGCACGCCAAGGCCAGGCGTGGCACGCCAGTTATCTTTTTCCAGAAGATGGATGGCTAAGCTTCACTATAGGCGTGGCACACCAATGCTGGACGTGGCACGCCAACTACACTTTCTAGAGAAGAATCTCAAGCTTCACTATGGGTGTGGCCAATGCTAGGCGTGGCACGCCAGGCTTGTGAACCAGAAAGAAGTAAGTGGTGATTTACAATGGGCATGGCACGCCACTGCTGGGCGTGGCACGGTAGGTATTCTGGCTAGAAAGGGGTCTTTGAAGAATTGCAAGGGGCGTGGCAGTCCAGGTCGAAGGCGTGACACGCCAGTTCAAGTGGCCAGAGAAGGAGATTGAGGACCCTAACAAGGGTGTGGCATGCCATTGCTGGGCATGGCATGCCAGTTCAAAATTCCAAAAGAGGAGATTGAAGATCTTCACATGGGCGTGCCACTTTGGACCTTGGGCGTGGCACGCCAAGCCAATCTCACTATATAGGCGTGCCATTTGAGAGCTGGGCGTGGCACACCACTCACATGCCACCCACACACCACTCACATGCCTTTAATGAATGGTTGTTCTCTTTTGTTTTCAATTATAATTTTCTTTTCTTTTTGTAATTTTTCATTTTCTAGAATAGGAGTAGTATAAATACCCCTTGAAGAGTAGTGAAAAAGGTATTGGAACTTTTACTTCACTTACTTCATTTTCTTCCATCTCTTGTACTTTTCTCTAAGCTATGAGTAGCTAAACTCCCTCTCATTGGGGGAGGGAGCTCTGTTGTACTTGATGGATTAAATGATAGTGAATTTCTTCTTCTCTTCATCTCTCTTTGATTTGCTAGAAGGAATTTCGTTCTTCATGCTTAGTGTTCAATTATCTTGGAAAAGAGATTGAATGCAAATTAGGTTTCATGAGTGATGCACAAAAACTTGTCTCTCAACAAAATTCCCTTCAGCAAGTTGATAAACCCCATTTTTAGGGTTTATCTTGTATTGAATTTAGAGTATTTTGATAACCTTTTCTCGCATTTAGCCTATGAATTGGCATGGTTTTGTAATCTCTCCTGTATTTGTGCTTAAGTGTAAAAACATGCTTTTTAAGCCTTATTTTGATGAACTTTAATTCCTCTTTGATTCCATAAGATGCCTTGAAGTGTTTGCTAGTAATTCCAGGATTAAAATAGGCTAGGCATGGATTAAAGGAACCAAGGAAAGAAGCATACAAGCGGAGAGAAGCATGAAAAGTCAAAGAAGTGAAATCGGCCGAGCACGCCGCGCACATTGCAGAATCGGCCAGGGACGCGCACGCGTACCGTGCGCACACGCGTCGAAGTTCGCACATGACCTCATTAAAAGCAACACGTGCCTGGCGATTTGGAAGGGTTTCTGAACCCATTTTGGCGCCAATTACTGATAGAAAGGAATAAAAGGATCAAGGATTGAGGGGGAAGGCATCATTCTATCATATAGCATAAGTAGGATTAGTTTAGAATAGTTTTCTAGAGAGAGAAGCTCTCACTTCTCTCTAGAATTAGGATTAGGTTTAGGTTAATCTCTCTTCTTAGATCTAGGTTTAATTCATGCTTTAATTCATTCTTCCCTTATCAAGTCTTAATCTTCTTATCTTCCTCTTTCTAGTCATATGCTTTAATAATTGTAATTCTCCATTTTGTTTTGGATAGATTGTTGTTCATTTTTTTTCTTTCAATAATGCAATTTGAGGTAATTCAGTGATTTCCTTGATTGTTGTTGTTAAATTCTTTGCAATAATTGTTGTTAGATTTCATTCTTGTTGTTGATTTGCTATGTTTTCCTTTTATGCCTTCCAAATGTTTGATGAAATGCTTGGTGGGATTTTAGTGTAGGTTTTGTTCCTCTTGGCCTAGGTAGAGTAATTAGTGACTCTTGAGTTATCTAATTCCTTTGTTGATCGATAATTAGAAGTTGCTAATTGATTTGGATGCCTCTAAAGCTAGTATTTCCTTTAGGAGTTGATTAGGACTTGAGGAATCAAATTGATCCATCCACTTGACTTTCCTCTATGGTTAGAGGTTAACTAAGTGGGAGCAATATACAATTCTCATCACAATTGAGAAGGATAACTAGGATAGGACTTCTAATTCTCATATCTTACCAAGAGCTTTGTTAGTTGTTAGTTTATTTCCTTTGCCATTTATAATTCTTTATAATTCTTGTCTATAATCTCAAAAACCCCGAAATAACTCACAACCAATAACAAGACACTTTATTGTAATTCTTAGGGAGAACGACCCGAGGTCCAATACTTCGGTTTATAAATTTTAGGGGTTTGTACTAGTGACAAACAACTTTTTGTATGAAAGGATTATTGTTTGGTTTAGAAACTATACTTTACAACAAGATTTCATTAGTGAAATTCTAAACCGTCAAAAATCTAATCATCACAAGTATACCGAATTATCGTCAAGTAAAAATTCACAATAGAGTGAGGTCGAATCCTACAGGGATTAATTGGTCAAGCAACTTTAGTTGGAAAGATGTGCTAGTTGAGCTAAACAGAAGTTGAATTGAGAATTGCAGAACATTAAATAGCGAGAAAGTAAAGTGCAGATAGTAAATTGAAAAATCTTAAATGGGGATTTGAGGAAATGAGCATGAAGATAAATGGCAGAAAGTAAAGAGAATGGGTAAGATTAGAAATGGGGGATTCATTGGGCTTAGGAGATGTTGCATTCTCCGAATCAAATTCATTCTCATCTCTCCCTCAATCAATGCATTCATTGATCTCCTTGGCAATCTTAGGTGATTGGATCTCAATTCCTTGGCAACCCAATCTCTCTAATCTTGAACAATTGCCCAATTCCTTGATTTAATTACTCATGGGAAGAGATGAAGTATGGTCACTGATTATACCACATGTATTTCCAAATCAAAGTGTTGTCACTATATTCGTCCAAACCCCAATTTGGTCCAACATGAGAAAGCATTTCTAGTATGATCTCCTCATCCCTTTTCCAAGGCTCAGAGGAGATCTAATTATGGAGAATTTCTTTTCAAAGACAACTAACCAATTGAATTAAGATCGAAAATTTTCTAGCAAATCAAGAGAAAAGAAAGAGGAAGAATAATGAAAACTATAATTGATCCATCAAATTACAACAGAGCTCCCTAACCCAATGATAGGGGGTTTAGTTGTTCATAGCTCTAGAAATGGAAATGGAAAATGGTAGAAAAGAGTACATTCTCCAGTAACTAGAAAAGTGCCGAAAAGTAAATATACAAGGTGTAGTTCTCCAAATTGCCAAGCTCCTTTCTAGTTCAAAACTACTCCTATATATACTACTCTTCTTGATCTTCTAGTTAGTTCTTCAAGTCTTGGATATGGGCCTTTGATCTTGAGTTGAAGCAGTTGCAATCTTTAGTGGGCTCAGCTTTGCTTGCAGAAAAGTGTGAGTTAGGCATGGACGTTAGTTAGGACGTTAGTAGTGTTAACATTAAGTGAAAATGTGGGTTCGAGAACATTAGTGACGATAACCTTTTCCACTAACGTTCCAACCCACTAATGATCCACGTTAACTTCAACGTTAGTGGCACTAACGTGACCACTAACGTTGGCTTTTGGTCTTTCGCAAACATTGTTGGCGTTTACCTTTTTCAATAACGTTGGCTCTTGGATCTTCTCCCCACGTTTGTGTTCACGTTAGTGTAACTAACGTGACCCTTAACATGGGCATACCTAAGCTTCGAGAGCGTTAGTGACACTTACCTTTGTCACTAACGCTCCAAACGCCCCTCCTTCCCATGTTAGAGTTCACGTTAATTGGATTAACGTGACCACTAACGTGGTGGTGATTGCTATCTCCAACGTTAGTGACAAAGGTGACTGTCACTAACGTTGGCCCATCATGCTTAGCTCCATGTTACTCTTCACGTTAGTGATTTTAACGTGACTACTAACATGGGCACTCTTGGCTTAGTCCAATGTTAGTGACAAAGGTGAGTGTCACTAACGTTGGCGATTGCTTCCTCCCCCCACGTTAGAGTTCACGTTAATTGGATTAACATGGCTCTTAACGTGGCTAGATGTGCCTTTGTGGAACGTTAGTGGCATTCACTTTTACCACTAACGTTGGAGCTCCTCTTTTCCTCCATGTTAGTTACCACGTTAATGTACTTAACGTGGCAACTAACGTGGGCTATGATGGCGTTGAAGGCATTATTGGCGATCACTTTTTCCCTTAATGCTACAAGCTTGTCCCCGTTCCATGTTAGTGGTCACGTTAATTAGCTTAACGTGACAACTAACATGGCTCCTTCTTGCTTCCTTTGTCCTGAAATCAAGCAATTAAAGTGCATCAAATCTCTGTTCCAAGTCATGAGATTACGCATCATCAATTATATAATTCAATTCCTACCTAATTCTCATGAAATCATGTAAAGTTCACAATGTTTGCTTGAATCATGGTGTAAGTGTATTTTCATCCAAAACTTGCTTAATTACTAAGAAAATGCATGAAACTACCCTAAAACAGTAAAGAAAAGGTAAGTGAAACTGGCCAAGATGCCCTGGCATCACAACACCAAACTTAAAGCTTGCTTGTCCCTAAGCAAGTACTGAAACATAGGAAAAATGAATGAAAGAACAAGATAAACAATCCATTGTTATAGAAGTCAAGTTCTTGGTTTATGGGGTTTCATGCATAGCAACTTAGGTTCATTCCTTCACTGGTCTTCAGGTCTTTATACTGCCCTTGAATACTTGCTTGATTGCATCCTTTGAGACTTCTTATTTATTGATCCTCCCTTCTTTTCCAGGGTTTATTGCATTCTTTTTAGGCTCAGTGCTTTGTGAGAGGGCGACTCTTTAAGATAAGCTTTCAGCCAACACTCCCGAACCAGTTGGTTCAAGGTGCTAGGTGTTGAGACACCCCTAAGGACTTAACCCCTCAAGTCTCTTTCCCCCAGACATGCACACCACAGGCACATGGTTTGTTATTCTTTTCTTTCTTGAGACCTTGGTGTCCAGCACCTCTTTGGGTTACTAAGTGCTCTGTAGCAAAGGTTGCTCTTAATAGTGGACTTTCAGCTGATAATCCCGGGTTAGTTAACCCAAGTTACCAAGTGATAAGGAACCCCTGAGAGATTATTCATCCAAGCATATCCCTTGCACAGGAACACCACAGACACATGCCTCAATATTCAAACCCTTGGTGCCTAGCCTTATTTCTTATAACTTTTCTTTCCTTTTTATACTCTTATTGTTCTTTCCCTTTTTCTTATTAGGATCTTGTTAATTGGTTAGTCTCAATAGGATGTGTTCCAAGCATGTGATTTAGAGCATATAATTACCTAATTACCTTGTTGGTGAACCAACATAGCTAATTAATTATCATGCCACAAACTTAAGAACTCACTTCACAAGATAAACCCACTCTTGTTTTTCATAACATTTTCTTTTTAATTGACTTAAAAGGACAAGTATACATATAAGCAAGATGACAATGGAAAGCCAAGGACCTAGACCAACACACTTAGACTTAAACACTGAAATTTTGAAGGCAGAATTAAAAGTTCCTAAGCTACTATGGAAGCATGTTCTATTTCATACATGATTTTCCTTATTTAAAACTTGAAAAAGATAAAACGAAGAGGGAACTCCACCACCTTTTACTTATTGAAATGCTTATGTCCCTTTGTTTCCTTTGTCTTGGGATCCTTCTTGATTTCTCGAATCCCCATTTCCCTTGCGCTTTCCGATTAGCTTTTTCCAGAAACCAGCATCATCCACCTTCTTCTTCAATGCTTCCTTCTGTTGTTTTACCTTCCCCTCCTCTTGTTCTGTTAGGTCTTTGCAAACTGCATCATATATTGGGATGGCAGGGTGTAAATTATGCATATACCCAGCCACATAAGTCAACTTAGCTTGAGTATTTATGCTAAACTCTTCCCGATGTAGCTGCCGTCCTTCATTGAGCATGCTGAACTCATTGAATGCTTTCATCTGAGACAACTGACGTTGGTTGAGTTCTTGGAGGTGCTTGTCCTGACGCTCTTGCCTTTCAGTTACTTGATTGATGGCTTGGGTGAGCTGCGAGTAATGCTCCTGTTGCTGCTCTATTTGTTGTTTCTGCCACTCCCTTTATTGATTCATCCAATTAGAGAGCAGTTCTTCTTGACGATCCATTCTTTGGGATTGAACGTGTAGTTGTTGTTCTTGTCCCTCCATATAACTCCTTGCTAGATCTTCAATGGCTCCTTGAATGTGATTCAAGTTTATGTTAGTTGGATCGTAGTACTCTTCTTGCTGGTATTCTTCTTGATGAGGTTTTTCTTGTGATGTTCTTTTCCTAATCTGAGGCCTTCTTTGTTGTTGAGCGGGTGTCACATAGGTTATACGCTGGAGCGTAACTAACCTCCCAGGATTTACCCATTTTGGATTGTTATCTTCGAATACCACCTTGGCTTTCATACATAGTCTAAGGATGGTGCTGGGGTACCAAAGTCTAGCACCCGGATCATTTTTCTCGGTTGAATCTTGGATTCCCTCAGCTATAATTTCGTGCACATTGATGCCTCCACCCTTTATTAAGCAATGTACCATAGTAGCTCAAGCAATGTTGACCTCAGAATTGTTTGCGGCTGGGAGGATAGATCTCCTCACGAGCTCAAACCATCCCTTGGCTTTCGGGATGAGGTCTTCTCTCCTAATGAAACACGGTCTTCTATCTGAGTACCTTTCCTAATCAGATCCTATAACACACATATCTTTCACAATTTCTTCAAGTTCATCATTGTCGGGGCCATAACTTATTCTTACTTGATAACTAGGCTCATCAAAATGTGGCAATCTCAGCTGAAGAGTCCTTGTTATAACATTGGGGCTGAAGTCTACCTCTGTTCCTCTCACGTAGCTTTTGAAGGTGGGAGCCCTGGTAGTGTCTTCTCTGGCCACATTGGCATGTAACTCCTTGATGAGATTTGCATTTATCTTTGTTTCTGGGTTCGTCAGCTTTTGCCAACCCCTCTGTTCAATCTTCTCTCTAATCTGTGGGCACTCATCCTCATTGAACTGGAATGTCAACTTTGGTAACATTTTCTTGTGTCTTATCCGTTCAAATTGGAGCTCATGGAAGGCGGTCTTGAATCTCCCTGCATCGAAAGGAATGCTCTCCACTGGTTCCTTCCCCTTTCGCCTCTTGGAGCTTGATGATGCCATGAGTAAGAATTGGTGTGTGAAGGTGTTGAGTGTGTGTGTTCGAAAGCGAGAAGAGAGATGGATTGAGAGGATAATTGCACATGGAATGGGTTAGAGTGGGGGTTATATAGGAGGATGATGAGATTGAAAGGTGTGGATTGATAGAAAAACCCAATGGTGGATGGTTGGGGTTAGCACTAGATAGGCACAAGGATCACCACATTTATGAATTGATTGGTTCGGTCTCCAAGGCTATCCTACTCCCAATGTTAAATGGCAACACTTCCCAAGGTACTCCCCTTGAAGACAAGTGTGTAGTTCCTTTGGTGAAGTAGCCGAACCCCCCTTTAATTGGTTGTCCCTTCAATTTCTTCCAACACTCCCTTCAAATTCCTTGCAAGACAAAAGAAAAGAGAGATTAGTTTGAATTGTGGCGGTAAAAAAAGAAAAATTTTGGAGGCTAGCCACCATTTTTTTATTTTTGCTTTTGACTAACTAAGAGCCATTCCTGAATGCAAACCAACCGACCCTCAAGTGCTCATGCATGCAACGTTGGTGATACCAAACTTAGTTTGTGATCATGTGGTGAAAAAAAAAAGATTTGATTAAGGCTCTAAGGTTGACATAACATGAATTGTGTTCAAGCCCTCTTAGTGTGCCTTGAACACCAAACTTGTCATTCACTATATGCTGCATGTAGAGAGTCTTATAAGTGCTTGTCAAAGTTGATTTAGAATTCATTAACCTTGCTTTATTAACTACTATTAAAGATTAAAAAGAAAGGATATGGAATATGGGTTGCCTCCCATGAAGTGCTTCTTTAGCGTCATTAGCTTGACGTTTGGCC
Organism: Arachis hypogaea; assembly: GCF_003086295.3. Taxonomy (NCBI): domain Eukaryota; kingdom Viridiplantae; phylum Streptophyta; class Magnoliopsida; order Fabales; family Fabaceae; genus Arachis; species Arachis hypogaea. The sequence continues at coordinate 57,244,004 of NC_092040.1, forward strand.
TTTGTCAGGATGGTTAGTAGTGTTTCAAATCTTCCTCTCTTGCAGTGAATCTGTCTCCATTGGCTTCGTTAAGAAGCTCCACATGTTCTAAGGACAGAATTTTGCTAATGGTGTACACTTGAGGTAGCTGAGATGGGATGGTGGGGAGATGAGGTGGTATAGGTGGAAGATAAGTAGAGACCACTTCATCTCCTGGAGAGAAACCCTCTGTAGGAATCTTCTTGTTCCTCCATCCCCTTGGGGCCTTTTTCCTTGTTTCCCTTGATGTTACTTTGCTCCTTGTGGTTTCTTCTTTTAGGATGGTTTTGTTGCTTGTCTCATGTGACTCTGGTGGGTCTAACTCCTCTTGGTTTACACTTGGCTATTGCTCCTTCTGACCATATTGCTTGTCATCCATAGGGATTCTCAGGTGTGGTGCTTGTGCTCTTGTGCTTGTCTCTTCCATCAGTTCCTTATTGTGCTCTTCCATTGACTCTTTGTTATCATGATTAGCTTCTTGTGAGGGTTTAAAGGCATTAAAGGTGAGTTGTTCATCGTGTATCCTCAATATTAGTTCTCCTCTCTCCACATCTATAAGCGCCCTGGCTGTGGCTAAGAATGGTCTCCCAAGAATGATGGGATGGATGTGATTCTCTTCCATCTCCAAGATAACAAAGTCTGTGGGAAGGAAGTAGTTCCCAACCTTCACTAACACATTTTCAACCACTCCTATTACCTGTTTTTGAGTTTTGTCAGCCAGTTTGATGATTACGTCCGTGGGTGTTAGCTCATTTATTTGAAGCTTTTTCATGAGTGATAGAGGCATTAAGTTGATGCTTGCCCCCGGGTCACAGAGTCCCTTATCAATCATTATTTCTCTTATAGCACAGGGGATGTGAAAACTCCCTGGGTCTATTTGGATGAGAGCACTGCACTCCCTATTCATCACTATTGTAGGTGGCTCTATTTGGATGAGAGCACTGCACTCCCTATTCATCACTATTGTTTGCCCACCCTTCAGTGAATTCTTTTTGGTTAGCAGCTCCTTTATTTATTTGATGTATGAGGGCATCTGCTGCAGAGCCTTAATGAACGGTATGTTCACATGAAGGGATGCAAACGTGTCGAGGAGCCTTGAATATACTCTCCTTGTTACACCACCCTTGAGCCTTTGGGAAAAAGGTGTATATGGGTTCAGAGTCTCCTCTTTCCTTAGCTCCTCGCTGTGTGTGGGATGGGGTGCTTGATTTCTCTCTTCATGTTTTTCTTTTGGATTGTCTTGAGATTGTTCTGTTTGTGTGTTTGCTTCTTCCACACTCTTCTTATCACTTAGAGTGATCATCTTGCATTCTTCCCATCTTACTTTCTTTGCCTCTCCTCTTGGGTTCTTCTCTGTGTCACTTGGGAAACATTCAGTAGGTTTGGGAAACTGTTGAGATAGATACCCCACTTGGGACTCCATCCTCTTGATGGTGTCTCCCTGGTTTTTGATATTGGCTCGTACTTCATCCTTGAACACTCTGTTGTCTTGGACTTCTTTACATATGTCTTCAAGTAAAGTCTTAATTCTGGAGAGTCTATCTTCGGTTGGTGATGGTGGGTTGAGGTTAGAATGTTGAGAGTGGTCATGTTAGTTTTGACATGGATGTTGAGAAGGGTGATTAGGTGGGTGTTGATATGATCTCTGTGAGGGATTTTGGTGAGTTGCATTGTTGTTGGGATTGTGGTTGTGGCGTCTCTGGTCTTGGCCTTGGTCTTGTTGATTTTCCCACCCAAAATTAGGGTGATTTCTTGATGACTTACATCATCTACCCTTCTTTCTTGCATAAAGAAGGCCAGAAAAGAGCACAAATCTTATTTGATCAGTACAATTCATGCATTATTTGATGAATATTATGGTACACTACTTTGAGATGTGTTGTGCTGAATTTCAGGTGAAAAGGCATCTAAAATGGGAAGAAGACAAACAAGAAGCTGGGCGTGTTAAACTGGCGTGCAACTTGGGAGCAAACGCCACAAAAATGCATTTGCGTGGCACGCCAGGAGCTAAGTGTGGCACGCGAGTACTGAATTCCAGAAGGGAGATCCAAGCATGTATGTGAGCGTGGCACGCCAGGGACGGGCGTGGCACATTAGTACAAAATTCGAGAAAGCAAAATGGAGGACAGAAAAGGGGCGTGGCACGCCAGGTTGGGTGTGGCACGCCTGACCCATCAACTACTATGGGCGTGCCACTTGAGCAAAGGGGCGTGGCACGCTAACTCACCATCTCAAGAAGAACCTCCACTATGGCATGCCACTTGGTATCGAAGGCGTGGCACGCCAGCTCCAAAAAGTCACTTTGGCGTGCCACTTGAAGACCCAGGCATGGCACGCCAAGCTTGAAGAGTGCACAAATACATGGGTGTGCCACTTGAGCAGCATGGCGTAGCACACTGGTACAATGATCCAAAGAAGGGGATGAAGGCAATTGAAGACTGGGCGTGCCACTTGAGGTCGAAGGCGTGGCACGCCAACCTCTCAACCTCACGTAGGCATGCCACTTGAGCAACTAGGCGTGGCACGCCAATGCACAAGATAACATGAGCAAGGACTGGGCGTGCCACTTGGTGTCGAAGGCGTGGCACACTAATCCGAGCATGTCACTATGGCGTGCCACTTGAAGGCCGAGGCGTGGCACGCCAACTACTAGAACAAGACAAGATCATGGGCGTTGCACGCCAACCTTTAGGCGTGGCACGCTGGTATAAGTTTCTAGAGTGGATGGAAGAGGCCAATTACATGGTGCGTGCCACTTGGTGTCGAAGGCGTGGCACGCCATTCACTATTCTTCACTTATGCGTGCCACTTGAGCAACCAGGTGTGGCATGCCAGTGTCATTTAGAAGGCAAAGAAGCATTGGGGCGTGCCACTTGAGTTCGTGGCGTGGCATGCCAAACAAAGGAACCATTCACTCACAAAGGGGCATGGCACACCAGACCCTGGGCGCGCCACGCTAGTGCAACTTTCCAGAGGAGCTTAGCCAAGCACATAACAAGGGCATGGCATGCTAGACCCTGGGCGTGCCACGCCAGTTCAAGTTTCCAGAAGCAAAGGAAAGTGGAAAAAGCAAAGGGCGTGCTACTTGAGCTCGAAGGCGTGGCACGCCAACACAAGATTTCCACTATGGCGTGCCACTTGAGTTCGAAGGCGTGGCATGCCAAGGTTGATAGAGAGACGAGAGTGCCACTTGAAGGATTGAGCGTGGCACGCCAAGCTAGTTTTAAGGGCACGTGATACGCCGGTAGAGTGCCAGCCACACGCCAGCTAAGAAGTCATGCTTGTTGAGTGTTTTCTTCTTTTATTTTTACTAGGAGTAGTATAAATACCCCCAAGGAATACTGAAGAGGGGTTAAGCAGTTAGTTATAGATCCACTTTTACACTCCACTTTTGAGTACTTTTCAAGCTATGAGTAGCTAACTTCCCTCTCATTGAGAGAGGAAGCTCTTTTGTACTTGATGGATTGATAATAGTGAAATTCTTCTTCACTTCATCTTCTCTTGATTTGATAGAAGGAATTTCGTTTTTAATGCTTAGTGTTCAATTATCTTGGGAAAGAGATTGAATGCAATTGGGTTTCATGGGAACCTTGGGAAAGGAAACATGAAACCAGGCTTGAAATCCCTTCTCATAATTGAGTAGAATCTGGGTTTTGGTGATGGGATATGTGACATGTAATCCCTCCTTTACCTGGACCTATGAGGGTATGTGGTATAATCAGGGACCAAGCATATCTCTCTTCATGAGCAATTAGACCAAGGAATTGGCTATTGATCAAGAACTGAGAGATTGAGTCACCAAGGGATTGGGGCTCAATCAATCATGATTGCCAAGAGGTCAATGAGTTGCATGATTGAAGAAGATATAAGCTAGATTTGATCCAAAGAGACAACATCTCCCAATCTCAATGAATTTCCCCATTCTTATCTATCCATTTCTTTACAGCTTAATTTTACATTCAGCAATTCCCCACTCCCATTTACATTCAAGTCATTTATGATTCAGCACTTTACATTCTGCAATTTCCATTTCTGCACTTTATTGCTTTTCTTTATATTCTAGTCATTTACATTTATGTCATCACTTACAATTCTGCACTTCACAATCTTACTGATCTGCTTGACTAATTCATCAATCAATTAAAACTGCTTGGATTTGCCAATCTCTGTGGATACGATCCCACTCCACTGTGGGTTATTACTTGGCGATAATTTTGGTGTGCTTGCCAAAAGAACTAATTCACTAATTTTTGAAAGGGGTAGTAAATTCTGGTCATCAAGTTTTATGGCACCGTTGCCGGGGATTGGCTTAAATATGACAGTGATTATATTGATTGGAGAGCTAGATTAAGTAATTTAATTTCCTTGTTATTTTAATTTCTTTATTTAGCATTTTTTATTTTGAGCTCTATTTCCTTCTTCTTTGATTATCTTAATTAGTGTCCATATTTCCACTCTTCTAACTGTTTGATCAATTCCACCACTCACACTAACAACTATTCTAACAATAGTAATTTCTTCATCCATTTTCTTTCATGCTTTTTGCCTTGATTGGTTATATGACAGGTAGGAGAAGCGGGGCTTCAACTTCCTTTGATTATGAACCTGAGAGGACCTTCCTTAGATTAAAGATGGAAGCAAAACGGAAGAGAGTCGTTGGTGCTGAGGAAGAGGAAGAGTATTTTGAAACAAACATGGAGGAGAATATGGAGAATCATCATGAGGAAAAAGTTCATAACCATGTCAGGGGAGGCCCAGTCAATCATGATGGGTAAGAAAGGAGAGTCTTAGGCTCCTACATCAACCCAAACCCAGGAAATTACGACAGCAGCATCCTAAAGCCAACAATTCATGCCAATAACTTTGAACTGAAGCCTCAGCTCATCACACTTGTTCAGAATAATTGCTCATATGGAGGGAGTGCCCAAGAAGATCCCAACCAACATCTCAGCACATTCTTGAGGATATGTGATATTGTAAAGTCCAACGGGGTACAACCTGACATCTACAAACTACTCTTGTTCCCTTTCTCACTCAGAGATAAGGCAGCAAAGTGGTTGGAATCATTCTGATGAGCGGATAATTTATACGCTTTTTGGCATTATTTTTAGGTAGTTTTTAGTAAGATCAAGCTACTTTTAGGGATGTTTTTATTATTTTTTATGCAAAATTCATATTTCTGGACTTTACTATGAATTTTTGTGTTTTTTTGTGATTTCAGGTATTTTCTGGCTAAAATTGAGGGACCTGAGCAAAAATCTGATAGGAAGCTGACAAAGGACTGCTGATGCTATTGGATTCTGACCTCCCTGCACTCGAAATGCATTTTCTGGAGCTACAGAACTCCAAATAGTGCGATCTTAATTGGGTTGGAAAGTAGACATCTAGGGCTTTCCAGCAATATATAATGGTCCATACTTTATTCGAGTTTAGATGACGCAAAACCGGCGTTCAATGCCAGCTCCATGCTGCATTCTGGAGTAAAACGCCAGAAACACGTCACGAACCAGAGTTAAACGCCAAAAATACGTTACAACTTGGCATTTAACCCCAAGAGAAGTCTCTGTACATGTAAAGCTCAAGCTCAGCCCAAGCACACACCAAAGTTGGCCCCAGAAGTGGATTTTTGCACTAAGACTTATTTCTGTAAACCCTAGTAGCTAGTTTAGTATAAATAGAACTTTTTACTATTGTACTAGGCGTCTAGTCTTTGGATTGATCTTTAATTAGTGTATGCAATTTTAGACCTTCATGGGGGCTGGCCATTTGGCCATTTCTGGACCATCACTTATGTATTTTCAACGGTGGAGTTTCTACACACCATAGATTAAGGTGTGGAGCTCTGCTGTACCTCGAGTATTAATGCAATTACTATTGTTCTTCTATTCAACTTAGCTTATTCGTATTTTAAGATATTTGCTGCACTTCAACATGATGAATGTGATGATTCGTGACACTCATCATCATTCTCACCTATGAACGCGTGCCTGACAACCACTTTCGTTCTACCTTAGATTGAGCGCGTATCTCTTAGCCTCCATTCCGAAAGATCGGAGTCTTCGTGGTATAAGCTAGAATTATTGGTGGCCATTCCTAAGATCTGGAAAGTCTAAACCTTGTCTGTGGTATTCCGAGTAGGATCTGAGATGGAATGACTGTGACGAGCTTCAAACTCGTGAGTGTTGGGCGTAGTGACAGACGCAAAAGAATCACTGGATTCTATTCCGACATGATCGAGAACCGACAGATGATTAGCCGTGCTGTGACAGAGCATTTGAAACATTTTCACTGAGAGGATGGGAAGTAGCCATTGACAACGGTGACACCCTACATACAGCTTGCCATAGAAAGGAGTATGAAGGATTGGAGGAAGGCAGTAGGAAAGCAGAGATTCAGAAGGGACAAAGCATCTCCAAACACTTATCTGAAACTCCCACCAATGATTTACATAAGTATCTCTATCTCTATTTTATGCTTTATTTATCTTTATATTCGAAAACCATTATAACCATTTGAATCTGCCTAACTGAGATTTACAAGATGACCATAGCTTGCTTCATACCAACAATCTCTGTGGGATCGACCCTTACTCACGTAAGGTATTACTTGGACAACCCAGTGCACTTGCTGGTTAGTTGCGTGAAGTTATGACAAAGTGTGATTCACGTTTGAGAGCACCAAGTTTTTTGCGCTGTTGCCGGGGATTGTTAGAGTTTGGACAACTGACGGTTTATCTTGTTGCTCAGATTAGGTAATTTTCTTCTTATTTTGTTTTCAAAAAGTTTTCAAAAATTTTTCAAAATTTTTTTTTTCACTGTTTTCGTTTTTCTAAAAATAAATTTTCGAAAAATCCAAAAAATATTTAATAAAATCATAAAAAACCAAAAATATTTTGTGTTTCTTGTTTGAGTCTAGTGTCAATTTTTAAGTTTGATGTCAATTGCATGTTCTTAAAATTCTTGCATTTTTCGAAAAATTCAGGCATGGTCTTCAAGTTGTTTTTGGTAAGTCTTTGTGTTTGATCTTCATATTTTCTTGTTTTGTATCTTTTGTTGTTTTTCATATGCATTTTTGCATTCATAGTGTCTAAGCATGAAAAATTTCTAAGTTTAGTGTCTTGCATGTTTTTCTTTTCTTGAAAATTTTTCAAAAATAAGTCTTGATGTTCATCTTGATCTTCAAAGTGTTCTTGGTGTTCATCTTGACATTCATAGTGTTCTTGCATGCATAATTGGTTTTGATCCAAAATTTTCATGTTTTGGGTCATATTTGTGTTTTTCTCTCTCATCATTAAAAATTCAAAAAAAATCAAAAAATATCTTTTCCTTATTTCTTTCATAAATTTCGAGATCTTTGGGTTGACTTAGTCAAAAAATTTTAAAATAAGTTGTTTCTTGTTAGTCAAGTCAAGATTTCAATTTTAAAAATCTTATCTTTTCAAAATCTTTTTCAAAATCAAATCTTTTCTTTTTCCTTTTGTTATTTTTGAAAATTTTTTAAAATTGATTTTCAAAATCTTTTTCTTATCTTTATTTCATGATTTTCGAAAACTTTACTAAAAATTAATGTGATTGATTCAAAAATTTGAATTTGTTACTTTCTTGTTAAGAAAGGTTCAATCTTTAAATTTTAGGATCATATCTTTTAGTTTCTTGTTAGTCAAGTAATCAATTTTAATTTTAAAAATAAAAGCTTTTTAATTTCCTTTTCAAATCTTTTTCAAAATATCTTTTCAATCATATCTTTTTAATCATATCTTTTTCAAATCATATCTTTTTCAAAATCAATTTCAAAAATATTTTCCAACTTCTTATCTTTTCAAATCTTTTTCAACTAACTAATTGACTTTTTGTTTGTTTCTTATCTTTTTCAAAACTACCTAACTACTTCTCTCTCTCTAATTTTCGAAATTTCCTTCCTCTTTTTCAAAATTCTTTTTAATTAACTAATTGTTTCAAATTGTAATTTTAATTTTATTTCTTCTCTTAATTTTCGAAAATCACTAACTTTTTTTTTCAAAAACAATTTTCGAAAACTCTTCTCTCTTCTCTCTTTCTATTTATTTATTCATTTACTAACACTTCTCTTCATATTAAAATTCAAACCCTCTCTTCTTTTATGTGTTCGAATTTTTCTCTTCTCCTTCTTCTATTCTTTTCTTCTTCTACTCACATAAAGGAATATCTATATTGTGACATAGAGGATTCCTCTTCTTTTCTGTTCTCTTCTTTTTTATATGAGCAGGAGCAAGGACAAGAATATTCTTGTTGAAGCAGATCCTGAACCTGAAAGGACTCTGAAGAAGAAGCTGAGAGAAGCTAAAGCACAACAATTCAGAGAAAACCTTAAAGAGAATCTCGAAAAAGAAGGAGACATGGCCGAACCCAATAATAATGCAAGGAGGATGCTTGGTGATTATACTACACCTACTTCCAATTTTTATGGAAGAAGCATCTCAATCCCTGCCATTGGAGTAAACAATTTTGAGCTGAAGACTCAACTAGTTGCTCTAATGCAACAGAACTGCAAGTTTCATGGACTTCCATCAGAAGATCCCTATCAGTTTTTAACTGAGTTCTTGCAGATATGTGATACTGTTAAGACTAATGGAGTAGATCCTGAAGTCTACAGGCTCATGCTTTTCCCTTTTGCTGTGAGAGACATAGCTAGAACATGGTTGGACTCACAACCTAAAGATAGCTTGGACTCTTGGGGTAAGCTGGTCACGGCCTTCCTGGCCAAGTTCTTTCCTCCGCAAAAGCTGAGCAAGCTTAGAGTGGATGTTCAGACCTTCAAGCAAAAAGATGGTGAATCCCTCTATGAAGCTTGGGAAAGATACAAGCAGTTGATCAAAAAGTGTCCTTTTGGCATGCTTTCAGAATGGACCATCTTGGATGGTCTGTCTGAATTGTCTAAGATGTCACTGGACCATCCTGCAGGTGGATCCATTCACCTAAAAAAAATGCCTGCAGAAGCTCAAGAACTCATTGACATGGTTGCAAATAACCAATTCATGTACACCTCTGAGAGGAACCCTGTGAGTAATGGGACACCTCAGAAGAGGGGAGTTCTTGAAATTGATACTCTGAATGCCATATTGGCTCAGAACAAAATATTGACTCAGCAAGTCAACATGATTTCTCAGAGTTTGAATGGATGGCAAAATGCATCCAACAGTACTAAAGAGGCATCTTCTGAATAAGAAGCTTATGATCTTGAGAACCCTGCAATGGCAGAGGTGAATTACATGGGTGAACCCTATGGAAACACCTATAATTCCTCATGGAGAAATCATCCAAATTTCTCATGGAAGGATCAACAAAAGCCTCAATAAGGCTTTAATAATGGTGGAAGAAATAGGTTTAGCAATAGCAAGCCTTTTCCATTATCTTCCCAGCAACAGACAGAGAAATCTGAGCGGAGCCCCTCTAGCTTAGTAAACATAGTCTCTGATCTATCTAAGGCCACTTTAAGTTTCATGAATAAAACAAGGTCCTCCATTAGAAACTTGGAGGCACAAGTGGGTCAGTTGAGTAAGAAAATCACTGAAATTCCTCCTAGTACTCTCCTATGCAATACAGAAGAGAATTCAAAAAGAGAGTGCAAGGCCATTGATATAATTAAAATGGCTGAATCCAAAGAGGAAGGGGAGGACGTGAATCCCAATAAGGAAGACCTCATGGGACGTCCCCCAGATAGAAAGGAGTTTCCTATTGAGGACCTAAAGGAATCTGATGCTCATATAGAGACCATAGAGATTCCATTAATTTTTTTTTGCCATTCATGAGCTCTGAGAATTATTCTTCCTCTGAAGAGGATGAAGATGTAACTAAAGAGCAAGTTGCTCAATATCTTGGAGCCATCATGAAGCTGAATGCCAAGTTGTTTGGTAATGAGACTTGGGTAGATGAACTAAATACATGGGTTCAGCAAACTTTACCTCAAAAGAAACAAGATCCTGGTAAATTTATAATACCCTGTACCATAGGCACCATGACCTTTGAGAAGGCTCTATGTGATCTGGGGTCAGGTATAAATCTTATGCCACTCTCTGTAATGGAGAAACTGGGATCTTTGAGGTACAATCTGCAATAATCTCATTAGAGATGGCAGACAAGTCAATAAAACAAGCTTATGGATTGGTAGATGACGTGTTAGTGAAGGTTAAAGGCCTTTACATCCCTGCTGATTTCATAATCCTAGACACTGGGAAGGATGAGGATGAATGCATCATCCTTGGAAGACCCTTCCTAGCCACAACAGGAGCTGTGATTGATGTTGACAGAGGAGAGCTAGTCCTTCAATTGAATGGGGACTACCTTGTGTTTAAAGCTCAAGGATCTTCCTCTGCAACCATGGAAAAGAGGCACGATAAGCTTCTCTCAATACAGAGTCAAACAAAGGCCCCACAATCAAACTCTAAGTTTGGTGTTGGGAGGCCACAACCAAATTCTAAGTTTGGTGTTGAACCCCCATATTCAAACTCTAAGTTTGTTGCTGGGAGGTCCCAACAATGCTCTGAACATCTGTAAAGCTCCATGAGAGCTCACTGTCAAGCTATTGACATTAAAGAAGTGCTTATTGGGAGGTGATGGTGTTTTTGTGGAAAAATGAATTTCCAAACACATAGATCTAACCGGCAAGTATACCAGGTCACATCAAGTAGTAATAACTCACTTAGAGTGAGGTCGATCCCATAGGGATTGATGGATCAAGCAACTTTAGTGGGTGATTAGTTTAGTCAAGCTAACATTGAAGTAAATTGTGTGAAGTTGATCAACAGAAAGTAAATTGCAGGAATGATAAAGTTGCAAAATGTAAATGGGCAGAAAACTTAAAGAGCAAAAATTGTAGAAACTTAAATGACAAGAAATATAAATTGCATTGAATATAAAAGGGAGTGGGAGCAGGGAATTTAAATAAAAGAAGTAGATCAAAGCTTAGAACACTTGCAGGGAATTAAACTTGCAGAAAAAGTAAACTAGATCATGAACAGAAATGTAAAATGAAGAACAAGTGCAGAAGAATTAAATTGCTTGAAAGTAAATTAAAAGCCAATGGAACAGTAAAAACAGAAGAGCAGCCAAGAACTCAACTCAATTGCAAAATAAAATTGAAGATCTCAGGGAATCAAAGAGACTAGAGAACAAGTCTAGATCTCAAGCCCTTCCTTGATTCAACAGCAAATAGATTGAAGAAGAAATAGAGATGGAAGCAGTAAAGAGAGCCTTGATTCAAATCAAAATTCCTTGAATTATGCAGAAGAACAAAGCAGAGATGTTGCAGATGGAGAATGAAAACAGAATTCCTTTCAATCTCAATCCAAAATTCAAACAGAAAGGAAAATTAAAAGAGAGAGAGAGCTATCTACTACTACTACTCCCTAATGGAGCAAGCCCCCTTCTAATGGAGCCTCCTTTTTTACAAAGATGGAAATGATGCCTTATATAGGCTTTATAAAATAAAATGAAATTGAAATGAAAAACAAATTAAATGAAAATCCTAATTCTAGCTTGTTCTTGTGCCTTTGAGTGATGATGTGGGCTTTAGCTTGCTTTGGATTTGAGGAGAAATGGGTTTGCTTGGCCTTGATTCAATTTGGAGAGGAATTGAATTTAAATGATATTTTGGTTGAATTTTGGCCCATGATGCTCCCAGGAGGCTGCTCTGCTCTTGTGGAGGGCAGAGCAGGGAAGCTTTGTGTGGGCACCCTTGCGCGCTCCAAGTCCTCTTGGTCCGTGTTATGTTGCGTGACATGCTTCCCTGGGCCATGCCAATTTTGTGTGCCATGCACCCATAAATGCTGCTCTGCCCTTCACAAGGGCAGGGCAGCGCAAGCTTTCCTTGTTCTTGGGTGAGGTCCCAAGTTTGAAACTTGCTGTAAGCATTTGGGGAGCAATTTTCCTTGATTTTCCATGAAGAGAGAACGACATTGCCCTGCTCTCCAAGAGGGCAGAGCAGAAAAATGAGTGCTACTTTGCTTTGGAGTAAGGCTCCAGCTTCGAACCTTGGTGGAAGCACTTTGGTTTATTTTCGCTTATTTTTGGCCCTTAACGATGCCTTTCACTCATGCCTCAATTGTATGCCAAATATGGATTGCTATATATCGTTGGAAAGCCCTGAATGTCAGCTTTCCAACGCAACTAGAAGCACATCAATTGGACGTCTGTAGCTCAAGTTATAGCCCTTTGAAGTAGGCATGGTCATGTTGTGAGCGCCCAGATTTTAACTTAGCGAAAATTTGCTTCCAACCTCACTTTTTTTCATCATGATATTGCCCTGCCCTTGGCAAGAGCAGGGAAATGTGCGTGCTGGTTGCTTCCTCCTTTAATTTGGTCATCGGCCACGCTTTTAAAATCGTGGCCTAAGGCTCCAAAGTGTACCCCAACTTCAAAGTGTACCCCAAAGCTCTTTTTTTCTCCTTTTTAGCTTATTTTGTGCCTCTTTGCTTCTTTTCTTCTTATTTCCTACAGGATTTTTAAAATTAAAAGATCAAGAAAATATATCATTTAAGCACAAAAGCATTCAATATTTAAGCACAAATCATCAATTTCTTGTATGAAAAAGCATAGAAAAATAGGTATATGATGACTTGTCATCAGGAGGCAACCTTATTTATCTATATTTCTATTGTTCTTTTATGTTTTATTAGGTTTATGATCATGTGGAGTCACAAAATAATTGCAAAAATTAAAAACAGAATAAAAAATAGCAGAAGAAAAAGCACACCCTAGCGGAGGAACTCACTGGCGTTTAAACGCCAGAAACATGCTGCAGAATGGCGTTGAACGCCCAAAACAAGCATGGAAGTGGCGTTTAACGCCAGAAACATGCTGCAGTCTGGCGTTAAACACCAGGATTGCATACAGAGGGCATTTTACACGCTTAAAAGGTGCAGGGATGAGATATCCTTGACACCTCAGGATCTGTGGACCCCACAGGATCCCCACCTACCTTCTCCCTCTCTCTCAAACCTTTTCATAACACTCTTCCCCAAACATCATTCACCAATCACATCCATCCACTCTTCCCCATAAAACCCCACTACCTTCAAATTCAAAATCTCTTCCCCACCCAAACCCACCCTAAATGACCGAACCCAACCCCTCTCCCTCTACTATATAAACCCCTCAACATCCTTCTTCATTTTCACACATCACTACCCTCTCTTCTCCCCCTTTGGCCGAATACACTTCTCTCTCCCTCTCCTCCATATCTTCTTCTTCTTCATCTATTCTTTCTTCTTTTGCTCGAGGACAAGCAACATTCTAAGTTTGGTGTGGTAAAATCATAGCCTTTTTTATTTTTCCATAACCATTAATGGCACCTAAGGCTGGAGAAACCTCTAGAAAGAGGAAAGGGAAGACAAAAACTTCCACCTCCAATTCATGAGAGATGGAGAGATTCATCTCAAAAGCCCATCAAGACCACTTCTATGAAGTTGTGGCCAAGAAGAAGGTGATCCCCGAGGTCCCTTTCATGCTCAAGAAAAATGAGTATCCGGAGATCCGACATGAGATCCAAAGAAGAGGTTGGGAAGTTCTTACCAACCCCATTCAACAAGTCGGGATCTTAATGGTTCAAGAGTTCTATGCAAATGCATGGATCACTAGGAACCATGATCAAAGCATGAACCCAAACCTAAAGAATTGGCTTACAATGGTTCGGGGGAAATGCTTAGATTTTAGTCCAGAGAACATAAGGTTGGCGTTCAACTTGCCTATGATGCAAGAAGACGCACGCCCCTACACTAGAAGGGTCAACTTTGATCGAAGGTTGGACGAAGTCCTTATGGACATATGTGTGGAAGGAGCTCAATGGAAAAGAGACTTGAAAGGCAAGCCGGTTCAATTGAGAAGACTAGACCTTAAGCCTGTGGCTAGAGAATGGTTGGAGTTCATCCAACGCTCCATTATCCCCACTAGCAACCGATCCAAAGTAATTATGGATCGGGCCATCATAATCCATAGCATCATGATTGGAGAGAAAGTAGAAGTTCATGATGTTATCTCTCTAGAACTCTACAAAGTAGCCGAAAAGCACTCTACCTTGGCAAGGCTAGCTTTTTCTCATCTCATTTGCCATCTATGCTACTTAGCTGGAGTTGTCATAGAAGGAGACATCCTCATTGAAGAGGACAAGCCCATCACTAAGAAAAGGATGGAGCAAACAAGAGAGCCTATTCATGGATCTCAAGAGATGCATGAGGAAGCTCATCATCAAGAAATCCCTGAGATGCCTCAAGGGATGCATTTTCCTCCAAATAACTATTGGGAACAACTCAACACTTCTCTAGAAGGATTGAGTCACAACATGAACCAATTAAGGGTGGAACACCAAGAGCACTCCATCATTCTCAATGAAATTAGAGAAGATCAAAGAGCTATAAGGGAGGAGCAACAAAGGCAAGGAAGAGACATAGAGGAGCTCAAGGACATCATTGGTCCTTCAAGGAGAAGGCGCCACCATCACTAAGGTGGACTCATTCCTTAACTTCCTTGTTCTCATCTCTCTGTTTTTCGGTTTTTGAGCTTCATGTTTGTCTATGTTTGTGTCTTTATTACATGATCATTAGTATTTAATGTCTATGTCTTAAGGCTATGAATAATTCCATGAATCCTTCACCTTTCTTAAATGAAAGATATTTTTAATACAAAAGAACAAGAAGTACATGAGTTTCGAATTCATCCTTGAAATTAGTTTAATTATATTGATGTGGTGACAATACTTTTTGTTTTCTGAATGAATGCTTGAACAGTGCATATTTTTGATCTTGTTGTTTATGAACGTTAAAATTGTTGGCTCTTGAAAAAATGATGAACAAGAGAAATGTTATTGATAATCTGAAAAATCATAAAATTGATTCTTGAGGCAAGAAAAAGCAGTGAATAACAAAAGCTTGTGGAAAAAAAGTGGCAAAAAAATAAAAGAAAAAGAAAAAAAGAAAGCAGAAAAAGCTAATAGCCCTTAAAACCAAAAGGCAAGGGTAAAAAGGATCCAAGGCTTTGCGCATCAATGGATAGGAGGGCCCAAGGAAATAAAATCCAGGCCTAAGCGGCTAAATCAAGCTGTCCCTAACCATGTGCTTGTGGCATGCAGGTCCAAGTGAAAAGCTTGAGACTCAGTGGTTAAAGTCGTGATCCAAAGCAAAAAGAGTGTGCTTAAGAGCTCTGGACACCTCTAACTGGGGACTTTAGCAAAGTTGAGTCACAATCTGAAAAGGTTTACCCAGTCATGTGTCTATGGCATTTATGTATCTGGTGGTAATACTGGAAAACAAAGTGGTTAGGCCCACGGCCAAGACTCATAAAGTAGCTGTGTTCAAGAATCAACATACTTAACTAGGAGAATCAATAACACTATCTGAACTCTGAGTTCCTATGGATGCCAATCATTCTAAACTTCAAAGGATAAAGTGAGATGCCAAAACTGTTCAGAAGAAAAAAGCTACAAGTCCCGCTCATCTAATTTGAACTAATATTCATTGATATTTTGGGATTTATAGTATATTCTTTTCTTTTTATCCTATTTGATTTTCAGTTGCTTGGGGACAAGCAACAATTTAAGTTTGGTGTTGTGATGAGCGGATAATTTATACGCTTTTTGGCATTGTTTTTAGGTAGTTTTTAGTAGGTTCTAGCTACTTTTAGGGATGTTTTTATTAGTTTTCATGCAAAATTCATAATTCTGGACTTTACTATGAGTTTGTGTATTTTTCTATGATTTTAGGTATTTTCTGGCTGAAATTGAGGGACCTGAGCAAAAATCTGATTCAGGCTGAAAAAGGAATGCTGATGCTATTGGATTCTGACCTCCCTGCACTCGAAATGCATTTTTTGGAGCTACAGAACTCCAAATGGTGCGCTCTCAATTGTGTTGGAAAGTAGACATCTAGGGCTTTCCAGAAATATATAACAGTTTATAATTTATTAGAGTTTAGATGATGCAAACTGGCGTTCAACGTCAGTTATGTGCTACATTCTGGAGTAAAACACCAGAAACACGTCACAAACCAGAGTTAAACGCCAAAAACACGTTAGAACTTGGCGTTTGACCCCAAGAGACGCCTCTGCACGTGTAAAGCTCAAGCTCAGCCCAAGCACACACCAAAGTGGGCCCCAGAAGTGGATTTCTACACTAAGACTTATTTATGTAAACCCTAGTAACTAGTTTAGTATAAATAGAACTTTTTACTATTGTACTGGAGGTCTTTTTCCCATATTTCAAATTCATATGTCCTTTGGGAAGGCTGGCCATTCGACCATGCATGGACCATCACTTATGTATTTTCAACGGTGGAGTTTCTACACACCATAGATTAAGGTGTGGAGCTCTGTTGTACCTCGAGTATTAATGCAATTACTACTATCTTCTATTCAATTCAGCTTATTCTTATTCTAAGATATTCGTTGCACTTCAATATGATGAATTTGATGATCCATGACACTCATCATCATTCTCACCTATGAACACATGACTGACAACCACTTTCGTTCTACCTTAGAACGAGCGTGTATCTCTTGGATTCCTTAATCAGAATCTTCGTGGTATAAGCTAGAATCCATAAGCAGCATTCTTGAGAATCTGGAAAGTCTAAACCTTGTCTGTGGTATTTTGAGTAGGATTCAGGGATTGAATGACTGTGACGAGTTTCAAGCTCGCGAGTGTTGGGCATAGTGACAGACACAAAAGGATCAATGGATCCTATTCTGACATGATCGAGAACCGTCAGATGATTAGCCATGCTGTGACAGAGCATTTGGACCATTTTCACTGAGAGGATGGGAGGTAGCCATTGACAATGGTGAAACCCAACATACAGCTTGCCATGAAAAGGAGTAAGAGTGATTGGATGAAAGCAGTAGGAAAGCAGAGATTCAGAAGGAATGAAGCATCTCCATACACTTATCTGAAGTTTCCACCAATGATTTACATATATCTCTATCTTTATTTTATGCATTATTTATTTTTATATTCGAAAACAATTATAACTATTTGAATCCGCCTGATTGAGATTTACAAGATGACCATAGCTTGCTTCATACCAACAATCTCCGTAGGATCGACCCTTACTCACGTAAGGTATTACTTGGACGACCCAGTGCACTTGCTGGTTAGTTGTGCGAAGTTGTGACAAAGTGTGATTCACGTTTGAGAGATCCAAGTCTATTGGCGCCTTTGTTGATGATCACAATTTCGTGCACCAGCAAGCTATGGTCATCTTATAAATCTCAGTCAGGCGGATTCAAATGGTTATGGAGTTTTAATGATTAAAAGATAAATAAAACATAAAATAAAGATAGAGATACTTACGTAATTCATTGGTGGGAATTTCAGATAAGCGTATAGAGATGCGTTGTTCCTTCTGAATTTCTGCTTTCCTACTGCCTTCATCGAATCCTTCATACTCCTTTCCATGGCAAGCTCTATGCTGGGTGTCACCGTTGTCAATGGCTACTTCCTGTCTTTTCAGTAAAAAAGGTCCTCTACGATTTCTGTACAGCTAATCAACTGTCGGATTGCTCGTCTCTGATGAAAAATACCATGCACAGATATCGTATGGCTAATCAGTTGTTGGTTCTCGATCGTGTAGGAATAGGATTTACTATCCTTTTGCGTCTGTCACCACGCCCTTCAGTCGCGAGTTTGAAGCTCGTCATAGTCATCCCATCCCAAATCCTACTCGGAATACCACAGACAAGGTTTAGACTTTCTAGATCTCAAGAATGTTACCAATTGATTCTACCTTATACCACAAAGACTCTAATCTCGGATTCAGATGCCCCATTGTCAGAGGGGAGTCGATGTGAATCGTTGATTAGAAACCCAAGAGATATACATTCAAGCTTATTTTCATGTAGAACGGAAGTGGTTATCAATCACGCATTCATAAGTGAGAATGGTGATGAGTGTCACATAATCATCACATTCATCATGTTCTTGTGTGTGAATGAATATCTTAGAATAAGAATAAGCATGAATTGAATAGAAGAACAATAGTACTTTGCATTAATACTTGAGGAACAGCAGAGCTCCACACCTTAATCTATGGTGTGTAGAAACTCCACCGTTGAAAATACATAAGTGAAAATAGGGAAGGCATGGCCGAATGGCCAGCCTCCCAAAACGTGAACAATGGTCCAAAGATGTTCAAAAAGCTCCCTAGTACAATAGTAAAAAGTTCTATTCATACTAAACTAGTTACTAGGGTTTACAGAAATAAGTAAATGATTTAGAAATCTACTTCTGGGCCCACTTGGTGTGTGCTTGGGCTGAGCATTAAAGCCTTCATGTGTAGAGGCCTTCTTTGGAGTTAAACACCAGTTTGTAGCTTGTTTCTGGCATTTGACTCTGGCTTGAAACTTGTTTCTAGCGTTTAATGCCAGAATATGGCAGAAAGCTAGCGTTGAACACCAGTTTGTGTCATCTACACTCGAGGGAAAGTATGAAGTATTATATATTTCTGGAAAGCCCTGGATGTCTACTTTCCAACGCAATTGAGAGCGCACCATTTGGGTTTTTTTAGCTCCAAAAATTCCATTTCGAGTGCAGGGAGGTCAGAATCCAACAACATCAGCAGTCCTTTTTCAGCCTCTGAATCAGATTTTTGCTCAGGTCCCTCAATTTTAGCCAGAAAATACCTGAAATCACAGAAAAACATACAAACTCATAGTAAAGTCCAGAAATGTAAATTTTGCATAAGAACTAATAAAAATATACTAAAAATTGAATAAAATATACTAAAAACTATATAAAAACAATGCCAAAAAGCGTATAAAATATCCGCTCTTATAACACCAAACTTAAATTGTTGCTTGTCGCCAAGCAACTGAAAATCAAATAGGATAAAAAGAAGAGAACATACAATGAATCTCACAACATCAATGAAACTTAGTCCCAATTAGATGAGTGGGGTTAGTAGCTTTTTTCTTCTGAACAGTTTTGGCATCTCACTTTATCCTTTGAAATTCAGAATGATTGGCATCTATAGGAACTCAGAATTTCAGATAGTGTTATTGATTCTCCTAGTTCAGTATGTTGATTCTTGAACACAACTACTTTTTAAGTCTTGGCCGTGGGCCTAACCACTTTGTTTTCTAGTATTACTACCGGATACATAAATGCTACAGACACATAACTGGGTGAACCTTTTCAGATTGTGACTCAGCTTTGCTAAAGGCCCCAGTTAGAGGTGTCCAGAGTTCTTAAGCACACTCTTTTTGCTTTGGAGCACGACTTTAACCACTCAGTCTCAAGCTTTTCACTTGGACCTTCATGCCACAAGCACATGGTTAGAGACAGCTTGATTTAGCCGCTTAGGCCTGTATTTTATTTCCTTGGGCCCTCCTATCCACTGATGCTCAAAGCCTTGGATCCTTTTTACCCTTGTCTTTTGGTTTAAAGGGCTATTGGCTTTTTCTGCTTGCTTTTTCTTTTTGCCATTTTCTTATTCACTACTTTTTCTTGCTTCAAGAATCAATTTCATGATTTTTTAGATTATCAATAACATTTCTCTTTGTTCATCATTCTTTCAAGAGCCAACAATTTTAACATTCATAAACAACAAGATAAAAAACTTGCACAGTTCAAGCATTCATTCAGAAAAATAAAAAGTATTGCCACCACATCAAAATAATTAAACTAATTTCAAGATAAATTTTGAAATTCAAGTACTTCTTGTTCTTTTGTAATTAAGCGCATTTTTCATTTAAGAGAGGTGAAGGATTCATGGAGTTATTCATAACTTTAAGACATAGACACTAGACACTAATGATCATGTAATACAGACACAAAACATAGCCAAACATAAAGCTCAAAATTGAAAACAGAAAAATAAATAGACAAGGAGATTAAGGAATGAGTCCACCTTAATGAGGGTGGCGTCTTCCTCTTGAAGAACCAATGGTACTCTTGAGCTCCTCTATGTCTCTTTCTTGCCTTTGTTGCTCCTCCCTTATAGTTCTTTGATCTTCTCTAATTTCATGGAGAATGATGGAGTGCTCTTGGTGCTCCACCCTTAGTTGGTCCATGTTGTAACTCAAGCCTTCCAAAGAGGTATTGAGTTGCTCCCAATAGTTGTGTGGAGGAAAATTTATCCCTTCATTCATCTCAGGGATTTCTTGATGAGGGAATTCCTCATACTCTTGTTGAGATCCATGAGTGGGCTCTCTTGTTTGCTCCATCCTCTTTTTGGTGATGGGCTTGTCCTCTTCAATGAGGATGTCTTCCTCTATGACAATTCTAGCTGAATTGCATAGGGATCACCTTTTTTTTGGCCACAACTTAATAGAAGTGGTCTTGATGGACCTTTGAGATGAATCTTCTCCATCTCCCATGACTCGAAGGTGGAAGCTTTTGCCTTCCCTTTCCTCTTTCTAGAGGTTTCTACGGCCTTAGGTGCCATAAATGGTTATAGAAAAACAAAAAGCAATGCATTTACTACACCAAACTTAAAAGGTTTGCTTGTCCTCGAGCAAAAGAAGAAAGAAAGAAGGGCGGAGAAGAAGAAGAGATTAAGGAGATGGAGGAGGGTTAAGTGGTTCAGCCAAGTAGGGGAAAAGTGTATAAGATGTGTGAAAATAAAGGAGTGAAGAGGTGTATTTACAGGGGAAGAGAGAGAGAGTGGCCGAATGGACTTGGGTGGGTTTGGGAGGGAAAAGTGTTTGAATTTGAAAGTGAGGTAGGTGGGGTTTTTGGGGAAGTGTGGTAGAGGTGATTGGTGAAGAGAATATAGGGAAGAGAATAGGATTTGATAGGTGAGTGGTGTTTGATGACAAGTCATCATATACCCATTTTTCAAGATAATTTCACTTGTTTTATTAGTCTTTATGCACTTTCTTGCATCTTAAGTAAGTGATTTGGAATGAAAATGCATAACTACTTTAAATCAAACAACCACCATTAAATTGATGCTAACTCATGAGGTTTAAGCTAAATTTAATTGATTTTTAATTGATTTATAAGCCTTGTGAATTTAGTGATACTTTGATTGGTTGTTTTGATTATTTGAAGGTGAAGAAAAGAAGAAAAGAGGAAGCGTCTTAAGAAAGCGTGGCCCAAGAGATAAGAAGTGTGGCGCATAGAAGGAGGAAGCAAACATTGCCCTCCACAAGGGCAGTGTGCCCTCCAGGAGAGCAACATAATGAACCAAGCCTTGAAAAGCAACATTGCCCTGCCCACAACAAGGGCGGAGCACAATTTGATGCTAAGGATCAAAGAGAGCAAAAACTCTGCCCTGCCCTCCTCAAGAGCAATATCGGGCTTCACCCAAGAAATATTCAAAAGGAATTGCTTCATAATGCTTCCTATGGGTTTCGAACCCAAGGACAAAGAGGAAGGGAGTAGCACTCAAGCACAATAAAATCAAGCAAAAAGTGGCTTGCTTTCATTCTCCATGAATCGAACACGGAACCATGAGGAAGTAAGGAACTAGGCATGACTTTGGTGCCAAGAAAACCAAGGGAAAAGGAGCAACATGTGCCTCCACCGAGTATCGAACGTGGGACTTCACCTTTGGCACATTGCCCTGCCCTCTACAAGGGCAGGGCAGCATTTCTTGGTGCATGGCGCAGCATCATGGCACAGCCAGGACTTGAACACTCGGCCAGTAGCAGCACGCACGGGCAACAGAATCTGGCGCACCAAGAAAACTCTGTCCTGCCCTCCACAAGGGCAGGGCAGCATCCTGTAGCATCACTCTCATCAAGCACGCACGCACGAGGCCGCATGCACCATTTCCTGCTCTGCCCTCCACAAGGGCAGGGCAGCCTCCTGGAAGCCACTTTCTCATGGGCTAAAAATTGGATTAAAAATCCAATTTAATTCATTTCTTCACAAAATCAAAAGCCCATCCAAATTCCAAAATCCAAGAATAGAAAGTGTATAAATAGGAGATAGTTTGATGTAATAAGGGAGACCTCTTCTTTTACTTTTGACTTTAGAACCTTCTTTTGATTTTTGAATTTTGAGACTTCGTTGAGAGCTAGGAACTGGGATTTTAGAGAATTGGGGAGGAGAATTGATCTCTCTTCTTCCTCATTCTTGTTTGAGCATTTTTACTTTTCTTGTTTGAGTCTTGGGTGTGAAGAATTGAGAAAATTCTGTCTCAATCTCCATTAAAGATCTCTTTAATTCCTCTTCTGCATAATTGAGTTCAATTACATTTCCTGTACTGCTTCTTCTTTATTTTCTTGTTAATTGCTTTGTGAACTTGGATCTGGGAAGGCAATTGAGATTTAGACTTTGCTCTCTAGTCTCTGGAGTCCTGAGATCCCATTTTCCTTTTTGGTTCTTCTGTGAACCCCTGCTGCAATTTAATTTCATTTCCTGTTTGAATTCTAGTTACTTCCAATTCATCTTCTGCTTTATTAATTGTTGCAATTTAATTTCCCTTGCTGAAATTCTGAATTCCCAAACCTCAACTCCCTATTTCCATTCAAGCAATTTACATTTCTTGCACTTTAAGTTACTGCAATTTACATTTCTTGCACTTTAAGTTTTAGTCATTTAATTTCTTGTTCTTTAAGATTCAGCACCTTTACTTTCAGTTCTCTTTAAATTCTGCAATTCATCCCTCTCCCTTTACATTTCCTGCTATTTACTTACTGTTGGATACAAAATCACTCAACCAATACTTGATTCGCTTGACTAAATCAACCACTAAACTAAAATTGCTCAATCCTTCAATCCCTGTGGGATCGACCTCACTCCCGTGAGTTTTATTACTTGATGCGACCCGGTACACTTGCCGGTGAGTTTTGTGTTGGATCGTTTTCCACACATCAGTGTTTTGGGTAGAGTGTTATAGAGATGTGTGAGGAGGAGAGAGAGAGGTGGGGTAGGTTGGGATCCTGTGGTGTCCACAGATCCTGAAGGGTCAAGGATTTCTCATTCTTGCTCCAATTAGGCGTGTAAACGCCCTTAGTGTGCAATCCTGGCATTTAACGCCAGCCTGCTGCTTGTTTCTGGCGTTAAACACCAGCTTTTATTCCTTTTTGGCATTAAACACCAAGCTGCAACCTGTTTCTGGCGTTTAACGCCAGTTTGTTGCTTCTTTCTGGCATTTAACGCCAGTCTGGTGCTTCTTTTTGGCGTTTAATGCCCAAAATGGTGCCAGACTAGGCGTTAAACGCCCATGCTGCTACCCTTACTTGCGTTTAAATGCCAGTAAGTTTCTCCTCCAGGGTGTGCTATTTTTAATGCTGTTTTTGATTATTCTTTAATTTTTGCAGTTTTTTTGTGACTCCACATGATCATCAACCTAAAAAGAAAATAAATAACATAGATAAATAAAAATTGGGTTGCCTCCTAACAAGTGCTTCTTTAATGTCAATAGCTTGACAGTGGGCTCTCATGGAGCCTCACAAATATTCAGAGCATTGTTGGTGCCTCCCAACACCAAACTTAGAGTTTGAATGTGGGGGTTCAACAACAAACTTAGAGTTTGATTGTGGGGGCTTTGTTTGACTCTGCATTAAGAGAAGCTTTTCTTGTTTCCTCTCCATGGTTACAGAGGGAGATCCTTGAGTTTTAAACACAAGGTAGTCCTCATTCAATTGAAGGATTAACTCTCCTCTGTCCACATCAATCACAGCTTTTGCTGTGGCTAAAAAGGGTCTTCCAAGGATGATGGATTCATCCTCATCCTTCACAGTGTCTAGGATTATGAAATCAGCAGGGATGTAAAGGCCATTGACCTTTACTAGCACGTCCTCTACCTGTCCATAAGCCTTTTTCATGGATTTGTCTGCCATCTCTAATGAGAATTTGGTAGCCTGTACCTCAAAGATTCCCAGTTTCTCCATTACAGAGAGTGGCATTAAGTTTATGCCTGACCCCAGGTCACACAGAGCCTTCTCAAAGGTCATGGTGCCTATGGTATAGGGAATTAAGAATTTACTGGGATCCTGTTTCTTTTGAGGTAATGTCTGATGAAAAGTCATCATATACCCATTTCTCAAGCTAATTTCACTTGTTTCACTAGTTTTTATGCACTTTCTTGCACCCTAAGTAAGCAATTTAGAGTGGAATTACATGTTTTATTTGAATCAAACAACCACCATTTAATTGATGCTAAATCATGAGGTTTAAGCTAAATTTAATTGATTTTTAATTGATTTATAAACCTTGTGAATTTAGTGATACTTTGATTGGTTGTTTTGATTATTTGTAGGTGAAGAAAAGAAGAAAAGAAGGAAGCGTGGCTTAAGAAAGCATGGCCCAAGGAAGAAAAGAGTGTAGCGCATGGAAGGGAGGAAGCCACATTGCCCTCCACGAGAGCACACTGCCCTCCAAGGGAGCACAACAATGAACCAAACATTCAAGGCTTCACTGCCCTGCCCTCCTTGAGGGCGGAGCACAATTCTAGGCCAAGAAATGAGAGAAGGAAAATCTTTGCCCTGCCCTCCTCAAGAGCAGTTTCGGGCTCCTCATGGAAAAATTCAAGGAAATTGTTCTTCAAGTGCCATCCATGGGTTTCGAACCAAGCTCAAGAGGGAAGGAAGTAGCGTTCAAAAGGAAGGAAAACAAGCCAAAATTAGCTTGTTTTCAACCTCCAAGGATTGAACACAAGACCTTGAGGAAGCAAGAGACTAGGCGCTACCTTGGCACCAAGAAAACCAAGAAAAAAGGGGCAAGAAAAGCCATTCAGCAAGTTTCAAATTTGGGACCTCACCCAAGAACAAGGAAAGCTTGCGCTGCCCTACCCTTGTGGAGGGCAGGGTAGCATTTCTTGGTGCATGGCACACAAATTGGCACGGCCAGCACGCACAGCAAGGGAGCTTGGGCGCGCAGCTTGCACGCACCATGACAACATTGCCCTGCCCTCCACAAGGGCAGGGCAGCATCCTAATGCCCCTCCCAAATTTGGCACTCTAGTTGGATCCTTACACAAAGCTTCTCTGCTCTGCCCTCCACAAGAGCAGAGCAACTTCCTGGGAGCAACATGGGCTGAATTTCACTAAAAAATCCAACTTAATTCATTTATTCACCAAATCAAAAAGCCCACTCAAAATTCTTAGATCCAAAATAGAAAGTGTATAAATAGGTGTTAGTTAGGATTAGAGAAGGAGTTTTTTTTTCAGAGAGCTTACTTTGATTTTAATTTTCATCCTTAGTCAACTTGAGAGCTGAATTTCCATTTTCTGTTTTCTACGATTGGAGGAGAGAATTCACTTCTTCTTCCTCTGATTGTTTTGGTTTCTTTACTGGGTTTTGTTTGAGTCTTGAGTGTGAAGAATTGAGGAACTTCTGTCTCAATCTCCATTTAAGATCTCTTTGATTTTCCTTCTGTAAAATTGAGTTCAATTCCATTTCCTTTACTGCTGCAATCTTTAATTTCTCTTTAATTACTTTGTGAACTTGGATCTAGGAAGGCAATTGAGATATAGACTCTGCTATCTAGTCTCTGGAGTCCTGAGACCTGATTTTCTCTTTTTGGTTCTTTTATTGAACCACTGCTGCAATTACATTTTCACTTTCTGTTTGAATTCTAGTTACTTTCAATTCATCTTTTGCTTTGTTAATTGCTGCAATTTAATTTCCCTTGCTTAAATTCTGAATTCCCAGTCCTCAAATCCCTTTTCCATTCAAGTAATTTATATTTCTTGCATTTTAAGTTACTGCAATTTACATTTTTTGCACTTTAAGTTTCAGTCATTTAATTTCTTGTTCTTTAAGATTTAGCACCTTTACTTTCAATATTCTTTAATTTCTGCAATTCATCCCTTTCCCTTTACATTTCCTGCTATTTACTTACTGTTAGATACAAAATCACTCAACCAATACTTGATTCGCTTGACTAAATCAACCACTAAACTAAAATTGCTCAATCCTTCAATCCTTGTGGGATCGACCTCACTCTTGTGAGTTTTATTACTTAATGCGACCCGGTACACTTGCCGGTGAGTTTTGTGTTGGATCATTTTCCACACATCAAGTTTTTGGCGCCATTTCCGGGGATTGAAATAGATTGACAATGATTAAGTGAAGTGGAGATCTAGATTAAGCATTTTTTTTCTTCTGTTCTCAACTAACATATTAACGGTTTGAATTTTTTGCTTAAGCTAACTAAAACTTCATTCTAGCAATAGATTGAAGTTTCACTGGTTTTCTGGTTCTGTGTGTTTCTTGTGGTGTGTTTGTACGTCAGGTACAGGGAGAGCTTCTCCTATTTTCTCTGAAACTGACCAAAGAACTCTTCGAAGATTAAGAAGAGCTGAAAGAGGGAAGAACATTGTTGGAGAGGAAGAATCTGAGGAGGAATTCCAAGAGATGGAAGGAGATCCATCTAATCTCAATCAGCCAGAAGGAGGGGCCAACAATAACCCACAACAGAGGAGAGTATTGGCCTCCTATACATTTGCAAATGCTAGACATTGTGGGAGTAGCATTCTTACCCCTAATGTCAATGCAAACAACTTTGAACTGAAGCCACAACTCATCACATTGGTCCAAAACAACTGCTCTTTTGGAGGAGGGCCATTGGAGGACCCGAACTAACATCTATCCACTTTCTTGAGGATCTGTGACATAGTTAAAAGCAACGGAGTGCACCCTGACATATACAAGCTGCTGTTGTTCCTATTCTCTCTCAGGGACAAAGCCACTCAATGGCTAGAAACATTTCCAAAGGAGAGCATCAACACTTGGGATGATTTGGTGAGCAAGTTTCTTGCCAAATTTTATCCCCCTCAAAGGATCATAAGATTGAAGACTGAGGTGCAGACATTCACTCAAATGGATGCTGAAAATCTATATGAGGCATGGGAAAGATATAAGGCTCTGCTGAGGAAATGTCCACCAGAGATGTTCACTGAGTGGGACAAGCTGCAGAACTTCCACTCTGAAGGCTCAAGAGGCACTTGATCACTCAGCTGGAGGATCATTGCAATTGATGAAAACTGCAGAGGAAGCTCAAAACCTCATTGATATGGTGGCCAACAACTAATATTTCTTTGCTCACCAAAGGCAATGCCAACCATCACAGAGGAAGGGAGTGTTAGAATTGGAAGGAGTGGATACAATTTTGGCTCAACACAAAGTGATGCAGCAGCAGATTCAGCAACAATTTGAGCAAATGGCTAAGAAAATTGATAGCCTTCAGGTTGCATCAGTAAGTGCCACAAGCCAACCATCAACTCCTTGGGGGCATAATGAAGAGAACTAAGAAGAACAGCAACAAGAGTAAGTGCACTATATGCACAACCAAAATTCTGGATCAAATGAGGTGTATGGTGACACCTACAATCCATCTTGGAAGAACCACCCAAACCTTAGGTGGGGTGATAACCACAACCAAAACCAACAACCATGGCAAAGGAACTCAGCTCAAAACACTCCAAGAAATAACCAAAATCACAACCAGCAGCCAACTAACCAAATTCCTTACAGAAAATCCCAAAACAATTACCCCAATTCCAACCATCATCCATCCAATACCCAACCAACTAACCAAAATACTTACCATCATCCATCAACACCCCAAAACCAACCAATCTCACAAGACTCTCAGAGGATTACTAATCTGGAGATGCTCATGGAGAAGATGATGAAGAACCAAGAATTAACAACAAAGAACCAAGAAGCTTCCATGAAGAGCCTAGAAAGGCAGATTGGACAAATCTCCAAGTAGATTTCTATTGAGAGACCTTCAAGCTCACTACCAAGTGACACCATTCCTAATCCAAAAGAAGAGTGCAAAGCTGTGCAACTAAGGGGTGGAAAGACATTGGTGGATGGCAACCAAGGGGCAACCAAGAAGCTTATGGAGAGTGACAAAGAATTAATAGAGAAGGATGGAGCTAACAACAAGGACATAACAAGTAAGAATGTCTCAGAAAAGCTCATAGAAGAGAACAACCAACCACAGAATTTAAAGAAGGGAAAGCAGATTATGGAAGAACCAAATCCAAGACAGCAGCAAGTGGAGAAGAGTCTTACACCTCCACTACCTTATCCACAGAGATTCCACAAAGAAGCAAACGATCAACATTTCCATAAATTCCTTGAGACTTTCAAGAAGCTAGAGATCAACATACCCTTGGCTAAGGCATTAGAGCAAATGCCTCTATATGCCAAGTTCTTAAAGGAGCTCATCAACAAGAAAAGGAGTTGGAATGAGAAGGAGACTGTAATGCTCACTGAAGAATGCAGTGCACTAATCAGAAAAGGAATTCCTCCCAAGCTTGAAGATCTTGGAGGTTTCTTCCTACCTTGTACCATTGGAAGTCTATTCATCAACAAGGGGATGTGTGACTTAGGAGCAAGCATAAATTTAATCCCATCTTCTTTAGTGAAAAAGCTTGGCATAGGAGAGGTGAAACCAATACAGATGTCCTTGGAATTGGTGGACCAATCAGTAGTATACCCCAAATGGGTGATTGAAAACCTTTTAGTTAAGGTTGACAAGTTCATCTTTCCTACAGACTTTGTGATCCTGGATTCATCAGAGAATGAGAATGACTCCATAATACTTGGTCGACCATTTTTGGCCATTGCTAGAGCCATCGTAGATATAGAGCAAGGAGAGCTAACCCTTAGGATGCATGAGGAAAGCATTACCTTGAAAGTGTTTCCAGAATCACAAATTAATGAAGAAACAGTAGTGATTGTTCTCCAAGGCAAGCAACCAACAACACAGTAGAGCAGAAGAATGAGCAGGTACAAGGAGGAGAAGGAATTCAAAAGGAAACCAGGACGATAAACAAAAAGGGAGGTATCACAACTCAAGCCACTATCAAGGAAGAAAGATCAACAAAAAAAAAAAGAAAAACAAGAAAAAGGCTTACAAAGGGTGGAAGAATAAAAAAATCCCAACTGAAGGATTTTCCAAAGGTGATAAGGTGCAATTAATATATCAACAGCTGGGAACAGAAGATCATTACACTGTCAACCAAGTACTCTCTCTTGAGCACCTCGAAATTGAGCATCAAGGCACATAGAGAAAGCTTATAGTGAGAGGAGACAAGTTGAGACATCACAAGCATCAACCACCCTAAAGGGAGTTCAATGTCAAGCTAGTGACAATAAAAGAGCGCTCCATGGGAGGCAACCCATGATTTAAGATTCCTATTTTTTTTATTATTCAATAAGCTATGATCACTCTGGCAAGATTTTGAACTTTCATGGACACACTTGATAAATGCATGCATTATCCTGGAGCATATGTCGGACTTTTAAGTTTGGTGTGCCTCAAGGCACACCCAAATTTGTTTTCAAAAGAACTGTTCTTGACCATATGCCTAGTTATTTTGATGGAGCATATGACCAAACACTAAGTTTGGTGTCTGCATATGTAACAATGTTCAGAAAGTCATGTCCTATTCATAGAATCAAAATCATATAGAGATGGATTATGCACCATTACATTTTGAAATTTTGAAAAAAAATATATCAATTGTGAAGAATTATCTGCATTGCTAAGCCATCCCCTCAATAAGAGATAAGTTTGGTGTTCGCCAACCTTTGGCTTGCTGATTAAGGGACACAATTGATCATTTATGAAAAAGAAACAAAAATAATTTTCTTCTTTATTGCAAACCACTTACCAACGTATATATTCATGTTTTAAGGCTAGCTGTTGTGGTTTATTTAGGAGAAAGAGATTGAGACAAATACAAGGAGGGGCCACGGCTAGGACAAGCTAAGTGAGGAGTGGTCACATGTGCCTAGAAAAGCGTGCTCATTGGGAAGCAGAATCTGCATGCATGCATCATCGAAAACCTAAATACATGCAACCAATGAGAAGAGAATCCTCGTCAAAGCTTCAACAATGCATGCAGACCGTTCAATCCATGAGCCTTCTGTATGTTCAACTCAATCTCAACCCTTCATGAGCACCAACGAACTACTTCCTCATTCATTATGGTTTTGTTAGAAAGTTTGAAGGATTTGCCTATAAGAAGCCGTTAGCACTAAATGGCTTATAGATTCATACAAACTACCTTCACTTGTAAACCATAATCACCTCTGCTCCCAAAACTAAACCCAACAATTCCCTTCTCTTACACAACAAAACCGAGCATCATCCCAAACACAACACATTTTTCCCTTACTCCCACTTTTCCCTTCTTCTCACCTCAAATCTAATGGCCTTCTCAAGTTAAAAAAGAAGGTCGGGAAAGGAACCAATGGTGACCGAGCCTCCATCATATGATGCAAGAAAATTTAGGTCCCAATTCCATGAAGGAAGATATCATAGGTTCATGAAGACAAAGAATATCATTTATGAGAAGGGCCTTGAGTTGAAGGACGAGGAATACCCCATCATGAGGCAAATCACTAAAGAAAGAAGGTGGGAACTTTTATGTGCTCCTCTCGTTGACATTAGTGCAGTCATGATCAGGGAATTCTATGCAAATTCTGTAAAAGAGAACAAAGATAGTGTCCCCTACACGAGTTATGTCAGAGGAGTTGAAGTGAATTTCAGTCCAGCAGCCATCACAAGGGCCCTGAAGTTGAGAACCATAACTTATGCAGAGCCTAGTTATGAGACCAGATTGCAGATGGAGAACAATCCTGATGAGATCTTGCACGAGTTATGCATGGAAGACATAGACTGAGAAAGAGATTCAAAAGGGATCCCAAGCCACTTGAAAAGAATAAATCTCACTCCTGTGGCCAAGGGATGGTATGAGATAGTAAGGAGATCTATCCTTCCTACTGGAAACGCCTCTTGGGTCACAATCAAACGAGCACTCTTGACATACTGCATCCTACATGGAGGTGAAATCAACCTCGCACAACTTATAGCCGACAGTATTCAAGAAATGGCTAACAGCACAAGCAAATCAAGTGGTCTTGGCCATCCAAGTACCATCCTCAGGCTATGCAACAAAGCTGGAGTGATCTTTGAAGATGAGGACATAGAAAAGGTGAAAAAAGGGAAAGGAATCACCAAGAGGAGCATGGAAGGGATGAATGAAGAAGATGATCAAGAGGGGGTGGTAGCTCCCAGACAAAGGAGATCACAAAGAGAGGAAGGACAAGAGCAAGCTCATGGTGCCATAGACATGAGCCAGCTACAAAGAGCAATTGAAGAGCTATCTCAGCAACTCATGCAAGCTCAACAAGAGCAAAATCAAGGGCGCCAAGAGCAATATCTAGAGCCCCATCCAGAGCATAGGGAGCAATATTTGAGGGATAAAGAGGAACGAGAAGCTTGGCAGCGTCAAATGGAGGAGAAGCAAGAGATATGACAACAACAAATGATGACTCAACAGCAAGAGTTTCAAGCAAAGATTCTTGAAAGACAAAAAGAGCAATATAAAGAATTCAAAGAATCATATGATAAGATGTACTTTAGTCAAGCTAAAGCAGGGGAATATAGTCACAACCTGTATCAATGGAAGAACATTCATCACACTATTGGGGAAATTAGACATGTGCAACAAGTAGAGAGTGATGAAGACATACAAGCAAGGTTGGAGTACTTGACCCACAATTTGCTAGCACTCAATCCACAAATCAAGCCATTTGAGCAGTGCCAAGAATTTAGAGCCAAGCAGCAAGCAAGGTCTAATCACTATACGGAGGTAACACTTAACAGATTGGAACAAGTTGGGCTCTCAGGACTCTTAGATTTTGTTTGGGATAGAAGAAGCCCTGGCGAAGAAGCCAAAGACTATTCCAAGCTAGGGAAGAGAAAGAAGAAGAAGGGAGAATCAAGCAGCAACCACAATCATTAGAAGGTGGCAAAGTTCTTTCATATTTCTAATAAGGAGATGCATGTCTGAAACATGATATGCCTCCACTATTTATTTCCCTTTATTTCATCATCATGCACTTCTTTTTGTTCAATAAGTAGCTAGAGAAATAATTTGCATAAATGCTTGTCATTCATCACTTAGCTTTAAATTTTGTTTTGTTTTCCATATGCTTGAATAAAAGAGAAATGTTTGAATTAGAAAGTAAATATCCAATGTTGCATAAGTTAGAATGGAAGTTAATGGTGGTATATGTGTTTGATTAAATGCATAACTCATGAAATAATTGCTGCATAATGTCATTTTCATTGAAGTGTGAGCTAGCTTACTGTCATAAAGGTTCCTATCAGTAAAGAAAAAAATCCATTGAGAACAAAATAAAACAGAAAGAAACGGAGGAAGAAAAAGCCAATGTGGCAAGAAAAACAAAGAATAAAGGCTGGGCACCAATAGCTTGGACCCTAGGACACATGCCTGTGGTGTTCTTGTACTAGGATATGCTTGGACAAGTAAATTCTAAGGGGTATTTCAAAACCTGGCCACTTAGATCAACTGATTTGGGATGGCCAATTGAAAGTCCACAATAAAGAGCAACCTAGATACAGAACATTTAGTTATCCAAAGAGATGCTGGGCATCAATGATCCTAGGAGGAAATAGTGAGCCATGTGTCTGTGGTGGAGAGATGTTGAGTAAAAATAAAGCCAAAGGCTACTGCAACATTTGACACCAAGCCTTCAAAGAATAATAAGCTTGTTAAGCAAAATAAGAAAAGAAAAGTTAGCAAGGGAGCAAGTAAAGAGTAAACCTTATAACAGCAAGCTTAGTAAGCCTTTGAGGAAAAGTGTATATTATGTAACAGCAACCAATAACTGAGTTATCATTGTCTGCATAAAAACTCCGTGAACCAAGTTCTACTATATGCCTAATAGGGATATGTATGCTTTTTTTTTCATTTCATTTCCTCTTAATTTTGATGCTTTCTTGGCGACAAGCAAGATTTAAGTTTGGTGTTGTGATGACAAGTCATCATATACCCATTTCTCAAACTAATTTCACTTGTTTCACTAGTTTTTATGCACTTTCTTGCACCCTAAGTAAGCAATTTAGAGTGGAATTGCATGTTTTATTTGAATCAAACAACCACCATTTAATTGATGCTAAATCATGAGGTTTAAGCTAAATTTAATTGATTTTTAATTGATTTATAAACCTTGTGAATTTAGTGATACTTTGGTTGGTTGTTGTGATTATTTGTAGGTGAAGAAAAGAAGAAAAGAAGGAAGCGTGGCTTAAGAAAGCGTGGCCCAAGGAAGAAAAGAGTGTAGCGCATAGAAGGGAGGAAGCCACATTGCCCTCCACGAGAGCACACTGCCCTCCAAGGGAGCAGAACAATGAACCAAGCATTCAAGGCTTCACTGCCCTGCCCTCCTTGAGGGCAGAGCACAATTTTAGGCCAAGAAATGAGAGAAGGAAAATCTCTGCCCTGCCCTCCTCAAGAGCAGTTTCGAGCTCCTCATGGAAAAATTCAAGGAAATTGTTCTTCAAGTGCCATCCATGGGTTTCGAACCAAGCTCAAGAGGGAAGGAAGTAGCGTTCAAAAGGAAGGAAAACAAGCCAAAATTAGCTTGTTTTCAACCTCCAAGGATTGAACACAAGACCTTGAGGAAGCAAGAGACTAGGCGCTACCTTGGCACCAAGAAAACCAAGAAAAAAGGGGCAACAAAAGCCATCCAGCAAGTTTCGAACTTGGGACCTCACCCAAGAACAAGGAAAGCTTGCGCTGCCCTGCCCTTGTGGAGGGCAGGGCAGCATTTCTTGGTGCATGGCACACAAATTGGCACGGCCAGCACGCACAACAAGGGAGCTTGGGCGCGCAGCTTGGACGCACCATGACAACATTGCCCTGCCCTTCACAAGGGCAGGGCAGCATCCTGATGCCCCTCCCAAATTTGGCACGCTAGTTGGATCCTTACACAAAGCTTCCCTACTCTGCCCTCCACAAGAGCAGAGCAACCTCCTGGGAGCAACATGGGCTGAATTTCACTCAAAAATCCAACTTAATTCATTTCTTCACCAAATCAAAAAGCCCACTCAAAATTCTTAGATCCAAAATAGAAAGTGTATAAATAGGTGTTAGTTAGGATTAGAGAAGGAGTTTTTTTTTTCAGAGAGCTTACTTTGATTTTAATTTTCATCCTTAGTCAACTTGAGAGCTGAATTTCCATTTTCTGTTTTCTGCGATTGGAGGAGAGAATTCACTTCTTCTTCCTCTGATTGTTTTGGTTTCTTTACTGGGTTTTGTTTGAGTCTTGAGTGTGAAGAATTGAGGAACTTCTGTCTCAATCTCTATTTAAGATCTCTTTGATTTTCCTTCTGCATAATTGAGTTCAATTCCATTTCCTTTACTGCTGCAATCTTTAATTTCTCTTTAATTGCTTTGTGAACTTGGATCTAGGAAGGCAATTGAGATCTAGACTCTGCTATCTAGTCTCTGGAGTCCTGAGATCTGATTTTCTCTTTTTGGTTCTTCTGTTGAACCACTGCTGCAATTACATTTTCACTTTCTGTTTGAATTCTAGTTACTTTCAATTCATCTTTTGCTTTGTTAATTGCTGCAATTTAATTTCCCTTGCTTAAATTCTGAATTCCCAGTCCTCAAATCCCTTTTCCATTCAAGCAATTTATATTTCTTCCACTTTAAGTTACCGCAATTTACATTTTTTGCACTTTAGGTTTCAGTCATTTAATTTCTTGTTCTTTAAGATTCAGCACCTTTACTTTCAATTTTCTTTAATTTCTACAATTCATCCCTCTCCCTTTACATTTCCTGCTATTTACTTACTGTTAGATACAAAATCACTCAACCAATACTTGATTCGCTTGACTAAATCAACCACTAAACTAAAATTACTCAATCCTTCAATCCCTGTGGGATCGACCTCACTCCCGTGAGTTTTACTACTTGATGCGAACCGGTACACTTGCCGGTGAGTTTTGTGTTGGATCGTTTTCCACACATCAATGTCTACCTAACCAAGTTATTCAGTTCATTGGTGAGCAAGGGGGGTTCATCCACCCAAGTCTCATTACCAAATAACTTGGCATTCAGCTTCATGATTGCTCCAAGGTACTTGGCAACTTGTTCTTCAGTAATATCTTCATTCTCTTCAGAGGAAAAATACTCATCTGAGCTCATGAATGGCAGAAGTAGGTTCAATGGAATCTCTATGGTCTCTGGATGAGCCTCAGATTACTTAGGTTTCTCAAATGGGAACTCCTTTTTGTCTAGAGGACGTCCCATGAGGTCTTCCTTACTGGGATTCATGACCTCCTCCTCCTCTCTAGGTTCGGCCACA
Source organism: Arachis hypogaea (assembly GCF_003086295.3). Taxonomy (NCBI): domain Eukaryota; kingdom Viridiplantae; phylum Streptophyta; class Magnoliopsida; order Fabales; family Fabaceae; genus Arachis; species Arachis hypogaea. Next base: position 57,279,083 of record NC_092040.1, read on the forward strand.
CCAAGTAAGGTTACGGCCTTGCACTCTCTTTTTGGATTCTTTTCTGTATTGCTTGGGAGAGTACTAGAAGGAGTTTCTGTGACTTTTTTACTCAGCTGGCCCACTTGTGCCTCCAAATTTCTAATAGAGGACCTTGTTTCATTCATGAAACTTAGAGTGGCCTTAGATAGATCAGAGACTATGTTTGCTGAGCTAGAGGGGCTCTACTCAGAATTATCTGTCTGTTGCTGAGAGGATGACGGAAAAGGCTTGCTATTGCTAAACTTGTTTCTTCCACCATTATTAAAGCCTTGTTGAGGCTTTTGTTGATGCTTCCATGAGAAATTTGGATGATTTCTCCATGAAGGATTATAGGTGTTTCCATAGGCTTCACCCATATAATTCACTTCTGCCATTGCAGGGTTCTCAGGATCATAAGCTTCTTCTTCAGAAGATGCTTCTTTAGTACTGTTGGATGCATTTTGCAATCCATTCAAACTTTGAGAAATCATATTGACTTGCTGAGTCAACACTTTGTTCTGAGCCAATATGGCATTCAGAGCATCAATTTCAAGAACTCCCTTCCTCTGAGGCGTCTCATTACTCACAGGATTCCTTTCAGAGGTGTACATGAACTGGTTATCTGCAACCATGTCAATGAGTTCTTGAGCTTCTGTAGGCGTTTTCTTTAGGTGAATAGATCCACCTGCAGAATGGTCCAATGACATCTTAGACAATTCAGACAGACCATCATAGAATATATCCAGGATGATCCATTCTGAAAGCATGTCAGAAGGACACTTTTTGGTCAGTTGCTTGTATCTCTCCCAAGCTTCATAGAGGGATTCACCTTCTTTTTCCTGAAGGTTTGAACATCCACTCTAAGCTTGCTCAGCTTTTGAGGAGGAAAGAACTTGGCTAAGAAAGCCGTGACCAACTTATCCTAAGAGTTCAGGCTATCTCTAGGCTGAGAGTCCAACTATGTTCTAGCTCTGTCTCTTACAGCAAAAGGGAAAAGCATAAGTTTATAGACCTCAGGATCAACTCCATTGGTCTTAACAGTATTACAGATCTGCAAGAATTCAGTTAAGAACTGAAAAGGATCTTCTGATGGAAGTCCATAAAACTTGCAATTCTATTGCATCAGAGAAAGTAATTGAGGCTTTAGCTCAAAGTTGTTTGCTCCAATGGTAGCGATTGAGATGCTTCTTCCATGGAAGTTGGAATTTGGTGTAGTAAAGTCACCAAGCATCTTCCTTGCATTGTTGTTGGGTTTGGCCATGTCTCCTTCTTTTTCGAGATTCTCTGTAAGGTTTTCTCTAGATTGTTGTGCTTTAGCTTCTCTTAGCTTCTTCTTCAGAGTCCTTTCAGGTTCAGGATCTGCTTCAACAAGAATGTCCTTGTCCTTGCTCCTGCTCATATGAAAAAGAAGATAACAGAAAAGAAGAGGTATCCTCTATGTCACAATATAGAGATTCCTTTATGTGAGTAGAAGAGAAGAAGAATAGATGAGGAAAAATTCGAACACAGAGAGAGAAGAGAAGAGGGTTCGAATTATGAGTAGAAGAGAAGTGTTAGTAGATAAATAAATAAATAGAAGGAGATGAGAGAGAGAGTTTTCGAAAATAATTAAAAGAAAAAGGAAAATATTTTTGTTTTTATTTTAAAATTTAGTTAGAATCCGAAAATTAAGAGAAGAAATAGCACAAAATTAAAATTTAAAATAATTATTTAATTAAAAATAATCTTGAAAAAGGGTGAGGGGTTTTCGAAGGTTATGGCATTTAACTCTGGCTTGCAACTTGTTTCTGGCGTTTAATGCCAAAATAGGGTAGAAAGCTATCATTGAACGCCAGTTTGTGTCATCTAAACTCAGGGAAAGTATGAACTATTATATATTTCTGGAAAGCCTTGGATGTCTACTTTCCAACGCAATTAAGAGCGCACCATTTGGGTTTTTGTAGCTCCAAAAATTCTATTTCGAGTGCAGGGAGGTCTGAATCCAACAACATCAGCAGTCCTTTTTCAGCCTCTGAATCAGATTTTTGCTTAGGTCCCTTAATTTCAGCCAGAAAATATTTGAAATCACAGAAAAATACAAAAACTCATAGTAAGGTCCATAAATGTGAATTTTGCATAAAAACTAATAAAAATATACTAAAAAGTGAATAAAACATACTAAAAACTATATAAAAATAATGCCAAAAAGCGTATAAATTATCCCCTCATCAATGGTGTTGTTAATTTGATAAATTGTGGTGTTCACTTGATAATATTATCCATTGTTGGAATGAGGCTTGAACTTAATGATTTGGATTGTTTATAGTGAATTTTGATGCTTAATGATGCTGGTGAATGTTGAGGATAGTGGAATGATGCATTAAGTAAGAATTTGTGGATAAAGTGAGTGAAATTGTATGTTGGTATGATAAGGAATGATATAGAAGGTGCTTGAGTAATATTTAGTCAACTTGAAACTATTTTGGTTGTAGGATTTTTGGTTTTTATTGGATTTTGGTTGTGAATTTTGGAAAGTTGAGAACCTTGTGTTTGTGGTAAAAACCAGTTTTTGGTGAACTTTAATGGATCATAACTTGAGTCTCAAAACTTGAAATTGAATGAAATTTGTTTTAAATTAAAGGTTCCTTTGAGAGCTTTAAATTGATATAAACTTTGTAAAAAATGGAGTTTTGTAGAGGAAGTTATGACTATTTAAAGTTTGGTGCCAAAAACTGAATTCTGCAACATTTGAAAATTTTCGAAGTCTGGTGTGGGTTCCATACGCGACAAGGGGCACGCGACGCAAGCAAACCATTCGGGTTGGGTAACTTGCACACGCAAACACTGCCTGCATACGCAAGCAAACAGATTTTTACTCCTTGCATACGCGACACAATGCACGCGACGCGACCAAACCATTCGGTTTGGGCATCTCGCGTATGCGAGGCACTGTACTCGTACGCGAGCTATAAAAAATGAAGCCTTTGCGTATGCAAATCTTTACAAAAAATGCGAGCAACCTATTCGAGTTGGGACACTCGCGTACACGAGTGGGTGGTTGCGTGCGACCACCCATTTTTCAACAGCATGAGTATGCGAGGTAGGTGCTTGCATACGCGAGACCCTTGTTTTGCTAAAATATGAATTTTTCTATATTTTCAAAGGTTCTCCTACTTTCTAAACTTCTTTCAAGGTTGATTAAGAGTAGTATCTAATATTTGGGTCCTAATTAGTGAATTATTTTAGAGAATTTCCATATGAATTTAGAAGACGGAGATTTAGGTTTCTGGAGTACTAAGGATGAATTAGTCGAGTGGGATTGCGGAGTATTGTGGTGACATTTGAAATGGTAAATTGTGAATTTTGGATTGATGATGTTGAGATGAGTCGAGGACTTGGAGTGGGTTGAATGCTGAAAATAATTTCTAAAAGCCACTGATTACACAATTTTATTGTTGAGAATGTTGAGACACTATGCGCCTGACAAAGACGGTTAGTTGATCTCGCTTGTCGAGGTCGCGGCGGCGGCATAAAAATGGTTGGTTTATCTTGCTTACATTGAGATGTGAGGTCTGAGGTAGAATATCCCGCTCACATCCTTTCGGATCACAAGAGTGTGCCCAGCACTATATCCGTGGGTAATATTCCCGGCACTATCTCTGTGGGAAGATCCCACTTTTATTCGTGGCCGAAAGGTGACATTTCCATGGAGATGTGTCGGGTTGGCAGTTAAACCGACAATGTGATATCACAGCCAAATAGAACAGACATTTAACATGTGCATATTCTATCTGTTTGTTTGCTTTGCCGACCTGTATTGTTTGCCTAAGTGCTTAACATGTCTAAATGCTTATTGAATTACATGATATACATGCTTATACTTGTGCTTTACTTGCATTGTTATTATTTGTGTATTCTACTGGAATTGAGGAGGTTCAAAAGGAGGTGGTGATGGGATTGCATGGCGCTGGCGAAGGCTGTGGGACAGCGGAGAATTGTTATATTAGAAATCTACTAAGTTAGATTACCCTTTTTCATTGTGGTTTTAAAGTTAATGTTTTAAAATTTACTTATGGTTTAAGCTTGAATCTTGTGATGGATATGAAGTTCTAGGATTGCCTCTGGCATCTCGGAGTCTTATATCTTATATCACTGGGTACTATTATTATATTGAGAACCTCCGATTCTCATATCATATTCTGTTATTATTTTTCAGATGCAGGTCGCAACCCACCTCGGTGAGTTGTTTGATGGTGACAGAGCGGAGGATCTTTGCTATGTTTTGGAAGTCTTATGGTTTATTTTGTGTAGATCTCTCACTTTTGTATTTATCTATGTCTTAGAGGCTTACTTTGAGAGAAATATTGTATAAGCTATGTTACTTTCAAAACTCTGTATTGTCTTTATTTAACTAGCCGGCTTAAACTCCGTGAGCTACGGCTAGATCTTTATACTATTATGCTCTTATATATCTATATATGTCTTGATATCTTTATGTATATCTTGTGCCTTAAGTTTGTAGCTTTGTGTGAAATGTTTTGTGCTTTTCAAACCCTATTTTTGAGCTTAGTTCTTCATCGGGCTTCTAGAATTATTATTTCTTTCTATATATACATATGTACTAGCTTTAGAATTATCGTAACCTTCTATTAACCTTTGCTTTACGACGCGAGGAGGCTTAGGGTAATTAGGGTGTTACAGAAGGCTACTATAAAATATTTCCATCCACCCATATGTAATGGAGTTTATCCACCACCATCCTAGAGTGCCTTCATGATGCACGAAAACTTGTCTCTCAACAAATTTTCCTCGGCAAGTATACCGAATTTTTGTCAAGTAAAAACTCACAATAGAGTGAGGTCGAATCCCACAGGGATTGATTGGTCGAGCAATTTTAATTAGAGGAGTGTTCTAGTCAAGCTAAGCCAAATTGAGTTGAGAATTGCAGAAACCTAAATGCGGGAAAGATAAATGACAGGGAATGTAAAGTTGCAAAATCTTAAATGGGGAGTTGGGGAGATGAGCATGAAAGTAAATAACAGAAGGTAAAGAGAGTGGGTAAGATCAGATATGGGAAATTCATTGGGCTTAGGAGATGTTACATTCTCCAAATCAAGTTCATCTTCATCTTTTCCTCAATCAATGCATTCATTGATCTCCATGGCAATCTTAGGTGATTGGATCCCAATTCCTTGGCAACCCAATCTCTCTAAGCTTGAACAATTGTCCAATTCCTTGATTTAATTGCTCATGGGAAGAGATGAAGTATGGTCACTGATTATACCAAATGTATTTCCAAATCAAAGTGTTGGTAGGATTATATGTCACTATATCCATCCAAACCCCAATTTGGTCCAACATGAGAAAGCATTTCTAGCATGATCTCCTCATTCCTCTTTCAAGGCTCAAAAGAGATCCAATTATAGAGAGTCTCTTTTCCAAGATAACTAAGCAATTAGTTGAAGACCGAAAGCTTTCTAGTATAATCAAGAGAAAAGAAAGAGGAAGAAGAATGAAAACTATAATTGATCCATCAAATTACAACAGAGCTCCCTAACCCAATGAAAAGGGGTTTAGTTGTTCATAGCTCTGGGAATGGAAAACAAGAAAGAAAAGTGCATTCTAAAAATAAACTAGAAATTGCAGGCAAAGTAAAATATACAGAGTGTAGCTTTGAATAATGCCAACCTCTTTTTTAGTTCAAAACTACCCTTATATATACTACTCTTCTGATCTTCTAGTTAGCTCTTCATGTCTTCGATATGGGCCTTCGATCTTTAGATGAAGCAGTTACAGTCTTCAGTGGGCTCAGCTTTGCTTGCAGAAAAAGAGTGAGTCAAGCATGGTATGCAGTTAGTCAGGACGTTAGTGGCGTTAACGTTAAGTGTAAATTCTAGTTCGAAGACGTTAGTGACATTAACTTTGTCACTAACGTCCCAACCCAATTGAGCCACGTTAACCCCAACATTAGTGGCACTAATGTGACTACTAACGTAGCCTTTCTATCATTCGCTAGCGTTGTTGGCATTAACTTTGCCAATAACGCTACATTCTTGCCCTTTTTCCCACGTAAGTGGTCCACGTTAGTGTAACTAACATGACCATTAACATAGGTATTGCATGACACGAAGGCGTTAGTGACACTAACTTTGTCACTAACGCTACAAATTTCTTTCTCTTCCACTTTAGTGCTCACGTTAATGGCATTGGTGGTTATGTGTGGCCTTTGCAACGTTAGTGGTGTTAACTTTACCACTAACATTGGAGCTTCCTCTTCCTTCCACGTTAGTTCCTATGTTTGTGTAGCAAACGTGGCAACTAACGTGGGTTGTGATAGCTTTCGAAGGTGTTAGTGGTGATAACTTCACCACTAACGTTGCAAGCTTACTCCCTTTCCACGTTAGTGGTCACGTTAGTGATACTAACATGGCTACTAACGTGGTTCTTCTATGCTTCCTTTGTCCTGAAATCAAACAAACACGGTGCATCAAAGCTTTGTTTCAGGTCATGAGATCTTGCATTATGTAAATTGGCATTCAACTCATGCATTATTCTCATGAAATCATGTAAAGTTCACAATGTTTGCTTGAATCAAGGTGTAAGTGTACTTTCACCCAAAACCTGATTATTTCCTAAGAAAATGAATGAAACTACCTAAAAACAGTAAAGAAAAGGCTAGTGAAACTGGCCAAGATGCCCTGGCATCACAACACCAAACTTAAAGCTTGCTTGTCCCTAAGCAAGTACTGAAACATAAGAATGATGGATGAGAGAATAAGAGAAACAAGTCTTTATTATAGAAGTTAAGTCCTTGGTTCATGGGGTTTCATGCATAGCAACTTAGGTTCATGCCTTTGCTGGTTTCCAGGTCCTTTTTATGTCCTTGAACACTCACTTGATTGCATCCTATGAGATCCTTATTCATTGATCCTCCCCCTTTTTTTCAGGGTTTATTGCTTTCTTAGGCTAAGTGCTTTGTGAGGGGGCGACTCTTTAAGATAAGCTTTCAGCCAACACTCCCGAACCAGTTGGTTCAAGATGCTAGGTGTTGAAACACCCCTAAGGACCTACTCCCTCAAGTCTCTCCCCCACTCATACACACCACAAGCATATGGTTTGTTATTTTCTTTCTTGAGGCCTTGGTGTCCAGCACCTCTTTGGGTTACTAAGTGCTTTGTAATAAGGTTGCTCTTGATAGTGGATTTTTAGTTGATAATCCCGGTTAGTTAACCCAAGTTACCAAGTGATAAAGCACTCTTGAGAACTTATTCATCCAAGCAGATCCTTTGCACAAGGGCACCACAGACACATGCTTCAAGTTTCAAACCCTTGGTGCCTAGCCTTATTTCTTATTCTTTTTCTTTCCATTTCACATTCTAACTTTTCTTTTTCTTTTTTTTTTCTTATTATGATCCTTTTATTCAGCTAGTCTCATAGGATGTGCTTCAAGCATATGATTCAAAACACATAATTGCCTTTATACCTTATTGGTGAACCAACTTAGCTAATCAATTACCACACCACAAACATTGGGGCTTTACTTCACAATATGAACTCCACTCTTGTTCTTTATACATTTCCTTTTCATTTAGCTCAAAAGACAAGCACACAATTAAGAAAGATGAAAATGCAGCAGGGAACTTAGCGAGTCAAACAAAACATCAGTAAAGAGAAACAAGCAGAATATGAATGTTCATGAAAACAGGATTAAATCCTACTTCCACCTTAAGCATTACAATTTAGAGACAGTTAAGTACAATACAACCTCTTGTTGTTTTCTTGTTTCTTCCTTGTCATCGTCATCCTTAGCCTTTGTGCCTCCCCCTTTGTTCTCTTTGAATAAGGGTGTGCTTTGTCCTCCAAGTGATTTATTGATTTCCTGCAACACAATTTCTTGGAAGTTGCTTTCTACCCCCAAGCACTTGAAAGATGGTTAGCATGCATGTATGCATGTAATTTTCTGAACTTAAGTTGGTGTGTGAACACCAAACTTAGTTTCTTGCCTACTGCAGTAGCTTGAAATCATGCAAGGAATATCATGTGCTTTTATTAAGAAAATAGCTATGAACTAGACTCTAAACACATATTAGCAATGTGATTTTTAATTGAAGTCTTTGGTGAAACACCAAACTTAGAATTACACATTCACCCTTGAGTTGTTTTGGTGTGCAACACCAAACTTAGATCCTCACAATACAGAGAAATCTACTTGTATCTTTTATTGAGACAATCATGAAAAGGAAACTACCTCAAGTTAGGTTGCCTCCCAACAAAGCGCTTTTTTAGCGTCGCTAGCTCGACGGTTGCTCCCTTAGTTGAGATTATACTTTAGTTTGGGGCTTTCCCCCATGTTGTCCAGGTAGTGTTTGAGCCTTTGTCCGTTCACAGTGAATGTCCTCTTTGAGCTTTCTTCGATAATTTCTATGTGTCCATAAGGTGAGACCTTTGTGACAAGAAAGGGTCCTAACCACCTTGATTTGAGTTTTCCCGGGAAGAGTCTCAGTTTGGAGTTGTAGAGGAGTACTCGCTGTCCTTCTTCAAAGCTCCTTGGTGGCAGATTGAGATCATGCCTTTTCTTTGCCCTTTCCTTATAGATCTTGGCATTTCATAGGCTTGAGGCCTAAACTCCTCCAGTTCTTGCAGCTGTAAGACCCTTTTTTTCACCAGCAGCGGTGCTATCAAGGTTTAGTAGCTTGAGAGCCCAAAGGGCTTTTTATTCCAGTTCCAATTGTAAATGACAGGCCTTTCCATATACCAGTTGATATGGGAATATCCCAAATGGTGTTTTGAAGGCTGTCCTGTATGCCCAAAGAGCATCCTCTAGCTTTTTCGCCTAGTCCTTTCTTGATGCTCCCACTGTCTTTTCCAGGATCCTTTTCAGTTCTCTGTTGGATATCTTCGTTTGCCCACTTGTTTGGGGATGGTAGGGTGTGGCAACCTTATGCTACACCCCATATCTCAGGATGAGGGCTTCTAGTGGTCTGTTGCAGAAATGGGTTCCTCCATCACTGATAAGGGCTCGCAGAACTCTAAACCGACTAAAGATATTCTTCTGAGAAAGTTCATGACCACCTTGTTATCATTTGTTGGAGTTTGAATAGCCTCTACCCACTTTGATACATAGTCCACTGCCACCAGAATATACTTGTTTGAATATGAGGTTGGGAATGGCTCCATGAAATCGATTCCCCACACATCAAACAGTCTAAGTTCTAAAATGAAGTTCTATGGCTGATGATTAGATTTTTGACGGTTTAGAATTTCACTAATGAAATCTCGTTGTAAAGTATAGTTTCTAAACCAACAATAATCCTTTCATACAAAAGATTGTTTGTCACTAAAACAAACCCCTAAATTTATAAACCGAAGTATTGAACCTCGGGTCGTTCTCCCTAGGAATTGTAATGAAGTGTCTTGTTATTGGTTGTGAGTTATTTTGGTGTTTTTGAGATTTTAGACAAGAAATATAAATGGCAAAAAAATTAAACTAACAACTAACAAAGCTCTTGGCAAGATATGAGAACTAGAAGTCCTATCCTAGTTATCCTCCTCAATTGTGACAACAAATTATCCATTGCTCCCACTTAGTTAACCTCTAACCATGGAGGAAAGTCAAGTGGATGAATCAATTTGATTCCTCAAGTCCTAATCAACTCTTAAAGGAAAGACTAGCTTTAGAAGCATTCAAATCAATTAGCAACTTCTAATTATCAATCAACAAAGGAATTAGATAACTCAAGAGTCACTAATTACTCAACCAAGGCCAAGAGGAACAAAACCTACACTAAAACCCAACCAAGCATTTCATCAAACACTTGGAAGGTACAAAAGAAAAGCAAAGCAAATTGACCACAAGAATAGAATCTAACAACAATTATTGAAAGGAATTAACAACAACCATCAAAAGAGACACAATTATTATGAATTACCTTGAATTGAATGGAAAGAAAATAAAAGGAATAATAGTAGATCTACAACAAAATATAGAAACAACATAAAGGAAATTACAACAAAAGAATAGAGAAAGAATGAATATAACTACAAGGAATTGAGAAGATAGAAGTAGAAGAAGATGAATTAAAATCTAGATCTAAGAACTAAACCTAATCCTAATTCTAGAGAGAAGTGAGAGCTTCTCTCTCTAGAAACTAACTATAACTACTTCTAAAACTAAACTAAAACTAATGATCAAAAGTATGTTGATTCCCCTTCAATCCTTGGCTTAAATAGCATCAGAAATGAGTTGGATTGGGCCCACAAGGCTTCTAAAATCGCTGGCAATGAGTTGCATTAATTGGATCATGTGCCACCATCGGTGCGTCTGCGTACTGTGCGTGTGGCACTCTTATGCGCAATGAAACTGTTCCGGGGGTTACCTGAAACGAGTAGCTCGGACGTCTTGGTGAGGCCCGAGGTGGGGGTCAGGGACCCGAGCTTGATATGTGGAGTGGTTGGTGGTTGTACCTGCAATGACACTCCGATGCTTAAGTTAGCATGGGTCCAAGCAGATATTGAGTAGAATTATAGTATGAGTTATACCTGGGTGCTCCAGTGTATTTATAGTAGTCGGTCGTGATCTTCCCTGGATAAGATATTCTTATCTTATCTTATCTTTTGGGAGTTTTATCCCTATCTTTGTGGAACCGCCTTTCCTAGGCCTTTTCGGCCTTTAGGTTTTGGGCTTCGTTCCTTTTTGATGGGCCTTCTTAGCTTATTTGTCCGAGGTCCGACCTCAGGCGTGGGCCTTGGGATGAGGTCGGACCTTCTATGATCTTTACCGAGTTTGGGGAGCTCGGTCAGGGTATGAACAGTGCCCCTGCCCGAGTTCGTCCTTTTTGAGAGGTTGAGCTCGGGCATAGTAGTTTTTTCAAATTTTGAAAATGGCCGTTTCAGCATTTATTGCTTGTTACCGTTTCTCCTCGATTTCCGTTCGGGCTCTGTGAAGGCATTATTTATTTGCCCCTTTCCTCATTTTCTTCGTTTATTCTGTTCCCTTTCCATTTTTTCTGAGTTTTCGCCATCTCTCCTTCGAGCGCCGCTCCTTCTTTGTTCTTCTTCTCCGATTCTTTCTGTGCGTTTTTCCGGGGTTTCCTCCTCGCCGCCGTTTCCGTTTTCCTTGCATCGGAGCTCGTCATCTTCTTCCTTTCTTCCAGGTTTGTTCTTGTCTTCATTTTCTTTGCGCATATATGCTTCTGTTTTCTTTTTCTTCTATGCTTGGGTTGCCCCGAAAAGAGGCGCCGCCATCGCTTTGGTTGCTTGTATGTGGGGGGGGCTCTTTTCTTTTGGTACTTTGTTTTCGGGTTGCTGCATTTTCTTTCTAAAAGAACTTTGTTTTCTCGTTTTGCTGAATGGGTTTTTGCTGTCTGCCTTTACGTGATTTTTGCCTTGCTGTTGTATTCTTCTTTGTAGGCAAGATTTTTATGTCTCGAAAGGTTCTTCAAGCAATGTCGACCAAGATTCCGAGTGGTCTTGGTTGGGTAGATCCTGTTCCTTTAAGAGTCCCTTCCGTGGTAGATTCTGAGTATTTAGCTAGGTTTCGTAGGCAATGTAGCATATGTGAGGATAGGGAGTCTGAGAGGGATTATGAGTTAGTAGCCCGGATTCCGAGGAGAGAGTTTGCTTCCCGCCTTTAGACAGTTCCGAGAAGCTCTTCTTTTACGCCTATGATTGTTTTTTCTCTAAGCTGGGTGTCCGACTTCCTTTTACCGACCTGGAGTCCGAGGTGTTGTGGTCCTGTAACCTTGCCCCTACGCAGCTCCATCCAAATTCCTGGGCATTTTTAAAGCTGTTCCAACTTTTGTGCCAGTTTTTGGGTGTCCCTCCCTCTATTTCTCTTTTTTCCTATTTGTTTGTGTTGACGAAGCCGGGTTCGGGTGGGGGGAAGGTGTCTTGGGTCTCTTTTAGGGCAAACCAGGGGAGGAAGTTCTGTACCCTGTATGATGAGTCTTTTCACGATTTTAAGAACTTTTATTTCAAGGTCCGGACTGTTGGAGACGTCCGACCTTTCTTTCTAGATGAGAGTGGGGAGCCTTCTTTTCCTCTTTGTTGGCAGGAGAATATAGTGTCTGTTAAGTATACTTTTGAGAGTTTAGATGAGGTGGAGCAGGCCTTTGTGGGTGTGGTGAGCAGTTTATGGGGTCGGGCACCTCACTTGGACACGAAGAAAATGTTGGGAGATCCAAGCCTTCTCCGTTCCGAGTTAGGTAGTTCCCGACCTCTTTGAGATTTATCCTTCTTAGTATTTGGGTTTTGTTTTGGTGGAATTTCTGTTGTGGTGATCTTTTTCCTTTTTATTTCTGCAGAGATGTCTTCTCAGGCGGATTCTATGAAGTTTCTTCGTCGGACGAAGAAGTCGGTGGCTGCTCGAAATCTCGAGGCCGGGGATGCTTCTGCCCGATCTTCTCCGCAGAAGACTACTATAGGTGTTCAGACTCGGTCGAAGACTATTCCGACTCCCCAGTTCCGAGCTTTAAGTCAGGATCCTCCGACCTCTGGGCCTGCTACCTCTTCTCCTCCTCCGTTCTCGGGTCCTCCTCCCAAGAAGCAGAAGACCTCTCAAGAGCTTGCCGGTTTCAATGATAAGGACTTTGACGCTCTTGGTTGGATTGAGCAGCATATTCTCCCTCAGACCTTTATTTCCACTGATGATGTTTCTATGGAGTATCATTTTCAGTATATGGCGCGGAGCTGTGTCCGGATGGCTAGTCTTCATGCCGCTATTGCCCGGGAGTTCAAGAAATCCCCTCTTGGGGCGACCAGCTCCCGACTTGAGAAGGCTCAGTCCAAGCTCGATAAGATTAGTCAACTGAAGGCTGCCAGGATTACTGAGCTGGAGGCCTCCTTGGAGAAAGAGAAAACTAAAGCTACCGCGGCTGTGGCGGCAGCGAAGACATCTGAGGAGATGGCGAAGGTGGCTACAGAGAATTATACCAAGCTATATGCTGAGCTTGTGGAGACGAAGGAGAAGTTGCAATCTGCTCGGGATGATTTTTACGAGCTGGAGGGTCACGTGGCTAAGGGTATGGATGCGATGTTTGAGAACTTGAAGGCTCAGGTCCGGGTTCTTGCTCCCGACCTGGATCTGAGCTTATTTAGTACGGATAATGTTGTCGTGGAGGGAAAGATTGTTCCTGCTCCTGCCGAGGATGAAGTTCCGATGTCCGACCCCGGGGTTCCTGTTCAGAACCCGACTTCTCCCTTGGTCGGGGATGGATCTGGTGTGGGGGTTTCGAATCGAGAGGACGTTGCCGTCGATGCTGTCCCGATTTCTATGTTTGCTCCGCAGCCTTCTGTTGATGTGGAGTCCGGGAAGGACTTTGATCCTCTGTAATCTTTTTATTCTGGTTTTGTGCCCGGCCTGTGGGCTCTTTTGTCTTTTGGATGGTTTCTGTTGAACGCTTTGAACACCTTTTGCTTTTAGCTACTTTTTAGTAACTTTTTTAGCTTATTATGCGGTGTTTTTGTTCGCGTTTTGATCTTTTGTTTCCGCTTTTGTGCTTTTTAGTTGTTTTCGGATAACAACTTTTTAGCTAGCGTTTTGACTTTTTGTTTCCGCTTTTGTGCTTTTTAGTTGTTTTCGGATAACAACTTTTTAGCTAGCGTTTTGACTTTTTGTTTCCGCTTTTGTGCTTTTTAGTTGTTTTCGGATAACAACTTTTTAGCTAGCATTTTGAAACTTCCTTTGATTTCGTTCTTTTCGCTTGTACTTTTTAGTTGCTTTTGTAAAGCAACTTTTTAGTAAGCGTTGTCGAGGCTTCCTTTGATTTCGTTCTTTCGCTTGTACTTTTTAGTTGCTTTTGTAAAGCAACCTTTTAGTAAGCGTTTTTCGAAATCTTGGTTCTCGTCGTTTTAAGGCTTCTTTCTTGGGTCCGAGCTTTTTCTCGGACATCGGGTGCTCGAGTACCTCCTTTTTGTTAGGTCCGACTTTGTCGTCGGTCGGCCCTTTTGAGTTATTTCTGTAATCTCTTTTTATTTGGCTTTTCGAGCCATTTCAGAGTTACTTTATAACTTTCCCTTGGTTGGGTCCGACTTCGTCATTTGGTCGGCCTTTTTAAGTTATTTTTGTAACCTCTTTTTATTTGGCTCTTCGAGCCATTTCAGAGTTACTTTATAACTTCTCACATTAATTTGAACCTCGTCGCTTTATCTTTGCCGACCTTGTATGGTCTCTTGGCAAATGATTTTTTGCGTTTTGCCGAGCATAAATTAATGCGCCTTGGTGGGGTACTTTTCTTAGGATTTGCTTCATCATGAGGGAGAGAAAATAGAGAAATTTGATTAGTAAAAAAAAAAAAAGAAAGAATATTTACAAAGTGTTTACCCTTTGACTAGGTCGGGTATCCTGCTTTAACCGGGTGTCTCATTAAAAAACCCTCGTAGGGAAAAAGAGTACACCTCGGGTTAAGTTTTTCTAGCTGTAGTACCGTCTTAGATTACAGGCGTGCCAGGCCCTGGGCAGCTCATTGCCTTCTAGGTCGGATATTTTGTAGTAGCCTGTCCCTAAGACTTCTGTTACCTTGTAGGGCCCTTTCCAATTTGCGGCTAGCTTTCCTTCTCCCGACTTTTGTGTTCCGATGTCATTTCGGATTAGAATCAGGTCGTGAATGGAGAAACTTCGCTTTATTACCTTTTGATTGTATCTGAGGGCCGTTCGCCGTTTTAAGGCTTCTTCTCGGATTCGGGCTCTTTCTCGGACCTCGGGGAGGAGGTCGAGTTCTTCCCTTTGTGCCCGTGGGTTGCTTCCTTCGTTGTAGAAGATGACTCTGGGCGACCCTTCATCTATTTCGATAGGAATCATTGCCTCCATCCCGTAAGCTAGTCGGAATGGGGATTCTCCCGTTGTAGAGTGCGGGGTTGTCCGATATGCCCATAGTACCTGGGGGAGTTCTTCGGCCCATGCCCCTTTGGCCTCTTGGAGTCTTCGTTTTAACCCGGCCAAGATGACTTTATTTGCAGCTTCTGCTTGTCCATTGGCTTGTGGGTGTTCGACTGATGTGAATTGCTGTTTGATTTTTAGTTCGGCCACCAAGTTCTGAAAACTTGTGTCCGTGAACTGTGTTCCATTGTCTGTTGTGATGGAGTAGGGGACTCTGAACCTTGTGACAATGTTTTTGTATAGGAATTTGCGGCTTTTCTGAGCCGTAATGGTGGCTAAGGGCTCGGCTTCGATCCACTTTGTAAAGTAGTCGACCCCTACTATGAGGTATTTGACTTGCCCCGGTCCTTGCGGGAACGGGCCAAGTAGGTCAAGTCCCCATTTTGCGAAGGGCCATGGTGCGGTGATGCTGATAAGGTCTTCTGGTGGTGCCTTGTGGAAATTGGCGTGTTTTTGGCAGGGGGGGCATATTTTCACGAATTCCGTTGCGTCTTTCTGCAAGGTCGGCCAGTAGAAGCCGGCTCGGACTACCTTTTTAGATAATGCCCGAGCTCCGAGATGGTTCCCACACATGCCTCCGTGGACTTCTTCGAGGACGTTCTTTGTTTCTGAGGTCGGGACGCACCGAAGGAGGGGATTTGTGAATCCTCTTCTGTATAATACACCGTGAATTAGTGTATAATTTTGGGCATCTTTCGTGAGTCTTTTAGCTCCCTTTCTTTCGGCGGGAAGAGTTCCCGACTTCAGGTAGCTGAGTATGGGGGTCATCCATCCTTGCTGTTGGTTGGATATATTCAGCGTTTCTTCCTCTCTTAGCACGGAGGGGATTGTAAAGTTTCCTGGAGGAGACTTCTGTTGTTGCCTCCGGGCTTGGTGCTGGCGAGCTTTGAGAGGGCGTCTGCCCGGGCGTTTTGTTCCCGAGGTATGTGCTGGATTTGTATTTCTGAAAAGTGGCGTAATTGTGCCTGTGTTTGATCCAGGTATTTTTTCATAGTTGGGTCTTTGGCCTGGTAGCTTCCATTTACTTGAGATGTGACGACCTGGGAGTCGCTGAAGATCGTGATTCTCTGGGCTCCGACCTCTTCGGCTAGCTTTAGACCTGCTAGTAGGGCCTCGTATTCGGCTTGGTTGTTCGAGGCCTGGAACTCAAATTTTAGGGATAGTTCTATCCGCGTTCCTTGGTCGCTTTCGAGTATAACCCCGGCTCCGCTTCCTGTTTTGTTTGAGGACCCGTCGACATACAGATTCCACGAGAGTGGGGTTCCAAGGGTCTCAGTATATTCTGCGATGAAGTCGGCTAGGTACTTAGATTTTATGGCAGTCCAGGCTTCATAGTGGAGGTCGAACTCGGACAGTTCCACCGCTCATTGTAGTATTCGTCCTGCCAGGTCTGTTTTTTGCAGGATGTGTCTCATGGGTTGGTTTGTCCGGACTTTGATGGTGTGGGCTTGAAAGTAGGGACGGAGCCTCCAAGCTGTGAATATTAGGGCGTAGGCGAATTTTTCTATTTTCTGATAGTTTAATTCGGCCCCTTGCAGTGCCTTGCTCACAAAGTATACGGGGTGTTGTCCTTGGTCATTTTCCCGTATTAATGCTGAAGCGACTGCCCGATGTCCGACCGAGAGGTATAATACGAGCTCTTCCCCTTTTAAAGGTCGGGTTAGGATTGGTGGCTGCCCGAGGAATTCCTTGAATTCTTGAAAGGCTTTTTCGCACTCCGGGGTCCATGAGAAGGGTTTCCCTTTCTTTAGGAGTGAGTAGAGAGGTAGTGATTTTATCGCTGATCCTGCCAAAAATCTTGATAGGGCGGCCAGCCTTCCATTCAGCTGTTGTACTTCTTTGACACAGGTCGGGCTTTTCATATTGAGTATCGCTTGGCATTTGTCCGGGTTTGCTTCGATGCCCCTTTGAGTCAACATGAAGCCTAAGAATTTTCCGGCTTCTGCGGCGAAGGTGCACTTTGTCGGGTTGAGTCTCATGTTGTGTTTTCTGAGGGTGCCGAAGACACTGGTGAGGTCGGTCAGCAAGTTTCCGTCTTCTTGTGTCTTTACCAGCATGTCGTCGACGTACACCTCTAGTTGTAGTCCGATGTGCTCTGAGAACACTTTGTTCATTAGCCTCTGGTAGGTTGCCCCTGCGTTCTTCAGCCCGAAGGGCATTACTACGTAGCAGTAGTTTGCCCTTGGGGTTATGAACGAGGTCTTTTCTTGGTCGGGTCCGTACATCGGGATTTGATTGTATCCCGAGTATGCGTCCATGAAGGAGAGATATCTATGGCCTGAGGCTGCGTCTACTAAGGCGTCGATGTTTGGTAGTGGATATGGGTCCTTGGGGCAGGCTTTGTTGAGATCCGTGTAATCGACGCACATCCTCCATTTTCCGTTGGGCTTTTTTACCAGGACCACGTTTGCGAGCCATAGGGGGTATTTTACTTCTCGAATGAACCCTGCATCTAGTAATGCTTGTACTTGTTCTTCTATTGCTTGCACGCGCTCAGGCCCGAGTTTCCGGCGTCTTTGTTGGACAGGTCTGGACCCCGGGTATACTGATAGCTTATGGCACATCAGGTCGGGGCTTATGCCTGGCATGTCGGAGGCTTTCCAGGCGAAGAGGTCGGAATTCTCTTTTAAGAGGGTTATGAGTTCCTCTTTTAGGCCTGCTTCGAGGTTCGCTCCTACGTTTGTTATTTTTTCAGGTGTGTTCCCGATTTGGATTTTTTCGGTTTCTCCCTCTGGTTGTGGCCGGAGGTCTTCTCGGGTTTGAACTCGTCCGAGTTCTATTGTATTGACCTCTTTCCCTTTTAGGCTCAGGCTTTCGTTGTAGCATCGCCGTGCTAGTTTTTGGTCGCCTTTTAGGGTAGCGATTCCCTTTGTGGTAGGGAACTTCATACAGAGGTGTGGGGTTGAGACTATAGCTGCTAGTCTGTTTAGGGTTGGTCGCCCAATGAGGGCATTGTATGCTGAAGTGACGTCGACTATAATGTAGTCGATGCTTAATGTTCTAGACGGTTCGCCTCTTCCAAAGGTAGTGTGTAGCGAGATGTATCCTAAGGGATGGATCGGGGTGTCCCCTAGCCCAAATAGGTCGGTGGGATAGGCCTTTAGCTCTTTTTCTTCAAGTCCGAGCTTGTCGAAGGCCGCTTTGAACAGGATATCTGCTGAGCTTCCCTGGTCAATCAGGGTTCGATGTAAGTTGGCGTTTGCTAGGATAATGGTGACCACCATTGGATCGTCGTGCCCGGGTATTATCCCTTGAGCATCTTCTCGGGTAAATGAGATGGTAGGTAACTCGGGCAGGGGACTTTCTTCTCGGACATGGTAGACTTCTTTGAGGTGTCTCTTTCGTGAGGATCTGGATGTTCCTCCGCCTGCGAAACCTCCGTTTATCATGTGTATGTGCCTCTCCGGGGTTCGCGGGGTTTGTTCGGCCCGATCTTCGTTATCTCCCCGCCTTCTCTTCCTGGTCTCTCCTCCTTTCTCTGCTATGTATCTGTCGAGTTTTCCTTCTCTTGCCAGCTTTTCTATAACATTCTTTAGGTCGTGGCAGTCGTTGGTAGAGTGACCGTAGAGTTTGTGATATTCACAGTATTCGGACCGATCTCTTCCCGCTCTTTTGTGTTTTAGAGGTCGGGGTGGTGGGATCTTTTCGGTGTGGCATACTTCTCTGTAGACGTCTACCAGGGAGACTCGGAGGGGGGTGTAGCTGTGGTACTTCCGTGGCTTGTCCGAGTTGGATTCTTCTTTCTTCTTCTGTTCCCGATCTCGATCTCGGAACGGGTAGGTTGATTCCTTCCTAGAAGAGTCTCTTAGCTGGGAGGTTTCCTCCATGTTGATATATTTTTCTGCCCGTTCCTGCACCTCGTATAGGGAGGTCGGGTATCGTTTGGATAGGGATTGGCTAAACGGTCCCTCTTTTAGGCCGTTTGCTAGTCCCATGATGGCTGCTTCAGTGGGCAAGTGTTGTATGTCCAGGCAGGCTTTGTTGAATCGCTCCATGTACTCTCGGAGAGTTTCTTGGTTACCTTGTTTGATCCCGAGTAGACTGGGGGCATGTTTTGCCTTGTCCTTTTGAATGGAGAATCTTGTTAGGAATTTTTTGGTTAGGTCTTCGAAGCTGGTGATTGATCTAGGTGGCAGGTTGTCGAACCACTTCATGGCTGATTTGGTGAGAGTGGTGGGGAAGGCTTTGCACCGAATCGCGTCGGAGGCGTCGACTAGGTACATTCTGCTTCTGAAGTTGCTGAGGTGGTGACTTGGGTCGGTGGTGCCGTCGTAGAGATCCATATCGGGTGGTTTAAAGTTTCGCGGTACCTTTTCCTTCATGATCTCTTGCGTGAAGGGATCATGGTTGCCTTCGGGGGTGGGGCCGCGGTCTGACCGATCTTTCAGGTTGGCCTCTATTTTCCGCAGTTTTTCTTCTAATTCTCTGCGCTTGCGAGCTTCCCTTCTCAGATCTTGTTCAGTTTCTTTTTGCTTCTTTATGTCCTCTTCGAGTTGTTTTAGTCGGTTTTGTTGTGCCCGGACAGCTTCTAGAATTTCCGAGTTCTTTTCTTTTTCGGGATTTCGTGGATCTTTGTTTGGGAGTGACGTCTTTGGGCGATTCTGTTTGTTTCCTCCTGGAGTGCGTGGTGATAGAGGGCTGTCCGGTCTTTCTCCGGTGTCAACTTCCTCCTCTTGTTCTGATGCCGCGCGGTCATTGTTGGAGGGGTCGTCCGCCATGGTAGAGGGATGACTTCCAGGTCCCCGGCAACGGCGCCAATGTTCCGGGGGTTACCTGAAACGAGTAGCTCGGACGTCTTGGTGAGGCCCGAGGTGGGGGTTAGGGACCCGAGCTTGATATGTGGAGTGGTTGGTGGTTGTACCTGCAATGACACTCCGATGCTTAAGTTAGCATGGGTCCAAGCAGATATTGAGTAGAATTATAGTATGAGTTATACCTGGGTGCTCCAGTGTATTTATAGTAGTCGGTCGTGATCTTCCCTGGATAAGATATTCTTATCTTATCTTATCTTTTGGGAGTTTTATCCCTATCTTTGTGGAACCGCCTTTCCTAGGCCTTTTCGGCCTTTAGGTTTTGGGCTTCGTTCCTTTTTGATGGGCCTTCTTAGCTTATTTGTCCGAGGTCCGACCTCAGGCGTGGGCCTTGGGATGAGGTCGGACCTTCTATGATCTTTACCGAGTTTGGGGAGCTCGGTCAGGGTATGAACAGAAACTATGGCAAATCTTATACCATTTTGAAGCCCCGAATGTTAGCTTTCCAACCCAACTAGAACCACATCATTTGGATCTCTGTAGCTCAAGTTATGGTCGATTAAGTGCGAAGAGGTCGGCTTGACAGCTTTTGTGTTTCCTACATTTCTTCATGAGTTCTCCATTTTTACATGCTTTTCCTTCATTCCCTTGATCCAATATTTGCCTCCTAAATCTGAAATTACTTAACAAACATATCAAGGTGAATTAAATTTAGCTATTTTAAGACCTAAAAAGCATATTTTCACTCTTAAGCACAATTAAAGGAGAAGTTATAAAACCATGCTATTTCAATGGATAAATGTGGGTAAAAGGTTATAAAATCCCCTAAATTAAGCACAAGATAAATCCTACAAATCGGGTTTATCAACCTCCCCACACTTAAACCAAGCATGCCCTCATGCTAAAACCAAGAATGAAGTAAGGGTATGGCGTTTATTCAATGGAAACTAACTAAATACAATCTACCTATATGCAACTATCTAAATGAATGCAATTGCTTGGTCAAAATAAATCAATTCCCAAGAAGCATATATGCACAAGGACTAATGACTAGCAAGTCTAATCCACAATTGGATTGAGTTATTAAATATTTTTACAAACTTGCCTGAAAAGATGATCATAGGTGAAAACATGTAAT
The DNA here is from genome assembly GCF_003086295.3 of Arachis hypogaea. Classification (NCBI taxonomy): domain Eukaryota; kingdom Viridiplantae; phylum Streptophyta; class Magnoliopsida; order Fabales; family Fabaceae; genus Arachis; species Arachis hypogaea. Next base: position 57,299,826 of record NC_092040.1, read on the forward strand.
TGAGCATCAAACCCTCACCAGATGTATTTGCACTCTATTCGCTCAAGTGTTTAGGGTTGATTCTCTCAATTCTCTCCTAATCATGCTTTCCAAGATTTGTTTTTCATCTAACAATCAACATTTATTTCATGCATGCATACAAGTATCATGAGGTCTTTTCTTTAGCTTGTAATGGGGTTAGGGTCAAGGTAGGATGCATATATGGTTAAGTGAGCTTGAAATTTGAATCTTTGATAAGCTTAGACTTCCCACCTAACCTATGACATCCTAATTAAGTTCTAACCTAACTACCCATTTTTCTCACTTTTTCACATACTCATGCATTTCCTTTTCATTTCACAACACATATGCATTGATTTTATTGGGCTTCACTTTGCTTTGGGGCATTTTGTCCCCTTTTTATTTCTTTCTTTTTCTATTTTTTTCTTTTCTTTTCCATATTTTTTTTCTCTTTCTTTTCTTTTTCTTTTGTTCTTCTCATTTTTTTTCTATATACAAGAGCATCAATGCATAAGGTTTTACATTTGATCAACACATGAGTATGTACCCAATTCCCAATATTTTCAATAACAATACAAAACTACCCTTTTATTCACCTAATGTCCCAATATTCCCACACTTGAATGATACTCACACACACTAGCCTAAGCTAATCAAAGATCCAAATTAAGGACATTTATTGTTTTTCGCTTTAGGGCTTGTAATGTGCTAATTTAAGAAGAAAGTGGGTTAATCGTAGGATCAAATTGGCTAACAATGGAAGATAAAAGGTAGGCTATTTGGGTAAGTGAGCTAAATGAAATGATGGCCTCAATCATATAAATGCATGAATACATAAAATAATGGACATAAAGAATCAAACAAATCAAAGATTACAATCATAGAAAGAGAATAATGCACACAAGAAGGAAAATAAGTGGTTATAAGATATAACCACACCATTAGGCTCAAAACTCACTTGCTTGTGTTCTTAGCTCAAAAACATGATCCACAATATATATAATATAAGCAAGTTCTATGAAAAGTTTTCACTCAAAGCAATTGAGGTGGCCTTGGTGCGCGAAATTGTGAACAATACTTTTCACAACTCTCATAATCCCCGGTCATGAACCCCAAAAACTTGGTGTTCAATACCATGGCATTACACAACTTCGCACAACTAACCAGCAAGTGCACTGGGTCGTCCAAGTAATAAACCTTACGCGAGTAAGGGTCGATCCCACGGAGATTGTTAGTATTGAAGCAAGCTATGGTCATCTTGTAAATCTTAGTCAGGCAAACTCAAATGGATATAGTGATGAACGAAAATAAACATAAAGGTAAAGATAGAGGTACTTATGTAATTCATTGGTAGGAACTTCAGATAAGCGCATGAAGATGCCTTCCCTTCCGTCTCTCTGCTTTCCTATTGTCTTCATCCAATCCTTCTTACTCCTTTCCATGGCAAGCTTGTGTAGGGTTTCACCGTTGTCAATGGCTACCTCCCATCCTCTCAGTGAAAACGATTGCATATGCTCTGTCACAGCACGCGGAATTCAGCTGTCGGTTCTCGGTCAGGCCGGAATAGAATCCATCGATTCTTTTGCGTCTGTCACTAACGCCCCGCCTGCTAGGAGTTTGAAGCACGTCACAGTCATTCAATCATTGAATCCTACTCAGAATACCACAGACAAGGTTAGACCTTCCGGATTCTCTTGAATGCCGCCATCAGTTCTCGCCTATACCACGAAGATTCCGGTTAAAGAATCCAAGAGATATTCACTAGAGCCTTGGTTGCTTGTAGAACAGAAGTGGTTGTTAGTCACCTTGTTCATAGGTGAGAATGATGATGAGTGTCACGGATCATCACATTCATCAAGTTGAAGAACAAGTGATATCTTAGAACAAGAACAAGCGGAATTGAATGGAAGAACAATAGTAATTGCATTAATACTCGAGGTACAGCAGAGCTCCACACCTTAATCTATGGTGTGTAGAAACTCCACCGTTGAAAATACATAAGAACAAGGTCTAGGCATGGCCGTGAGGCCAGCCTCCCAGTGATCTAAGATAGCATAAAAATGAAGATAGCTACCAAAGTTTGTAAATACAATAGTAAAAGGTCCTACTTATAGAGAACTAGTAGCCTAAGGTTTACAGAAATGAGTAAATGACATAAAAATCCACTTCCGGGCCCACTTGGTGTGTGCTTGGGCTGAGCAATGAAGCATTTTCGTGCAGAGACTCTTCTTGGAGTTAAACGCCAGCTTTTATGCCAGTTTGGGCGTTTAACTCCCATTTGGGTGCCAGTTCCAGCGTTTAACGCTGGAATTCCTGAGGGTGACTTTGAACGCCGGTTTGGGCCATCAAATCTCGGGCAAAGTATGGACTATCATATATTGCTGGAAAGCCCAGGATGTCTACTTTTCAACGCCGTTGAGAGCGCGCCAATTGGGCTTCTGTAGCTCCAGAAAATCCACTTCGAGTGCAGGGAGGTCAGAATCCAACAGCATCTGCAGTCCTTTTTAGTCTCTGAATCAGATTTTTGCTCAGGTCCCTCAATTTCAGCCAGAAAATACCTGAAATCACAGAAAAACACACAAACTCATAGTAAAGTCCAGAAAAGTGAATTTTAACTAAAAACTAATAAAAATATACTAAAAACTAACTAGATCATACTAAAAACATACTAAAAACAATGCCAAAAAGCGTACAAATTATCCGCTCATCACAACACCAAACTTAAATTGTTGCTTGTCCTCAAGCAACTGAAAATCAAATAAGATAAAAAGAAGAGAATATGCAATGAATTCCAAAAACATCTATGAAGATCAGTATTAATTAGATGAGCGGGGCTTTTAGCTTTTTGCCTCTGAATAGTTTTGGCATCTCACTCTATCCTTTGAAATTCAGAATGATTGGCTTCTTTAGGAACTTAGAATCCAGATAGTGTTATTGATTCTCCTAGTAGAGTATGATGATTCTTGAACATAGCTACTTATTGAGTCTTGGCCGTGGCCCAAAGCACTCTGTCTTCCAGTATTACCACCGGATACATACATGCCATAGACACATAATTGGGTGAACCTTTTCAGATTGTGACTCAGCTTTGCTAGAGTCCCCAATTAGAGGTGTCCAGGGTTCTTAAGCACACTCTTTTTGCCTTGGATCACAACTTTATTTTTCTTTCTTTCCTCTCTTTTTTTTTCGTTTTCTTTTCTTTTTCTCTTTTTTTTTGATTTTTTTTTTGAATAGAAATGCTTTTTCTTGCTTCAAGAATCATTGTAATGATTTTTCAGATCCTCAGTAACATGTCTCCTTTTTCATCATTCTTTCAAGAGCCAACATTCATGAACCACAAATTCAAGATACATATGCACTGTTTAAGCATACATTCAGAAAACAAAAATATTGCCACCACATCAAAATAATTAAACTGTTATAAAATTCAAAATTCATGCAATTCTTTTCTTTTTCAATTAAGCACATTTTTTTTTATTCAAGAAAGGTGATGGATTCATAGGACATTCATAACTTTAAGGCATAGACACTAAGACACTAATGATCACAAGACACAAACATGGATAAACATAAGCACATAAAATTCGAAAAACAGAAGAATAAAGAACAAGGAAATCAAGGAACGGGTCCACCTTAGTGATGGCGGCTCTTTCTTCCTCTTGAATCTCTCTTCCATTGGGCGCCCTCTTCACATATGACTGTGAGGACTTGGTCCAACCTTTGATCAAAGTTGACCCTTCTAGTGTAAGGATGTTCATCTCCTTGCATCATAGGCAAGTTGAACGCCACCCTCACACTTTCCGGACTAAAATCCAAGTATTTCCCCCGAACCATGGTAAGATAATTCTTTGGATTCGGGTTCACACTTTGGTCATGGTTCTTGGTGATCCATGCATTGGCATAGAACTCTTGAACCATCAACATTCTGACTTGTTGAATGGGGTTGGTAAGAACTTCCCAACCTCTTCTTTGGATCTCATGTCGGATCTCCGGATATTCACCCTTTTTGAGTGAAAAAGGGACCTCGGGGATCACCTTCTTCAAGGCCACAACTTCATAGAAGTGGTCTTGATGCACCCTTGAGATGAATCTTTCCATCTCCCATGACTCGGAGGTGGAAGCTTTTGCCTTCCCTTTCCTCTTTCTAGAGGTTTCTCCGGCCTTGGATGCCATAAATGGTTATGGAAAAACAAAAAGCAATGCTTTTACCACACCAAACTTAAAATGTTTGCTCGTCCTCGAGCAAAAGAAGAAAGAAGAGAGTAGAAGAAGAAGAAGAAATGAGGGGAAAGGGAATGGCTTTAATTTTCGGCCAAGAAGGAGAGAAGTGGTGAGTATGTTGTGTGAAAATGAAGGAGTGAAGGAGGGTTTATATAGGAGAGGGGGAAAGGGATGTTCGGCCATTTGAGGGTGGGTATGGGTGGGAAAGTGGTTTGAATTTGAATGGTGGGGTAGGTGGGGATTTATGAAGGATGGATGTGAGTGGTGAAGAGAAAGATGGGATTTGATAGGTGATGGGTTTTTGGGGAAGAGGTGTTGAGGTGATTGGTGAATGGGGAAGAAGAAGAGAGAGAGTGGTGGGGTAGGTGGGGATCCTGTGGGGATCCTGTGGGGTCCACAGATCCTGAGGTGTCAAGGAAAAGTCATCCCTGCACCAAATGGCAAGAAAAATCACGTTTTGAGCCATTTCTGGCGTTAAACGCCGGGCTGGTGCCCATTTCTGGCGTTTAACGCCAGCTTATTGCCCATTTCTGGCGTTTAACGCCAGTCTGGTGCCCCTTTCTGGCGTTAAACGCCCAGAATGGTGCCAGACTGGGCGTTAAACGCCCAACAGCTAACCTCACTGGCGTTTAAACGCCAGTGGGTGTGTCCTCCAGGGTGTGCTATTTTTCTTCCTGTTTTTCATTCTGTTTTTGCTTTTTTCATTGATTTTGTGACTTCTTATGATCATCAACCTACAAAAAAGAGAAAATAACAAAATAAAATAGATAAAATATAACATTGGGTTGCCTCCCAACAAGCGCTTCTTTAATGTCAGTAGCTTGACAGAGGACTCCCATGGAGCCTCAGAAATGCTCAGAGCTATGTTGGAACCTCCCAACACCAAACTTAGAGTTTGAATGTGGGGGTTCAACACCAAACTTAGAGTTTGGTTGTTGCCTCCCAACACCTAACTTAGAGTTTGACTGTGGGGGCTCTGTTTGGCTCTGTTTTGAGAGAAGCTCTTCATGCTTCCTCTCCATGATGATAGAGGGATATCCTTGAGCCTTAAACATAAAGGATTCTTCATTCACTTGAATGATCAACTCTCCTCTATCAACATCAATCACAGCCTTTGCAGTGGCTAGGAAGGGTCTACCAAGGATGATGGATTCATCCATGCACTTCCCAGTCTCTAGGACTATGAAATCAGTAGGGATGTAATGGTCTTCAACTTTAACTAGAACATCCTCTACAAGTCCATGTGCTTGTTTTCTTGAGTTGTCTGCCATCTCTAGTGAGATTTTTGCAGCTTGCACCTCAGAGATTCCTAACTTCTCCATTACAGAGAGAGGCATGAGGTTTACACTTGACCCTAAGTCACACAAGGCCTTCTTGAAGGTCATGGTGCCTATGGTACAAGGTATTGAAAACTTCCCAGGATCCTGTCTCTTTTGAGGCAGTTTCTGCCTAGACAAGTCATCCAGTTCTTTGGTGAGCAAAGGGGGTTCATCCTCCCAAGTCTCATTTCCAAATAACTTGTCATTTAGCTTCATGATTGCTCCAAGGTATTTAGCAACTTGCTCTTCAGTGGCATACTCATCCTCTTCAGAGGAAGAATACTCATCAGAGCTCATGAATGGCAGAAGTAAGTCCAATGGAATCTCTATGGTCTCAATTTGAGCCTCAGATTCCCATGGTTCCTCATTGGGGAACTCATTGGAGGCCAGTGGACGCCCAGTGAGGCCTTCCTCAGTGGCGTTCACTGCCTCTCCTTCCTCCCAAAATTCGGCCATGTTGATGGCCTTGCACTCTCCTTTTGGATTTTCTTCTGTATTGCTTGAGAGAGTACTAGGAGGGAGTTCAGTAATTTTCTTGCTCAGCTGACCCACTTGTGCCTCCAAATTTCTAATGGAGGATCTTGTTTCAGTCATGAAACTTTGAGTGGTTTTGATCAGATCAGAGACCATGGTTGCTAAGTCAGAGTTATTCTGCTTAGAACTCTCTGTCTGTTGCTGAGAAGATGATGGAAAAGGCTTGCTATTGCTAAACCTGTTTCTTCCATCATTATTATTATTGAAACCTTGTTAGGGTCTCTGTTGATCCTTCCATGAAAAATTTGGATGATTTCTCCATGAAGGATTATAGGTGTTTTCATAGGGGTCTCCCATGTAATTCACCTCTTCCATTGAAGGGTTCTCAGGAATATAAGCTTCTTCCTCAGATGAAGCCTCCTTAGTACTGCTTGGTGCATTTTGCATTCCAGACAGACTTTGAGAAATCATATTGACTTGTTGAGTCAATATTTTATTCTGAGCCAGTATGGCATTCAGAGTGTCAATCTCAAGAACTCCTTTCTTCTGACTAGTCCCATTGTTCACAGGATTCCTTTCAGAAGTGTACATGAATTGGTTATTTGCAACCATTTCAATCAGTTCTTGAGCTTCAGTAGGCGTCTTCTTCAGATGAAGAGATCCTCCTGCAGAGCTATCCAAAGACATCTTGGATAGTTCAGAGAGACCATCATAGAAGATACCTATGATGCTCCATTCAGAAAGCATGTCAGAAGGACACTTTCTGATTAGTTGTTTGTATCTTTCCCAAGCTTCATAGAGGGATTCTCCTTCCTTCTGTCTGAAGGTTTGGACTTCCATTCTAAGCTTACTCAATTTTTGAGGTGGAAAGAACTTTGCCAAGAAGGCATTGACTAGCTTTTCCCAAGAGTCCAGGCTTTCTTTAGGTTGAGAGTCCAACCATGTCCTAGCTCTGTCTCTTACAGCAAAAGGGAATAGCATAAGTCTGTAGACCTCAGGGTCAACCCCATTAGTCTTGACAGTGTCACAGATTTGCAAGAACTCAGCCAAAAACTGATGAGGATCTTCCAGTGGAAGTCCATGGAACTTGCAATTCTGTTGCATTAGAGAAACTAATTGAGGCTTAAGCTCAAAGTTGTTTGCTCTAATGGCAGGGATAGAGATGCTTCTCCCATAGAAATCGGGAGTAGGTGCAGTAAAGTCACCCAGCACCTTCCTTGCATTGTTGGCATTGTTGTTGTTGTTTTCGGCTGCCATGTGTTCTTCTTCTTTGAAGAATTCGGTCAGGTCCTCTAAAGAGAGTTGTGCTTTGGCTTCTCTTAGCTTTCTCTTCAAGGTCCTTTTAGGTTCATGATCAGGCTCAACAAGAATGCTTTTGTCTTTGCTCCTGCTCATAAGAAAGAGAAGGGAACAAGAAAATGTGGAATCCTCTATGTCACAGTATAGAGATTCCTTTAGGTGTCAGAGGAAAAGAAGAGTAGAAGACAGAAGTAGAAAATTCGAACTTATCAAAGAAGATGGAATTCGAATTTTGCATTAAGGAATAGTGTTATTCCATAAATAGAAGGATGTGAGAAGAAGGGAAGTGATTTTCGAAAATTAAGCAGAAATTTTGAAAACATTTTTGAAAAACACTACTTGATTTTCGAAAATGAAAGTGGAAAAGAAATCAAGTGATTTTTGAAAAAGATTTTGAAATTAGAAATCAAAAAGATTTGATTGAAAACTGTTTTGAAAAAAGATGTGGTTAAGAGGATATGATTGGTTTTAAAAAATGTGATTGAGAAGATATGATTTGAAAAACATTTTAAAAAGATTTGATTTTGAAAATTAAAAACTTGACTAACAAGAAAAGATATGATTCAAACTTAAACCTTTCTCAACAGAAAAGGAAACATACTTGAAATGTTGAATCAAATCATTAATTGGTAGCAAGTATCTTTGAAAGAGGAAAGAAATTGATTTTGAAAAAGATTTGATTGAAAAAATATGAATTGAAAAAGATTTGATTTTGAAAAACTTTGAAAAACTGAAAAAAAATTGCATTGAAAAACAGAATCTTCCCCATTGTGCCATCCTGGCGTTAAACGCCCAGAATGGTGCACATTCTGGCGTTTAACGCCCAAAACTATACCTTTTTGGGCGTTAAACGCCCAACCAGGTACCCTGGCTGGCGTTTAAACGCCAGTCTGTCCTTCTTCACTGGGCGTTTTGAACGCCCAGCTTTTTCTGTATAATTCCTCTGCTGTATGTTCTGAATCTTCAATTCTCTGTATCATTGACTTGAGAAGACACAAATTAAAAATATTTTTGGATTTTTAATAATAAAGAAAAAAAAATCAAAATGCAACTAAAATCAAATAACAATGCATGCAAGACACCAAACTTAGCAGTTTGTGTACTACTGACACTAATGAGAATGCATATGAGACACTCAAAAAACACTCAAGTCAAGAGAATTCAAAGATTAGAGTAAGAAATCATCAAGAATTATTTGAAGATCCTTAAGACACATGAATGAATGCATGCAATTGACACCAAACTTAAAATGAAACACTAGACTCAAAAATATTTTTGGATTTTATGATTTTGTAATTTTTTTTTTGTGATTTTTGAAAATTAAGTGAAAAAGGTATCAAAATTCTTAATGAGAATTCCAGGAATCATGCAATGTTAGTCTAAAGCTTCAGTCTAAAGAAATTAGACAAGGCTAGCCAGGCTTCATCAGAACATTGCATTCAAGAGCTAAATTGATGAAGATCAATCAGCTTTGGTGATGATAAGAACATCACCTTGAAACACTAGAATTCATTCTTAAGAACTCTGAAGAAAAAGAAAATACCTAATCTAAGCAACAAGATGAACCGTCAGTTGTCCAAACTGAACAATCCCCGGCAACGGCGCCAAAAACTTGGTGCGCGAAATTGTGAACAATACTTTTCACAACTCTCATAATCCCCGGTCATGAACCCCAAAAACTTGGTGTTCAATACCATGGCATTACACAACTTCGCACAACTAACCAGCAAGTGCACTGGGTCGTCCAAGTAATAAACCTTACGCGAGTAAGGGTCGATCCCACGGAGATTGTTAGTATTGAAGCAAGCTATGGTCATCTTGTAAATCTTAGTCAGGCAAACTCAAATGGATATAGTGATGAACGAAAATAAACATAAAGGTAAAGATAGAGGTACTTATGTAATTCATTGGTAGGAACTTCAGATAAGTGCATGAAGATGCCTTCCCTTCCGTCTCTCTGCTTTCCTATTGTCTTCATCCAATCCTTCTTACTCCTTTCCATGGCAAGCTTGTGTAGGGTTTCACCGTTGTCAATGGCTACCTCCCATCCTCTCAGTGAAAACGATTGCATATGCTCTGTCACAGCACGCGGAATTCAGCTGTCGGTTCTCGGTCAGGCCGGAATAGAATCCATCGATTCTTTTGCGTCTGTCACTAACGCCCCGCCTGCTAGGAGTTTGAAGCACGTCACAGTCATTCAATCATTGAATCCTACTCAGAATACCACAGACAAGGTTAGACCTTCCGGATTCTCTTGAATGCCGCCATCAGTTCTCGCCTATACCACGAAGATTCCGGTTAAAGAATCCAAGAGATATTCACTAGAGCCTTGGTTGCTTGTAGAACAGAAGTGGTTGTCAGTCACCTTGTTCATAGGTGAGAATGATGATGAGTGTCACGGATCATCACATTCATCAAGTTGAAGAACAAGTGATATCTTAGAACAAGAACAAGCGGAATTGAATGGAAGAACAATAGTAATTGCATTAATACTCGAGGTATAGCAGAGCTCCACACCTTAATCTATGGTGTGTAGAAACTCCACCGTTGAAAATACATAAGAACAAGGTCTAGGCATGGCCGTGAGGCCAGCCTCCCAGTGATCTAAGATAGCATAAAAATGAAGATAGCTACCAAAGTCTGTAAATACAATAGTAAAAGGTCCTACTTATAGAGAACTAGTAGCCTAAGGTTTACAAAAATGAGTAAATGACATAAAAATCCACTTCCGGGCCCACTTGGTGTGTGCTTGGGCTGAGCAATGAAGCATTTTCGTGCAGAGACTCTTCTTGGAGTTAAACGCCAGCTTTTATGCCAGTTTGGGCGTTTAACTCCCATTTGGGTGCCAGTTCCAGCGTTTAACGCTGGAATTCCTGAGGGTGACTTTGAATGCCGGTTTGGGCCATCAAATCTCGGATAAAGTATAGACTATCATATATTGCTGGAAAGCCCAGGATGTCTACTTTCCAACGCCGTTGAGAGCGCGCCAATTGGGCTTCTGTAGCTCCAGAAAATCCACTTCGAGTGCAGGGAGGTCAGAATCCAACAGCATCTGCAGTCCTTTTTAGTCTCTGAATCAGATTTTTGCTCAGGTCCCTCAATTTCAGCCAGAAAATACCTGAAATCACAGAAAAACACACAAACTCATAGTAAAGTCCAGAAAAGTGAATTTTAACTAAAAACTAATAAAAATATACTAAAAACTAACTAGATCATTCTAAAAACATACTAAAAACAATGCCAAAAAGCGTACAAGTTATCCGCTCATCAGGCCTATAGATAGATTTCTTGAAAATTTTCAGTATCTGACTAAGCTTATTGTGTATATATATGCAAAATTTATGAAAATGCAACAAAAATCCTAAAAACCTAAAATGAAATGCAAAAGTGTTGGAATTAGAAATTTTTTCACCCAAAATCACCAATCGGTCGGATGACCTCCCCACACTTAAAAATTTGCACCGTCCTCGGTGCATTCAAAGATGAGCAAGGGGGACGGCGAATCTCCGGATTGCTGCGTGTTTTTTTTTGTCTTGCTTCCGTTATTGCTTGTGGTGCATCCATCATGAAAAGTGGAAAACAATCACCATAAGATGAGAAAACAAAAGCAAGGAAGCATACAATGTTGGAATGAGGTAAATCACTAGAATTGAGTGAGTGAATTAGTGTGACATTTATGACAATAAGGTGTGTGAATTCTAAATTGCGCGGTTTAGATACACATTAGCATAAAAAGTGATGTCACAAAAGAAGTATATACCTCACTTATCCTAGTGTGCTTGAGATGCTTTAAGTGAATTTGTAAGATAAAACAAGCATTAAAGAAGCATGAAAGCATTCAAGTCAAACATATATGGATGCATAGAATCATAAAATACAATGTATTAAGGTAAATGCACAACATCATCCATCAAATGGTTGCCTAATCACAGAATAAGGCTCAAATCACATGATGGCCAAATCATGTAATTCAAGAAGAGTTACAAGCTCGAAGGCAATTCTCATCACTTGGTATTTTTCAAAAGGTAAGCATGAAAAACTTAAAACCAAGTAGTGAAATATAACCTCAATCATAGAATCCAACAAAGATTATAAACATAGTGATGTTAAGAAAACATCCTTTTTTAATACTCAGCAGCAATTAATGGTAAACAAGAATAACAATCCAACACTTACAATGAAAAAGAGAAAATGAAATGAAAACTAATTAAAACTAACTAATCGACTAAATAACTAACTAATTAGTTAATCTAAAATAAATGGTTATCAATGGTGTTTGGAATTGTTGGATGAGGGGTAGAAGAAGGGAAAAAGAAAGGAGAAACAAAGAAATGGAGATGAGAGAAGAAAGGAAATGCCTGAAATAAGGGAATCCGCGCGTACGCATGCATGGCGCGCGCGCGGAATGGTGGTGCAATGGATGCGACGCGTACGCGTACAGAGTGCGTCCGCGTCGATGGCTTATTCCGAGAGTGGCGCATATGCGGCATGTGCACGTACGCGCGAGTGGTTTTGTGCCAAAGGCACAACGTTGGCGCAGCGTGGGCATAACTCTCTAAAAAATATACCAGGAGGGCAGGTGGCACTATCGGCGCGTGCGCGCATAGTGCGCTTGCGCGTCAACCCGCAAGTTGCCAAAAGGGCGCGTACGTGCCAGGTGTGCATACGCGCGAATCGGTTTGTGTCTTAGGCCCAATTTCCGCACAGTGCAGGCCTAACTCACGGGCTTTAGGATGGAAGGTGGAACTTCTCAGTCCACGCGTGCGCGTCATGTGCGCGGCCGTGTGGGTAGACGAAAATGCTTGATGTGCGCATACGCGTATATTGCACGTACGCATGGATGGTGCTCTGTTTTTCAAAATTTTTCTACGTTTTTGCACCAATCCAAGCATTCCAGACCTCCAAACAGCCCAAAACACCTTAAAACCTTATTTAACATATTATACTACCAAATATACTCAACTAACTAAACAAAACATGAAATCAAGCTAATTCCTACCAATATATACAAAAGGGAAAATGAAAAGATATTACCATGGTGGGTTGTCTCCCACCTAGCACTTTTGTTTATTGTCCTTAAGTTGGACTTATGGGGAGCTCCTCTCAAGGTGGCTTGTGCTTGTATTCATCTTGGAACTCCCACCAATGCTTGGTTCTCCATTGTACCCCAAAATTTCTTATGGATTGAGCCAAGTGTTGATGGAGTTCTTCACAAGCTTGGGGCTCCCATTGTCGATCCTCTTTTTCTAATCCGGGATCCCACACTTTATTTTCACACCCGTCTTAAAGTTGATCATCATTATTAATCCATCCGGGTGGTAAGCAAGATGAATTCTCAATATGATACCAAACTCTCCTTTTAGACCCATTCAATTGAGCACTTGCCCAACCTTTACATCTAAGCCTCAAAGTATCAACCAAAATGAGCCTTGATTTACAACGCCATCCACTAAACATTCTTCTCTTACGCTTTATCCCACAAATCATCCTAAGTTGACCATCCATTTCAAGCAAACCATACTCAAGTGGGGTAATAAAGCTAATAGAAATGAGTTTCACCCACTCAAGTGAAGGAATAGATGACAACCTAGGCAAAGAAGCCTCCGAAGATCTTGACAAAGCGCACTCAACTTCCGTCCTTCTTTTTCTAAGGACTTCCACCTCTTCACAAGATTTTTCATATTCAATGCTTTGTTTATCAACTTCATTTAACTCTTCTCCATCACTTAAATCATAAATGGGAGGTTGGGAGAAATCTACCTCCACATCACTTTCTTCTCATCGGGAGAAGGCTCTTCGAGTTTAAAGGACTCACTACCATTAGGATTTGACGCTTGATCTTCATCTCCCAGGAAACTCAACTCTTGCTCCATTCCTTCCAGGTCTTCATATGGGATATGCCTTGGAGGTTGTGCACATCCCTCCTCAACATCAACTTCAATCTTCTTGGAGGGGTTTTCTTCAACTCTAGGTTCCCATGGGGGTTCCGCATCTCCTAGGTCTTCAACCAGTTCTTCCTTTTCTTCAATGGTCATAGGTTCCTCCAATTGTTCTAACACAAAGTAGCATTCCTCCTTTTCCACCAGAGTTTCGAATTTCTTCTTCATGCTATGCTCCTCTTTAGATTCTCCACATGTAGCCATGGGAGTTCCTTGAGTATCCAAAAGTTGGGATGCTAGCCAGTTTACCACCTCATCCAAGGCGGTCATGAATTGTTGCACATCCTTTGTCATCTCTTCTTGTCCTTGAAGAAGAACATCGAGGGTTTCATCCATTAGAGGTTGGGGTGGATGGGAGGGTTCATCATATTGGGAAAAGGATTCATAATAGGAAGGTGGTTCATCATAATTAGGGTGTGGTGATTCAACATTCTCCACTTTTTCCACTTGTTGCACAACATGCTCCATGGTTGCTTGAAATTGATCCAATGTTTCCTTAAGACGATCCCTTGACTCTTGTTCTGCCTGGATATCATGATAGAGATCATATGGCTCTTGGATCGACGGACATGAATATTCTTCCATGTGAGGTTGTAGTGGAAGGTAGAATTCATCTTGTGGTTGAAAATTTTTATATATTGGAGGTAGTTCATCTTGGTAATAATATGGAGGGGGTGGCTCTTGAAAATGTTGATGTTGGAGTGGTGGTGGCTCTATGTGTGGTTCATATGGCTCATATGGTTATTGGTAGGATGGATATGGATTAGGGTCATATGAAGGTTTTTGGTGAAAAGAGGCTTGTGAGTATGGTTGAGGGCTATGTTGAGGATATGATTCATAGGCATATGGTGGTGGTTTTTGAAAATCACAAGGAGATTCACCATAGCCATTTGATTGATATGCATCATAGAATGGCTCTTCTTCATAGTGCATTGGTGGAGGTTGTTGCCATGAGGGTTGATCATATGCATATGGCTCCTCCCACCTTTGATTAACCCATTCTTGATACACATTCTCATTGAAGTTCTCATCACCTACAACATAATTGTAATCACACTCATAGCCAAAGTGAGAATTCATAATGGGAAGGGAAAACAAAAATCAAAAGATAATAGGGAACAAAAGAAACAAAATTCTACAACTAGAAAATAAAGCAAAAAGCAAGATATTTACACTATTCACATATGTACAATAACCAATAACATAACACCATTGCAATTCCCCAGAAACGGCGCCATTTTGATGATTAGATTTTTGATAATTTAGAATTTCACTAATGAAATCTCGTTGTAAAGTATAGTTTCTAAACCAACAATAATCCTTTCATACAAAAGATTGTTTGTCACTAAAACAAACCCCTAAATTTATAAACCGAAGTATTGAACCTCGGGTCGTTCTCCCTAGGAATTGTAATGAAGTGTCTTGTTATTGATTGTGAGTTATTTTGGGGTTTTTGAGATTTTAGACAAGAAATATAAATGAAAAAGAAATTAAAGTAACAACTAACAAAGCTCTTGGCAAGATACGAGAACTAGAAGTCCTATCTTAGTTATCCTCCTCAATTGTGACAACAAATTGTCCATTTCTCTCACTTAGTTATCCTCTAACAATGGAGGAAAGTCAAGTGGATGAATCAATTTGATTCCTCAAGTCCTAATCAACTCCTAAAGGAAAGACTAGCTTTAGAAGCATTCAAATCAATTAGCAACTTCTAATTATCAATCAACAAAGGAATTAGATAACTCAAGAGTCACTAATTGCTCAACCAAGGCCAAGAGGAACAAAACCTACACTAAAACCCAACCAAGCATTTCATCAAACACTTGGAAGGTACAAAAGAAAAGCAAAGAAAATTGACCACAAGAATAGAATCTAACAACAATTATTGAAAGGAATTAACAACAACCATCAAAAGAGACATAATTATTATGAATTACCTTGAATTGAATGGAAAGAAAATGGAAGGAACAATAGTAGATCTACAACAAAATATAGAACCAACATAAAGGAAATTACAACAAAAGAATAGAGGAAGAATGAATATAGCTACAAGGAATTGAGAAGATAGAAGTAGAAGAAGATGAATTAAAATCTAGATCTAAGAACTAAACCTAATCCTAATTCTAGAGAGAAGTGAGAGCTTCTCTCTCTAGAAACTAACTCTAACTACTTCTAAAACTAAACTAAAACTAATGATCAAAAGTATGTTAATTCCCCTTCAATCCTTGGCTTAAATAGAATCAGAAATGAGTTGGATTGGGCCCACAAGGCTTCTAAAATCGCTGGCCACGAGTTGCATTAAGTGGATCATGTGCCACCATCGGCACGTCCATGTACCGTGCGTGTGCGTGCCCTTATGCGCGATGCAACTATGGCAAATCTTATATTGTTTCGAAGCCCTAGATGTTAGCTTTCCAACCCAACTGAAACTGCATCATTTGAACCTCTGTAGCTCAAGTTATGGTTGATTAAGTGCGAAGAGGTCGGCTTGACAGCTTTTGCGATTCCTACATTTCTTCATGAGTTATCCATTTTTACATGCTTTTCCTTCATTCCCTTGATCCAATCTTTGCCTCCTAAATCTGAAATCACTTAACAAACATATCAAGGAATCTAATGGAATCAAGGTGAATTAAATTTAGCTATTTTAAGACATAAAAAGCATATTTTCACTCTTAAGCACAATTAAAGGAGAAGTTATAAAACTATGCTATTTCAATGGATGAATGTGGGTAAAAGGTTATAAAATCCCCTAAAATCAAGCACAAGATAAACCCTACAAATGGGGTTTATCAGTGGCATCTCATTTCTTTTGGGTAAATTTCCAGCCCTTTGGCATTCATTGCAGCTCTTCACTAGTTCTTTTGCATCTTTGAAAAGAATGGGCCAAAAAAATCCATATTGCAGCACCTTGGCTGCAGTTCTTTCCCCTCCAAAATGGCCTCAATAGAAAGAGCTATGGCAGTTCCATAGGACCTCTCCTCCCTCTTCCTCTGAAATGCATCTTCTAAAGATTCCATCTGAACACTTATTGAAGAGATATGGCTCATCCCAGATAAATATTTAGCATCATTAATAAGCTCTTTTCTTTGATGTTTGTTGATCTCTAGAGGCAAATTCCCAGTTGCATTAAAATTGGCGATATCTGCAAACCAGGGTGCCTTATGAATTGACATTAACTGCTCATCTAGAAAGAGCTCATTTACACTTGCATCATATGTGCCACCTTTCTCACAAGGGATTCTGGATAGATGATCTGCTACCTTGTTCTCCACTCTTTTCTTGTCTCTGATCTCAGTATTGAATTCCTGCAACAACAAGATCCATCTTATCAGTCTTGGTTTTGATTCTTTCTTGGCAAACAAATATTTAAGTGTTGTGTGATCTGTGAAAACGATCACTTTAAAGCCAATGAGGTATGATTTAAATTTGTCAAATGCAAAGACTATTGCCAATAATTCCTTTTCAGTGGTGGTGTAATTCCTTTGAGTGTCATTAAGGACTTTGCTGGCATAGTATATGACATGCACCAAATTATTTCTCCTCTGCCCTAACACTGCCCCAACTGCAAAATTAGATGCATCACACATCAGCTCAAATGGTAAGTTCCAATCAGGTGGGGTAATGATAGGGGCTGAGGACAGTTTCTTTTTCAAGTTTTCAAACGCTAGCATGCACTTCTGATCAAAGATAAATGGTGTATCAGATACAAGAAGATTTCTTAACGGCTTGGCTATTTTTGAAAAATCTTTAATAAATCTTCTGTAAAAATCAGCATGCCCTAAAAAGCTCCTAATTGCCTTGACATCACTTGGTGGGGGTAGTTTTTCAATTAGTTCTACCTTAGCTCTGTTTACCTCAATGCCTTGGTGAGAAACTTTATGACCAAGGACTATTCCTTCTGTCACTATAAAGTGGCATTTCTCCCAATTCAAGACCAAATTGGTCTCTTGACATCTTTTCAATACCAAGGCAAGGTGGTTTAGACAATTAGGAAAGGAATCTCCGAATACTAAAAAGTCATCCCTAAAGACTTCAATGAATTTCTCTATCATATCTGAGAAGATAGAAAGCATGCAGCCTTAAAAAGTTTCAGGTGCATTACACAGCCGAAATGGCATGTTCCTGTAGGCAAACACTCCATATGGACAAGTAAATGATGTTTTCTCCTGGTCTCTTGGATCAACCACTATTTGATTGTATCCTGAATAACCGTCTAGAAAACAATAATATGCATGTCCTGCAAGCCTTTCAAGCATTGATCCATGAAGGGGAGTGGGAAATGATATTTTCTTGTAGCTTCATTAAGTTTTCTGTAATCAATGCACATCCTCCATCCTGTGACGGTTCTTGTAGGGATGAGCTCGTTCCTTTCATTGGGTACTACAGTGATTCCTCCTTTCTTGGGGACCACTTCGACGGGGCTCACCCATGGGCTATCTGAAATTGGGTAGATTACCCCTCCCTGCCATAGCTTCATGACTTCCTTCTGCATCACCTCTTTCATGATTAGATTCAACCTCCTTTGGGGTTGAATGGAGGGTTTGGCATCATCTTCCAGCAGTATCTTATGCATGCATATGGCCGAACTGATTCCCTTTATGTCAGTAAGGGTCCATCCAATGGCGTCTTAATACTTTTGCAACACTTGGAGTAATTCCTCCTTTTGTTCTTGGCTGAGAGCTGAGTTTATGATCTCTAGATAACTTTCATTATCTCCTAAATATGCATATTTGAGAGTGGGTGGTAGTGCCTTCAGTTCTAGTTTGGGTGCTTCCTTTTCTTCATTCTTTTCTTCTAGTGTGCCCTAAATAAAAACTTCAGCTATTGTAGCCTCTTCTCTAGATGTGGGTTCCTCTTCTTCTATCACCCCCTCAAGTTCTTCCTCTTCCAGAGTCTCTTGTACTAAAACTTCCACTGAATCCAACTCTCCCAGTGATTCTTGTGGGTAGCTCATGGCCTTGAATACATTGAATACCATCTTCTCATCATGCAGCCTAAGGGTAAGTTTACCCTTTTAGACATCAATGATGGCTCCAACAGTAGTTAAGAATGGCCTTCCCAAAATGATAGAGGCCTTGGCTTCTTCCTCCATATCCAACACTACAAAGTCTGCTGGGAAGATAAAATCTCCTGCCTTCACCAACAAGTCTTCCACTATTCCATGAGGGAACTTGAATGATCAGTCTGCCAATTGCAGGGCCATTCTTATTGGCTTGGCCTCCTCAATACTCATTCTTCTCATCATTGCTAAGGATATTAGATTTATGCTGGCTCCTAAATCACACAAAGCCTTTTCCACTATGATTTCTCCTATGACACAAGGGATTTAGAAGCTCCCAGGATCCTTCAATTTCTGGGGTAACCTGTACTGAATGATGGCACTACATTCTTCGGTTAGTACCACAGTCTCGTTGTTCTTCCAACTTCTCTTCTTGGTCATCAATTCCTTCAAAAACTTAGCATAGAGAGGCATTTGCTCTATTGCTTCAGCAAAGGGTATGTTAATTTGTAGTCTCTTGAAAACTTCCAAGAATCGTGAGAATTGGCTGTCGTCTCCACTCTTCTTCAATCGTTCAGGGTAAGGGGCTTTTGGAACATATGGCTTCAGCACTTCTCCTTCTTGATGTGAGTTGGGAGTGGAAGCTTGAACTTCCTCTTGTCCTTTTCCCCTCCCTTATGGTTATTTGGAGGTCTCCTTCAATTCTTTTCCACTTCTGAGGGCGATAGCCTGATACTCCTCCCTTGGGTTTGCATTAGTGTTGTTACAAATGCTGTGGTTAGGAACTTGCTTGAATAGGTAGCCGATCTCTGTTTCCAGTTTCTTGATGGCAGCATCTTGATTTTACATATTGGATCGTACTTCTTCCCGAAATGCTTTACTGTCTTGAACTTCCTTGCATATGCCTTCGAGCAAGGTCTCAATTCTGGAGAGTCTATCTTTGGATGGTGATGGTGGGTTGAGGTTAGATGATTGATACTGGCCATTTTGGGTTTGATATGGCTACTGAAAAGTGTTATTAGGTGGGTGTTGATATCTTCTCTGTGTGAAATGTTGGTATGCTGCATTATTGTTGGGGTTGTGATGTCTCTGATATTGGCTTTGGCCTTGTTGATTTCTCCACCCAAAGTTTGGATGGTTCTTCCAACCGAAATTATAGGTCTTGGAGTTTGGATCATGTGATTGCCTGGGTGAGTTCCCAGTCACCTCCTTCCTCTGTATTCACTCCTTCTTGAGCTGGTGGTGGGGTGGTAACTGCTGTAACTTGGTTCCTCTCCATCTACTTGGTAAGGTCTGCCAACTGCTTGGTGATCATCTTATTTTGAGCTAGCAGTGCATCCATATGGTTCAACTCTATTACTCCTCAAGTGTTGCTCCTCTCAAAAGCATAAATGTAGTTATTCTCAGCTACAGTCTCAATGACATCTATGGCTTCTTCAATGGTCTTCTTCTTGTTTAGAGATCCCCCGGAAGAGTGGTCTACTGCCTTCTTTGTTTCGTAAGACAAGCCTTCATAGAAAATGTGTAGTTGTACCCATTCATTGAACATGTCTGGCGAGCACCTTCTTGTTAAGTCCTTAAACCTCTCCCATGCCTCATAGAGAGTTTCACCATCTTGTTGGCTGAAGGTTTGTACCTCAGCTCTCAACCTATTGATCCTTTGAGGAGGATAGAATCTTTCCAAGAACTTATTCACCACATCTTCCCAGGTTGTTAAACCCTCCTTCAGAAAGGATTCCAGCCATTTAGATGCTTTGTCCCTGAGTGAAAAGGGGAACAAAAGCAATCTATAGCTGTCAGGATGAACACCATTAGACTTCACAGTATTACATATTCTTAGGAAGGTGGTTAAATGTTGATTGTGGTCTTCTTGGGCGCTTCCTCCAAATGAACAGTTATTCTGGATAAGGGTGATAAACTGGGGCTTCAGTTCAAAGTTATTGGCATGTATGGTTGGTTTTTGGATGCTACTTCCACAGTTTTCTGGATTTGGATTAATATAAGAGCCTAGAACTCTTCTCTCTTACCCAGCATGATCTGCTGGACCTTCTCTGGAATGGTTGTGTGTCTCCTCCTCATGGTGGTTTTCCATGTTCTCCTCCATGTCTGTCTCAAAATCCTCCTCTTCTTCCTCAGTACCAACGACCCCCTTCCCTCTTGCTTCCCTCCTTAATCTCAAGAAGGTCCTCTCAGGTTCAGATTCAAAGGAGGTTGAAGCTCCTCTTCTTCTACCTGTCATACAATCAGTAGATTACACAAGCAAGAGAAAAGTGAAGAAATCACTCTTGTTAAGGTTACTATTAGTGTGAGTGAAGTAATTTATCAAACAGTTAGTGGATAAGTTGATAGAGTTGTGAATTAACTGAGAAAATAAAATAAAAGGAAATAATAAATGAAAATGGCTGAGACTGAAAGTAAATGACAGAAACAAAATAAATGAAACAAAAGAAAATTGCTCAATCTAGTTATCCTCTAATTTAATGAATGTTGATAAAAAATCAATCCCCGGCAACGGTGCCATAAACTTGATGCACGGAAACTTGTCTCTCAACAAATTTCCCTCGGCAAGTATACCGAATTGTCGTCAAGTAAAAACACACAATAGAGTGAGGTCGATTCCCACAGGGATTGATTGGTTAAGCAATTTTAATTAGAGGAGTGTTCTAGTCAAGCTAAGCCAAATTGAGTTGAGAATTGTAGAAACTTAAATGCGGGAAAGATAAATGACATGGAATGTAAAGTTGCAGAATCTTAAATGGGGAGTTAGGAGATGAGCATGAAAATAAATAATAGAAGGTAACGAGAATAGGTAAGATCAGATATGGGAAATTCATTGGGCTTAGGAGATGTTGCATTCTCCGGATCAAGTTCATCTTCATCTCTTCCTCAATCAATGCATTCATTGATCTCCTTGGCAATCGTAGGTGATTGGATCCCAATTCCTTGGCAACCCAATCTCTCTAAGCTTGAACAATTGCCAATTCCTTGATTTAATTGCTCATGGGAAGAGATGAAGTATGGTCACTGATTATACCACATGTATTTCTAAATCAAAGTGTTGGTAGGATTATATGTCACTATATCCATCCAAACCCCAATTCGGTCCAACATGAGAAGCATTTCTAGCATGATCTCCTCATTCCTCTTCCAAGGCTAAGAGGAGAGCCAATTATGGAGAGTCTCTTTTCCAAGATAACTAACTAATTAGTTGAAGACCGAAAGCTTTCTAGTAAAATAAAGAGAAAAGAAAGAGGAAGAAGAATGAAAACTATAATTGATCCATCAAATTACAGCAGAGCTCCCTAACACAATGAAAATGGGTTTAGTTGTTCATAGCTCTGGGAATGGAAAACAAGAAAGAAAAGTGCAATCTAAAAATAAACTAGAAATTGCAGGCAAAGTAAAATATACAGAGTGTAGCTTCCAATAATGCCAACCTCCTTTCTAGTTCAAAACTACCCCTATATATACTACTCTTCTGATCTTCTAGTTAGCTTTCAAGTCTTGGATATGGGCCTTTGATCTTTAGTTGAAGCAGTTACAGTCTTCAGCGGGCTCAGCTTTGCTTGCAGAAAAAGAGTGAGTCAGGCATGGTATGTAGTTAGTCAGGATGTTAGTGGCGTTAATGTTAAGTGTAAATTCTGGTTCGAAGACGTTAGTGACACTAACTTTGTCACGTCCCAACCCAATTGAGCCACGTTAACCCCAACGTTAGTGGCACTAACGTGACCATTAACGTAGCCTTTCTATCCTTCGCTAGCGTTATTGGCACTAACTTTGCCAATAACGCTACATTCTTGCCCTTTTTCCCATGTTAATGGTCCACGTTAGTGTAACTAACGTGGCCATTAACATAGGCATGCCATGACACGAAGGCATTAGTGACACTAACTTTGTCACTAACACTACAAAATTCCTTCTCTTCCACGTTAGTGCTCACATTAATGGTGTTAACGTGGGTGTATTTTGCCATCTCCAACGTTAGTGACAAAGTTAGTGTCACTAATATTGGCATCTCATTCCTTGCTCCACGTTACCGTTCACGTTAGTGGCATTAGCGTGGCCACTAACGTAGGTAATCTTGGCCTGGTCTAACGTTAGTGACAAAGTTAGTGTCACTAACATTGGCGATTTCCTCTTTGCTCCATATTAGAGTTCACGTTAGTAGCACTAACGTGGCCCTTAATGTGGTTATGTGTTGCCTTTGCAATGTTAGTGGTATTAATTTTACCACTAACGTTGGAGCTTCCTCTTCCTTCCGCGTTAGTTCCTACGTTGGTGTAGTTAACGTGGCAACTAACGTGGGTTTTGATGGCTTTTGAAGGCGTTAGTGGTGATAACTTCACCACTAATGTTGCAAGCTTGCTCCCTTTCCACTAACGTGGTTCTTCTATGCTTCCTTTGTCCTGAAATCAAACAAACATGGTGCATCAAAGCTTTGTTTCAGGTCATGAGATCTTGCATTATATAAATTGGCATTCAACTCATGCATTATTCTCATGAAATCATGTAAAGTTCACAATGTTTGCTTGAATCAAGGTGTAAGTATACATTCACCCAAAACCTGCTTATTTCCTAAAAAAATGCATGAAACTACTTAAAAACAGTAAAGAAAAGGCTAGTGAAACTGGCCAAGATGCCCTGGCATCACTTCATATAGTAAAAACATTTAGTATGTAGATCAGGGACATAACTGCAATCTACCAATACTAAAGAAAGACAACCCACAACAAACACTGTGCCCCACCCATACATACGAAAAAGGAGAAGGAAAAGAGCGAAGTACTCATCAAAACTAATGAGGTTACAAAGTAAGACAACAAAGTGCAAACGAAACCAGTAACGAGCGATGACAAAGGGCTATATCTAAAGAACGATGATGGATTGTACGCTTTAAACATTGGATTTTTATTCTTGAAGAAGACGGTTGCTTCTCTTTTTTGAACTACATAATATTCACTTATAATTGGAAGGACAAATGAAAGGGGCTTCCACGAGACACTTCACTTAGCACGTGGCGAGCGAGTAAAGCCCGGCTTGTTAGAAAAACTGCCCCATTTGAAAAGATACACCCTAACAATATTTAATTTAAAAATGTTATAATTAATATTAATAATTAATTATAATTACTCCTCTTAATTATGCATACCCTATCACATACTCCTAATAATTACACCAAGTTGTCACTTTTTCTGCAACATTTGAGGAACCTAGCTTGGTTCTCATCATTTATTCACTGCAGGAGCAAACATGGTTGAAATTGCGTAGCATGCTTATACACAATGTCAAACTCCATCCTTAGAGAAAATTTAATGTACAAAAATTTATAAATAGTTATCAATTTTCTTATATCCCAATCCCATTGTCTTCTTTGGCCAACAACTTTTATTAAGCACACAGAGGTTACAATTGTAAAGGATTAAGATCAAAATAATTAACTTAAAAGGTAAATACTTCTAATATAATTAAATAATGATAAACAAGAAATGAAAACATGGGATTTTATTTTAAAAAAAGGTAATTGAAGTAAAATAAAATAGAATATGGTATATTCTGGTAAGGCATATATACAAAATGAGGCAAGAAGGCCAAAAAGTTAGGGTAATAATAATAATAATAATAATAATAATAATAATAATAATAATAATAAGTTGAAGATCATTAGCAGTATTGGATGTAGACATGCATGTATTAACCAGTATTCAAAATGAACAGCCTGCATGACTTCCTTCATGCCATATAAGTTTTTTGTTAATTCTTTCTTAACAAACTAACTTACACGGCATGAAGGGAGCCAGGCAAGCAAGTGATCGATTATTTCAGTGATATGAATCACTGTATGACTCTTGTTATTCTTATCCAATTTACAACATCAAAACAACACATAGCAATCATTAATAAGCAAAAGACAAATAGATAGACAATTAGATGGAATAGATAGATAGCACAAGTTGATAATATCAAATGTGTATATTTCTTGATGAAATTGGTAGTTGTGTAGAGTGAACGGGGTAAAAAAAAGATGATATATAAAGAGAAATTCAAGGACAAAAGAGTTAATAGAGAGAGAGAGAGAGAAAGAGAGAGAGAAAGAAAGAGAGAGAATGAGTGAGAATGGAAAAACCATGGAAGGAATCGACAAAAAAAATAATGAGAAAATTGGGGTCCAAGTTGTAAAGGCGACAACTAAAAGGAGAGAGGATTTTATTATTATTTTGTAATCATAACATGCCAAAGCTTCCCTAAATTCTACGAGTACCCTATTTTGGATTTTCTTCCCTTTAAAAATGTTAAACCCCTAAAAGTTAAAATTTATATTTGGAGGGTTATTTAGAGTTATTAATTCATTTATAAATTTAATTATTTAGTTAAAAATTTATAAAGAATTATCAATGCATTTGTAAATTTAATTATTTATTAATTTTAAAGAATCTTAAAATAAAATAAAGGTTACATAAAAAATATAAAAATATTGATACTTAAAAAATAAAATGTTAGATTTGGAATAATTTTTATGTACTTTGAATGAAAAAATCAAAAGTATCGGAATGAAAATCATAAAATTTAAGGAAAGAATTTCGAAAGATTAGAAGAGATAAGAGAGAACAAAAATAAAATTAATATGAGAAATGGTTAACATACATAAATGGATGCACATACATCTATCAAGAGATTAATTAACTAACAACACAACAATAACAACAATAAAATATAAAACATTGCAAAAGTATTGACGACGCCTGAAAGATTTAGTGTTCTATGTAGGTGTTAATAGTAATGGGTAGTCTAGTTTAGGAAAGAAAATTCTATAAAGTAGGGGTTATGTCTACCAAATTTCTTTTGTACTCCCATTAGATATGCATATGAGGATTGCATATTTTTTATGTCTAACAACATGTGCTGTAAAGGTTGTTTATGCAAGATGTAATAACCCAGCTTTTCAACAAACAAACTTTTTTTGGAAGTTCAATAAATCAGGAACTTCTAATGAACTAGCAGGCACCTCGATAGACTGGCTGAGCCCATTGCCACAAAAAGCTAAGTTTTCAGGCCACTTAGGCCAAAAATATGAAAAATCTAAGTAACACAGTTAGACTCGCGTTGACGAGCCAGACACAAATTTCGGGAGAAAAAAAAAATAATATAATATAATATAATTATTATGTTATTATTTTATCAGTTCTCGTTAAATTTGAGATAAGTTTAATAATATTATAACTAAGCCCAAAATCTACTGGCACAGACTAATGCCTTCACTCTCCAATGAGCTTAGCTATGTTGATACATCTTCAAAGATATTTTGTAGTCGAGATAACCATGTTACTAGTATCATGTATACTAGTAGCTTATATGTTTACTCTAGTAAAATAAATATATGTGATGTAATACATCTAACCTTGGTAATTATCTTGCAAATGATATTTTATCATTTAGTAATTTGATGTATCACCTTCTAACACTTCCACCTTCATTTCTCCATCTTTTTCTTCGAGTTTTAAGAGCGACAAGTGAAAGAAAAACAAAAACAAACCTCCATTTTTCCTTAGCTTCAAATTTGGCCATCTTTAATAATAAAGCCTTCCTAAAAACTCTAAACCGATTAAAGTGTTCTTATTGATCTCCTCATCATCTTAGATCAATCCTATAAAAGGTAAGTTGATGTATGATCTTTGTTTTTGCTCCTTGAAGTTTTGGCCATGATGAACTCATGAAAGAAACTTTATGTTCTTGATGTTCTTACTTAGAAAATCATATCTAGGAGCCTTGTGAAGAAAGATACCATCAATTTTAACTTGAAAAAGGTGAGGAAATCTTCCTTATTTTGTTGATGAAGGTTCAGCCATCATGGTTGATGACTTGCATCATCTACCTCTTTCTCTCATCTAAAAGAACCATAGAAGTAGTGAATTCTCAATCATTTGATGCATTTACAAGAACTATATGATGAATTTATGGGACATTGCTTTGAAATGAGTCTTGCTTGAATTTTAGGTGAAAAGAGCAACAAAAGAGGAAAAAAGCAAGAAAAGGAGCTGGGCATGTGTGCTGGGTGTGCCACCTCAAGCAAACGCCACTATCCTTGATTGGGCGTGGCACGTCAGCTATTGGGCGTGGCACGCTAGTTATAATTTCCAAAAAGGAAAATTGAAGGACTACTATGGGCGTGGCACGCCAGTTATACCTCCCAGAGAGAACCCATGAAGAATTTCAATGCGCGTGGCACGCTAATTATAGTTTCCAGAAAAGAGTCCATGAAGAACTACAATGGGCGTGACACGCCAAGGCCAGGCGTGGCACACCAGTTATCTTTTTCCAGAAGATGGATGGCTAAGCTTCACTATGGGTGTGGCACACCAATACTAGACGTGGCACGCCAACTACACTTTTCAGAGAAGAATCTCAAGCTTTACTAAGGGTGTGGCCAATGCTAGGTGTGGCACGCCAGGCTTGTGAACCAGAAAGAAGTAAGTGGTGATTTACAATGGGCGTGGCACACCACTACTGGGCGTGGCACGCCAGGTATTCTGGCTAGAAAAGGGTCTTTGAAAAATTGCAAGGGGCGTGGCAGTCTAGGTCGAAGGCGTGACACGCCAGTTCAAGTGGCCAGAGAAGGAGATTGAGGACCCTAACAAGGGTGTAGCATACCATTGCTGGGCATGGGATGCCAGTTCAAAATTCCAAAAGAGGAGATTGAAGATCTTCACATGGGCATACCACTTTGGACCTTGGGCATGGCACGCCAATTCAACTTTCATCATGGGTGTGCCACTTGAGATTTGAGCATGGCACGCCAAGCCAATCTCACCATATGGGCGTGCCACTTGAGAGCTGGGCATGGCACACCACTCACACGCCACGCACACGCCACTCACATGCCTTTAATGAATGGTTGTTCTCTTTTGTTATCAATTATAATTTTCTTTTCTTTTTGTAATTTTTCATTTTCTAGAATAGGAGTAGTATAAATATCCCTTGAAGAGTAGTGAAAAAGGTATTGGAACTTTTACTTCACTTACTTCATTTTCTTCCATCTCTTGTACTTTTCTCTAAGCTATGAGTAGCTAAACTCCCTCTCATTGGGGGAGGGAGCTCTGTTGTACTTGATGGATTAAATGATAGTAAATTTCTTCTTCTCTTCATCTCTCTTTGATTTGCTAGAAGGAATTTCGTTCTTCATGCTTAGTGTTCAATTATCTTGGAAAAGAGATTGAATGCAAATTAGGTTTCATGAGTGATGCACGAAAACTTGTCTCTCAACAAAATTCCCTTCGTCAAGTATACCGAAGTATCGTCAAGTAAAACTCACAATAGAGTGAGCTCGAATCCTACAGGGATTGATTGGTCAAGCAAATTTAGTTGGAAAGATGTGCTAGTTGAGCTAAACAGAAATTGAATTGAGAATTGCAAAAAATTAAATAGCGGGAAAGTAAAGTGCAGAAAGTAAATTGCAGAATCTTAAATGGCAATTTGGGGAAATGAGCATGAACATAAATGGCTGAAGGTAAAGAGAATGGGTAAGATTAGAAATGGGGGATTCATTAGGCTTAGGAGATGTTGCATTCTCGGGATCAAATTCATTCTCATCTCTTCCTCAATCAATGCATTCATTGATCTCCTTGGCAATCTTAGGTGATTGGATCCCAATTCCTTGGCAACCCAATCTCTCTAAGCTTGAACAATTGCCCAATTTCTTGATTTAATTGCTCATGGGAAGAGATGAAGTATGGTCACTGATTATACCAGATGTATTTCCAAATCAAAGTGTTGGGAGGATTACATGTCACTATATCTGTCCAAACCCCAATTTGGTCCAACATGAGAAAGTATTTCTAGCATGATCTCCTCATCCCTTTTCCAAGGCTCAAAGGAGATCCAATTATGGAGAGTTTCTTTTCAAAGATAACTAACCAATTGAATTAAGAACAAAAGTTTTCCAGCAAATCAAGAGAAAAGAAAGAGGAAGAAGAATGAAAACTATAATTGATCCATCAAATTAGAACAGAGCTCCCAAACCCAATGAAAGGGGGTTTAGTTGTTCATAGCTCTAGAAATGGAAATGGAAAATTGTAGAAAAGAGTACATTCTCCAATAACTAGAAAAGTGCAGAAAAGTAAATATACAAGGTGTAGTTCTCCAAATTGCCAAGCTCCTTTCTAGTTCAAAACTACTCCTATATACTACTCTTCTTGATCTTCTAGTTTGTTCTTCAAGTCTTGGATATGGGCCTTTGATCTTGAGTTGAAGCAGTTGCAATCTTTAGTGGGATCAGCTTTGCTTGAGAAAAGTGTGAGTTAGGCATGGACGTTAGTTAGGACGTTAGTAGTGTTAACGTTAAGTGAAAATGTGGGTTCGAGAACGTTAGTGACGATCACCTTTTCCACTAACGTTCCAACCCACTAATGATCCACGTTAACTTCAACGTTAGTAGCACTAACGTGACCACTAACGTTGCCTCTTGGTCCTTCGCAAACGTTATTGGCGTTCACCTTTTTCAATAACATTGGCTCTTGGGTCTTCTCCCCACGTTAGAGTTCACGTTAGTGTAACTAACGTGACCCTTAACATGGGCATGCCTAAGCTTCGAGAGCATTAGTGACACTTACCTTTGTCACTAACGCTCCAAACGCCCCTCCTTCCCACGTTAGAGTTCACGTTAATTGGATTAAGGTGACCACTAACGTGGTGGTGATTGCCATCTCCAACGTTAGTAACAAAGGTGAGTGTCACTAACGTTGGCCCATCATGCTTAGCTCCACGTTACTCTTCACGTTAGTGGTTTTAACGTGAACACTAACGTGGGCACTCTTGGCTTAGTCCAACGTTAGTGACAAAGGTGAGTGTCACTAACGTTGGTGATTGCTTCCTCCCCCCACGTTAGAGTTCACATTAATTGGATTAACGTGGCTCTTAACGTGGCTAAATGTGCCTTTGTGGAATGTTAGTGGCATTCACTTTTACCACTAACGTTGGAGCTCCTCTTTTCCTCCACGTTAGCTACCACGTTAATGTACTTAACATGGCAACTAACGTGGGCTATGATGGCGTCAAAGGCGTTATTGGCGATCACTTTTTCCCTTAACGCTACAAGCTTGTCCCCATTCCACGTTAGTGGTCACGTTAATTAGCTTAACGTGACAACTAACGTGGCTCCTTCTTGCTTCCTTTGTCCTGAAATCAAGCAATTAAAGTGCATCAAAGCTCTGTTCCAAGTCATGAGATTATGCATCATCAATTATATCATTCAATTCCTACCTAATTCTCATGAAATCATGTAAAGTTCACAATGTTTGCTTGAATCAAGGTGTAAGTGTATTTTCATCCAAAACTTGCTTAATTACTAAGAAAATGCATGAAACTACCCTAAAACAGTAAAGAAAAGGTCAGTGAAACTGGCCAAGTTGCCCTGGCATCGCAACACCAAACTTAAAGCTTGCTTGTCCCTAAGCAAGTACTGAAACATAGGAAAAATGAATGAAAGAACAAGATAAACAATCCATTGTTATAGAAGTCAAGTTCATGGTTTATGGGGTTTCATGCATAGCAACTTAGGTTCATTCCTTCACTGGTCTTCAGGTCCTTATACTACCCTTGAATACTTGCTTGATTGCATCCTTTGAGACTTCTTATTTATTGATACTCCCTTCTTTTCCAGGGTTTATTGCATTCTTTTTAGGTTCAGTGCTCTGTGAGAGGGTGACTCTTTAAGATAAGCTTTCAGCCAACACTCCCGAACCAGTTGCTTCAAGGTGCTAGGTGTTGAGACACCCCTAAGGACTTACTCCCTCAAGTCTCTTTCCCCCAGACATGCACACCACAGGCACATGGTTTGTTATTCTTTTCTTTCTTGAGACCTTGGTGTCCATCACCTCTTTGGGTTACTAAGTGCTCTGTAGAAAAGGTTGCTCTTAATAGTGGACTTTCAGCTGATAATCCCGGATTAGTTAACCCAAGTTACCAAGTGATAAGGCACCACTTATTCATCCAAGCATATCCCTTGCACAGGAACACCACAGACACATGCCTCAATATTCAAACCCTTGGTGCCTAGCCTCATTTCTTATAACTTTTCTTTCCTTTTTATACTTTTATTGTTCTTTCCCTTTTTCTTATTAGGATCTTGTTAATTAGTTAGTCTCAATAAGATGTGTTCCAAGCATGTGATTTAGAGCATATAATTGCCTAATTACCTTGTTGGTGAACCAACTTAGCTAATTAATTACCATACCACAAACTTAAGAACTCACTTCACAAGATAAACCCACTCTTGTTTTTCATAACATTTTCTTTTTAATTGACTTAAAAAGACAAGCATACATATAAGCAAGATGACAATGGAAAGCTAGGGACCTAGACCAACACACTTAGACTTAAACACTAAAATTTTAAAGGCAGAATTGAAAGTTCCTAAGCTACTATGGAAGCATGTTCTATTTCATACATGATTTTTCTTATTTAAAACTTGAAAAAGATAAAACGAAGAGGGAACTCCACCACCTTTTAATTATTAGAATGCTTATGTCCCTTTGTTTCCTTTGTCTTGGGATCCTTCTTGATTGCTCGAATCCCCATTTCCCTTGCGCTTTCTGATCAGCTTTTTCCAGAAACCAGCATCCTCCATCTTTTTCTTCAATGCTTCCTTCTATTGTTTTACCTTCCCCTCCT
Organism: Arachis hypogaea; assembly: GCF_003086295.3. Lineage (NCBI taxonomy): Eukaryota > Viridiplantae > Streptophyta > Magnoliopsida > Fabales > Fabaceae > Arachis > Arachis hypogaea. The sequence continues at coordinate 57,330,743 of NC_092040.1, forward strand.
CTTGTTCTGTTAGGTCTTTGCGAACTGCATCATATTTTGGGATGGCAGGGTGCAAATTATGCATATACCTAGCCACATAAGTCAACTTAGCCTGAGTATTTATGCTAAACTCTTCCCGATGTAACTGCCGTCCTTCATTGAGCACGCTAAACTTGTTGAATGCTTTCATCTGAGACAACTGACGTTGGTTGAGTTCTTAAAGGCACTTGTCCTGACATTCTTACCTTTCAATTACTTGATTGATGGCCTGGGTGAGCTGGGAGTAATGCTCCTGTTGCTGCTCTATTTGTTGTTTCTGCCACTCCCTTTGTTGATTCATTCAATTAGAGAGCAGTTCTTCTTGACGATCCATCCTTTGGGATTGAACGTGTAGTTGTTGTTCTTGTCCCTCCATATAACTGCTTGCTAGATCCTCAATGGCTCCTTGAATGTGATTCAAGTTTATGTTAGTTGGATCGTAGTACTCTTCTTGCTGGTATTCTTCTTGATGAGGTTCTTCTTGGTGAGGTTTTTCTTGTGATGTTCTTTTCCTTATCTAAGGTCTTCTTTGTTGTTGAGCGGGTGCCACATAGGTTATACGCTGGAGCGTAGCTAACCTCCCAGGATTTACCCATTTTGGATTGTTATCTTTGAATACCACCTTAGCTTTCATACATAGTCTAAGGATGGTGCTGGGGTACCAAAGTCTAGCACCCAGATCATTCTTCTCGACTGAATCTTGGATTCCCTCAGCTATAATTTCGTGCACATTGATACCTCTACCCTTTATTAAGCAATGTACCATAGTAGCTTGAGCAATTTTGATCTCAGAATTGTTTGCGGCTGGGAGGATAGATCTCCTCACGAGCTTAAACTATCCCTTGGCTTCCGGGATGAGGTCTCCTCTCCTAATGAACTGCGGTCTTCTATCCGAGTACCTTTCCCAGTAAGATCCTATAACACACATATCATTCACAATTTCTTCAAGTTCATCATTATCGGGGCCATTACTTATTCTTACTTGATAACTAGGCTCATCAAAATGTGGCGATCTTAGCTGAAGAGTCCTTGTTATAGCATTGGGGCTGAAGTCTACCTCTGTTCCTCTCACATAGCTTTTGAATGTGGGAGTCCTGGTAGTGTCTTTTCTGGCCACATTGGCATAGAACTCCTTGACGAGATTTGCATTTATCTTTATTTCTGGGTTCGTGAGCTTTTGCCAACCCCTCTGTTCAATCTTCTCTCTAATCTGTGGGCACTCATCCTCATTGAACTAGAATGTCAACTCTGGTAATATTTTCTTGTGTCTTATCTGTTCAAATTGGAGCTCATGGAAGGCGGTCTTGAATCGTCCTCCATCGAAAGGAATGCTCTCCACTGGTTCCTTCCCCTTTCGCCTCTTGGAGCTTGATAATGCCATGAGTAAGAATTGGTGTGTGAAGGTGTTGAGTATATGTGTTCGAAAGAGAGAAGAGAGATGGATTGAGAGGATAATTGCACATAGAATGGGTTAGAGTGGGGGTTATATAGGAGGATGATGAGATTGAAGGGTGTGGATTAATAGAAAAATCCAATGGTGGACGGTTGGGGTTTAGCACTAGATAGGCACAAGGATCACCACTTTTATGAATTGATTGGTTCGGTCTCCAAGGCTATCCTACTCCCAATGTTGTGTGGCAACACTTCCCAGGGTACTCCCCTTGAAGACAAGTGTGTAGTTCCTTTGGTGAAGTGGACGAACCCCCCTTCAATTGGTTGTCCCTTCAATTTCTTCCAACACTCCCTTCAAATTCCATGCAAGACAAAAGAAAAGAGAGATTAGTTTGAATTGTGGAGGTAAAAAAGAAAAATTTTGGAGGCTAGCCACCCTTTTTTTTATTTTTGCTTTTGACTAACTAAGAGCCATTCATGAATGCAAACCAACCGACCACTCAAGTGCTCATGCATGCAACGTTGGTGATACCAAACTTAGTTTGTGATCATGTGGTGAAAAAAAGATTTGATTAAGGCTCTAAGGTTGACATAACATGAATTGTGTTCAAGCCCCCTTAGTGTGCCTTGAACACCAACCTTGTCATTCACTATATGCTGCATGTAGAGAGTCTTATAAGTGCTTGTCAAAGTTGATTTAGAATTCATGAACCATGCTTTATTAACTACTACTAAAGATTAAATGGAAAGGATATGGAACATGGGTTGCCTTCCATGAAGTACTTCTTTAGCGTCATTAGCTTGACGTTTGGCCTTTGTCAGGGTGGTTGGTAGTGCTTCAAATCTTCCCCTCTTGCAGTGAATCTGTCTCCATTGGCTTTGTTAAGAAGCTCCACATGTTCTAAGGACAGAATTTTGCTGATGGTGTACACTTTAGGCAGCTGAGATGGGATGGTGGGGAGATGAGGTGGTATAAGTGGAAGATAAGTAGAGACCACTTCATCTCCTGGAGAGAAACCCTCTATAGGAATATTCTTGTTCCTCCATCCCCTTGGGGCCTTTTTCCTTGTTTTCCTTCATGTTACTTTGCTCCTTGTGGTTTCTTCTTTTATGATGGTTTTGTTGCTTGTCTCATGTGACTCTGGTGGGTCTAACTCCTCTTGGGTTACACTTGGCTGTTGCTCCTTCTGACCATATTGCTTGTCATCCATAGGGATTCTCAGGTGTGGTGCTTGTGCTCTTGTGCTTGTCTCTTCCATCAGTTCCTTATTGTGCTCTTCCATTGACTCTTTGTTATCATAATCTGCTTCTTGTGAGGGTTTGAAGACATTGAAGGTGAGTTGTTCATCGTGTATCCTCAATATTAGTTCTCCACTCTCCACATCTATAAGCGCCCTGGCTGTGGCTAAGAATGGTTTCCCAAGAATGATGGGATGGATGTGATTCTCTTCCATATCCAAGATAACAAAGTCTATGGGAAAGAAGTAGTTCCCAACCTTCACTAACACATTTTCAACCACTCTTATTGCCTGTTTTTGAGTTTTGTCAGCCAGTTTGATGATTACGTCCGTGGGTGTTAGCTCATTGATTTGAAGCTTTTTCATGAGGGATAGAGGCATTAAGTTGATGCTTGCCCCTAGGTCACAGAGTCCCTTATCAATCATTGTTTCTTCTATAGCACAGGGGATGTGAAAACTCCCTGGGTCCTTTTTTTTGTAGGTGGCTCTGTTTGGATGAGAGCACTGCACTCCCTATTCATCACTATTGTTTGCCCACCCTTCAGTGAACTCTTTTTGGTTAGCAGCTCCTTTATGTATTTGATGTATGAGGGCATCTGCTGTAGAGCCTTCATGAACGGTATGTTCACATGAAGGGATGCAAACATGTCGAGGAACCTTGAATATACTCTCCTTGCTACACCACCCTTGAGCCTTTGGGGAAAAGGTGTGTATGGGTTCAGAGTCTCCTCTTTCCTTAGCTCCTCCCTGTGTGTGGGATGGGGTGCTTGATTTCTTTCTTCATGTTTTTCTTTTGGATTGTCTTGAGATTGTTCTGTTTGTGTGTTTGCTTCTGCCACACTCATCTCATCACTTAGAGTGATCATCTTGCATTCTTCCCATCTTACTTTCTTTGCCTCTCATCTTGGGTTCTTCTCTGTGTCACTTGGGAAACATTCAGTAGGTTTGGGAAACTGTTAAGATAGATACCCCACTTGGGACTCCAGCCTCTTGATGGTGTCTCCCTGGTTTTTTATATTGGCTCGCACTTCATCCTTGAACACTCTGCTGTCTTGGACTTCCTTACATATATCTTCAAGTAAAGTCTCAATTCTGGAGAGTCTATCTTCGGTTGGTGATGGTGGGTTAAGGTTAGAATGTTGAGAGTGGTCATGTTGGTTTTGATATGGATGTTGAGAAGGGTGATTAGGTGGGTGTTGATATGATCTCTGTGAGGGATGTTGGTGAGTTGCATTATTGTTGGGATTGTGGTTGTGGCGTCTCTGGTCTTGGCCTTGGTCTTGTTGATTTCCCCACCCAAAATTAGGGTGGTTTCTTGATGACTTGCATCATCTACCCTTCTTTCTTGCATAAAGAAGGCCATAAAAGAGCACAAAACTCATTTGATTAGTACAATTCATGCATTATTTGATGAATATTATGGTACACTACTTTGAGATGAGTTGTGCTGAATTTCAGGTAAAAAAGGCATCAAAAATGGGAAGAAGACAAACAAGAAGCTGGGCGCGTGAAACTGGCGTGGCACACCAAGAGCTAAGCGTGGCACGCCAGTACTGAATTCCAGGGGGGAGATCCAAGCATGCATGTAGGCGTGGCATGCCAGGGACTGGGCGTGGCACGCTAGTACAAAATTCCAGAAAGCAAAATAGAGGACACAAAAGGGGCGTGGCACACCAGGTTGGGCGTGGCACGCCTGACTCATCAACTACTATGGGCGTGCCACTTGAGCAAAGGGGCGTGGCACGTTAACTCACCATCTCAAGAAGAACCTCCACTATGGCGTGCCACTTGGTGTCGAAGGCGTGGCACGCCAGCTCTAAAAAGTCACCTTGGCGTGCCACTTGAAGACCCAGGCGTGGCACTCCAAGCTTGAAAAGTGCACAAATACATGGGCGTGCCACTTGAGCAGCATGGCGTAGCACGCTGGCACAATGATCCAAAGAAGGGGCTGAAGGCAATTGAAGACTGGGAGTGCCACTTGAAGTCGAAGGCATGGCACGCCAACCTCTCAACCTCACTTAGGCGTGCCACTTGAGCAACCAGGCGTGGCACACCAATGCACAAGATAACATGAGCAAGGATTGGGCGTGCCACTTGGCGTTGAAGGCATGGCACGCTAATCCGAGCATATCACTATGGCATGCCACTTGAAGGCCGAGGCGTGGCACACCAACTACTGGAACAAGACAAGATCATGGGCGTTGCACGCCACCTTTAGGCGTGGCACGCTGGTATAAGTTTCCAGAGAGGATGGAAAAGGCCAATTACATGGGGCGTGCCACTTGGTATCGAAGGCGTGGCACGTCATTCACTATTCTTCACTTAAGCGTGCCCCTTGAGCAACCAGGCGTGGCACGCTAGTGTCATTCAGAAGGCAAAGAAGCATTGCGGTGTGCCACTTGAGTTCGTGGCGTGGCACGCCAAACAGAGGAACCATTCACTCAGAAAGGGGCATGGCATACCAGACCCTAGGCGTGCCACGCTAGTGCAACTTTCTAGAGGAGCTTAGCCAAGCACACAACAAGGGCGTGGCACGCCAGACCCTGGGCGTGCCACGCCAGTTCAAGTTTCCAGAAGCAAAGGAAAGTGGAAAAAGCAAAGGGCGTGCCACTTGAGCTCGAAGGTGTGGCACGCCAACACAAGATTTCCACTATGGCATGCCACTTGAGTTCTAAGGCGTGGCATGCCAAGGTTGATAGAGAGACGAGCATGCTACTTGAAGGATTAAGCGTGGCACGCCAAGCTAGTTTTAAGGGCACGTGACACGTCGGTAGAGCGCCAGCCATACGCCAGCTAAGAAGTCACGCTTGTTGAGTGTTTTCTTTCCCTCCAAAATGTAATTTTCCCTTTTTCACTTTTGTAATTCTTTTATTTTTACTAGGAGTAGTATAAATACCCCCAAGGAGTACTGAAGAGGGGTTAAGCAGTTAGTTCTAGATCCACTTTTACACTTCACTATTGAGTACTTTTCAAGCTATGAGTAGCTAACGTCCCTCTCATTGAGAGAGAGAGCTCTGTTGTACTTGATGGATTGATAATAGTGAAATTCTTCTTCCTTTCATCTTCTCTTGATTTGCTAGAAAGAATTTTGTTTTTAATGCTTAGTGTTCAATTATCTTGGGAAAGAGATTGAATGCAATTGGGTTTCACGGGAACCTTGGGAAAGGAAACATGAAACCATGCTTGAAATCCCTTCTCACACTTGAGTAGAATCTGGGTTTTGGTGATGGGATACGTGATATATAATCCCTCCTTTACCTGAACCTATGAGGGTGTGTGGTATAATTAGGGACCAAGCATTGATGGTGTTTTATGGAAAAACAAATTTCCAACACACAAATCCAACCGGCAAGTGTACCGGGTCGCATCAAGTAATAATAACTCACAAGAGTGAGGTCGATCCCACAGGGATTGATGGATCAAGCAACTTTAGTGGGTGATTAGTTTAGTCAAGCTAACATTGAAGGGATATTGGATGAAATGTAGCCAACAGAATTGTAAATGACAGGAAATTTAAAGTTGCAGAAAGTAGAATTGCATAAAACTTAAATAACAAGAATATAAAATAGCTGAAACTTAAATTACAAGAAAAGTAAATTGCATGAAAAGTAAAGGGGGGTTAGGTGCTGGAAATTAAAGAGTGCAATAGATCAATTGGGATCATGAACAGAAATGTAAAATGAAGAACAAGTGCAGAAGAATTAAATTGCTTGAAAGTAAATTGAAAACCAATGGAACAGTAAAAACAGAAGAGCAGCCAAGAACTCAACTCAATTGCAAAATAAAATTGAAGATCTCAGGGAATCAAAGAGACTAGAAAACAAGTCTAGATCTCAATTCCTTCCTTGATCAAAGTAGAAGACAACTTGCAGAAGAGAAGAAAGATGAAAGCAGTAAAAGAAACATCAGATCCAATTTCTCAATTTCCTCAATTATGCAGAAGAACACAAATGAATTTTAGATGGAGAATTGAAACAGAATTCCTTCAATTCTTGATCCAAAATTTAAGCAGAAAGGAAAATTAAAAGAGAGAGCTATCTACTATTCCCTAATGGAGCCGGCCTCCTCTTCCGAGCTCTAATTGATGCCTTTATATAGGCTTTACAAAATAAAAAATGAAAATGAAATTAAAACAAATTACAAAAATAAAAATCCTAATTTAATTGATCCATGTGCCTTTGAGTGATGATGTGGGCTTTGCCTGCTTTTGGATTTGAGGAGAAATGGGTTTGGTTGGCCTTGATTCAATTTAGAGAGGAATTGAATTTAAATGGAATTTTGGTTGAGTTTTGGCCCATGAGTGTTTGCTCCCAGGAGGCTGCCCTGCCCTTGTGGAGGGTAGGGCAGAAAATGGTGTGTGTGGCCGTTGGTGCGTGCGAGTTGGGCGCTGATGCTTGCAGGATGCTGCCCTGCCCTTGTGGAGGGCAGGGCAGAAATTTTTGGTGCGCCAGAATGATGCCCGTGCGTGCTGCTGTGTTGCTGTCGAAACTCCTTGGTGCGCCAATCTTGTGCGCGTGTGTGCATCACCAAAATGCTGCCCTGCCCTTGCGGAGGGCAGGGCAATGTTTTCTTTGGGGAGTGCCAAGTTCGAATCCCATGGAGTCCATTTCTTGGCTTTTTCTTCTTGGCACCTAATTCACGCCTAAGGCTTGGCTTCCTAGAGGTCTTGTGTTCGAAACTTGGTGGAGGAAGTTGTTGCAATTTTTCCTTGAATTTTCATGAAGAAAACACGACATTGCCCTCCAAGAGGGCATTCTGCTCTCCTTGAGGGCAGACTTCCTTGGTTTCCTTGTGTCTCCCTCTTCGAGCCTTGGTGGAAGCATTTTGGTTTATTTTTGCTTGTTTTTGGCCCTTAAAGATGCCTTTTATTCCTGCCTCAATTGTACGCCAAATATGGATTTCTATATATCGTTGGAAAGCTCTGAATGTAAGCTTTCCAACGCAACTGGAAGCACATCAATTGGACGTCTGTAGCTCAAGTTATAGCCCTTTGAAGGAGGCATGGTCATGCTGTGAGCGCCCAGATTTTACCTTAGCGAAAATTTGCTCCAACCTCACTTTGTTTCATCATGATTCTGCCCTGCCCTTGGCAAGGGCAGGGCAGTGTGCGTGCTGGTCGTTTTCTTCTTTAATTTGGTCATGGGCCACGCTTTTAAAAGCGTGGCCTAAGGTTCTAAAGTGTACCCCAACTTCAAAGTGTACCCCAAAGCTCTTTTTTTCTCCTTTTTTTGTGCTTCTTTGCTTCTTTTTCTTCTTATTTTCTACAAGATTTATAAAATTAAAATATCAAGAAAATATATCATTTAAGTACAAAAGCATTCAATATTTAAGCACAAATCATCAATTTCTTGTATGAAAAAGCATAGAAAAATAGGTATATGATGACTTGTCATCAAGCATATCTCTCTTCATGAGCAATTAGACCAAGGAATTGGCTATTGATCAAGATCTGAGAGATTGAGTCACCAAGGGATTGGGGCTCAATCAATCATGATTGCCAAGAGGTCAATGAGTTGCATGATTGAAGAAGATATAAGCTAGATTTGATCCAAAGAGACAACATCTCCCAATCTCAATGAATTTCCCCATTCTTATCTATCCATTTCTTTACAGCTTAATTTTACATTCAGCAATTCCCCACTCCCATTTACATTCAAGTCATTTATGATTCAGCACGTTACATTCTGCAATTTCCATTTCTGCACTTTATTGCTTTTCTTTATATTCTAGTCATTTACATTTATGTCATCACTTACAATTCTGCACTTCACAATCTTACTGATCTGCTTGACTAATTCATCAATCAATTAAAACTGCTTGGATTTGCCAATCTCTGTGGATACGATCCCACTCCACTGTGGGTTATTACTTGGCGATAATTTTGGTGTGCTTGCCAAAAGAACTAATTCACTAATTTTTGAAAGGGGTAGTAAATTTTGGTCATCAAGTTTTATGGCGCCGTTCCCGGGGATTGGCTTAAATATGACAGTGATTATATTTATTGGAGAGCTAGATTAAGCAATTTAATTTCCTTGTTATTTTAATTTCTTTATTTAGCATTTTTTATTTTGAGCTCTATTTCCTTCTTCTTTGATTATCTTAATTAGTGTCCATATTTCCACTCTTCTAACTGTTTGATCAATTCCACCACTCACACTAACAACTATTCTAACAATAGTAATTTCTTCATCCATTTTCTTTCATGCTTTTTGCCTTGATTGGTTGTATGACAGGTAGGAGAAGCGGGGCTTCAACTTCCTTTGATTATGAACCTGAGAGGACCTTCCTTAGATTAAAGAGGGAAGCAAAAGGGAAGAGAGTCGTTGGTGCTGAGGAAGAGGAAGAGTATTTTGAAACAAACATGGAGGAGAATATGGAGAATCATCATGAGGAAGAAGTTCATAACCATGTCAGGGGAGGCCCAGTCAATCATGATGGGTAAGAAAGGAGAGTCTTAGGCTCCTACATCAACCCAAACCCAAGAAATTGTGACAGCAGCATCCTAAAGCCAACAATTCATGCCAATAACTTTGAACTGAAGCCTCAGCTCATCACACTTGTTCAGAATAATTGCTCATATGGAGGGAGTGCCCAAGAAGATCCCAACCAACATCTCAGCACATTCTTGAGGATATGTGATACTGTAAAGTCAAACGGGGTACAACCTGACATCTACAAACTACTCTTGTTCCCTTTCTCACTCAGAGATAAGGCAGCAAAGTGGTTGGAATTATTCTGATGAGCGGATAATTTATACGCTTTTTGGCATTGTTTTTAGGTAGTTTTTAGTAAGATCTAGCTACTTTTAGGGATTTTTTATTAGTTTTTATGAAAAATTCACATTTCTAGACTTTACTATGAATTTTTGTGTTTTTCTATGATTTCAGGTATTTTCTGGCTAAAATTGAGGGACCTGAGCAAAAATCTGATAGGAGGCTGACAAGGGACTGCTGATGCTGTTGGATTCTGACCTCCTTGCATTCGAAATACATTTTCTGGAGCTACAGAACTCCAAATGGCGCGATCGCAATTGCATTGGAAAGTAGACATCCAGGGCTTTCCGGCAATATATAATGGTCCATACTTTATTCGATTTTAGATGATGCAAAACTGGCGTTCAACGCCAGCTCCATGCTGCATTCTGGAGTAAAACGCCAGAAACACGTCACGAACCAGAGTTAAATGCCAAAAACACGTTACAACTTGGCGTTTAACCCCAAGAGAAGCCTCTGCACGTGTAAAGCTCAAGCTCAGCCCAAGCACACACCAAAGTGGGCCCTGGAAGTGGATTTCTGCACTAAGACCTATTTCTGTAAACCCTAGTAGCTAGTTTATTATAAATCGAACTTTTTACTATTGTACTAGGCGTCTAGTCTTTGGATTGATCTTTAATCAGTGTATGCAATTTTAGACCTACATGGGGGTTGGCCATTCGGCCATACCTGGACCATCACTTATGTATTTTCAACAGTGGAGTTTCTACACACCATAGATTAAGGTGTGTAGCTCTGCTGTACCTCGAGTATTAATGCAATTACTATTGTTCTTCTATTCAATTCAGCTTATTCTTGTTCTAAAATATTCACTGCACTTCAACATGATGAATGCGATGATTCGTGACACTCATCATCATTCTCACCTATGAACGCGTGCCTGACAACCACTTCCGTTCTACCTTAGATTGAGCGCGTATCTCTTAGCCTCCATTCCGAAAGATCGGAGTCTTCGTGGTATAAGCTAGAATTATTGGCGGCCATTCCTAAGATCTGGAAAGTCTAAACCTTGTCTATGGTATTCTGAGTAGGATCTGAGATGGAATGACTGTGACGAGCTTCAAACTCGCGAGTGTTGGGCGTAGTGACAGACGCAAAAGAATCACTGGATTCTATTCCGACATGATCGAGAACCGACAAATGATTAGCCGTACTGTGACAGAGAATTTGAAACATTTTCACTGAGAGGATGGGAAGTATCCATTGACAACGGTGACGCCCTGCATACAGCTTGCCATAGAAAGGAGTATGAAGGATTGGAGGAAGGCAGTAGGAAAGCAGAGATTCAGAAGGGACAAAACATCTCCAAACACTTATCTGAAACTCCCACCAATGATTTACATAAGTATCTCTATCTCTATTTTATGCTTTATTTATCTTTATATTCGAAAACCAATATAACCATTTGAATCTGCCTAACTGAGATTTACAAGATGACCATAGCTTGCTTCATACCAACAATCTCCGTGGGATCGACCCTTACTCACGTAAGGTATTACTTGGACGACCCAGTGCACTTCCTGGTTAGTTGTGCGAAGTTGTGACAAAGTGTGATTCACGTTTGAGAGCTCAAAGTCTTTGGCGCCATTGTTGATGATCACAATTTCGTGCACCAAGTTTTTGGTGCCGTTGCCGGGGATTGTTCGAGTTTGGACAACTGACGGTTCATCTTGTTGCTCAGATTAGGTAATTTTCTTCTTATTTTGTTTTCAAAAAGTTTTCAAAAATTTTTCAAAAAAAATGTCGTTGTTTTCGTTTTTCTAAAAATAAATTTTCGAAAAATCCAAAAAAAAATTTAATAAAATCATAAAAAACCAAAAATATTTTGTGTTTCTTGTTTGAGTCAATGTCAATCTTTAAGTTTGGTGTCAATTGCATGTTTTTTAAATTCTTGCATTTTTTGAAAAATTCATGCATGGTGTTCTTCATGATCTTCAAGTTGTTCTTGGTAAGTCTTCTTGTTTTATCTTCATATTTTCTTGTTTTGTGTCTTTTGTTGTTTTTCATATGCATTTTTGCATTCATAGTCTCTAAGCATGAAAAATTTCTAAGTTTGGTGTCTTGTATGTTTTTCTTTTCTTGAAAATTTTTTAAAAATAAGTCTTGATGTTCATCTTGATCTTCAAAGTGTTCTTGGTGTTCATCTTGACATTCATAGTGTTCTTGCATGCATCATTGGTTTTGATAAAAAATTTTCATGTCTTGGGTCATATTTGTGTTTTTCTCTCTTATCATTAAAAATTAAAAAAAAATCAAAAAAAATATTTTCCTTATTTCTCTCATAAATTTTGAAATCTTTGGGTTGAATGAGTCATAAATTTTTAAAATAAGTTATTTCTTGTTAGTCAAGTCAAGATTTCAATTTTAAAAATCTTATCTTTTCAAAATCTTTTTCAAAATGAAATCCTTTCTTTTTCCTTTTGTTATTTTCGAAAATTTTTTAAAATTGATTTTCAAAATCTTTTTCTTATCTTTATTTCATGATTTTCGAAAACTTTACTAACAATTAATGTGATTGGTTCAAAAATTTGAAGTTTGTTACTTTCTTGTTGAGAAAGGTTCAATCTTTAAATTTTAGGATCATATCTTTTAGTTTCTTGTTAGTCAAGTAATCAATTTTAATTTTAAAAATCAAAGCTTTTTAATTTCCTTTTCAAATCTTTTTCAAAATATTTTTTCAATCATATCTTTTTAATCATATCTTTTTCAAATCATACTTTTTCAAAATCAATTTCAAAAATCTTTTCCAACTTCTTATCTTTTCAAAATTGATTTTCAAATCTTTTTCAACTAACTAATTGATTTTTTGTTTGTTTCTTATCTTTTTCAAAACCACCTAACTACTTTTCTCTCTCTAATTTTCAAAATTTCTTGCCTCTTTTACAAAATTCTTTTTAATTAACTAATTGTTTCAAATTTTAATTTTAATTTTATTTCTTCTCTTAATTTTCAAAAATCACTAACTCTTTTTTCAAAAACAATTTTCGAAAACTCTTCTCTCTCATCTTTTTCTATTTATTTATTCATTTACTAATACTTCTCTTCATATTAAAATTCGAACCCTCTTTTTCTCTCTGTGTTTGAATTTTTCTCTTCTCCTTCTTCTATTCTTTTCTTCTTCTACTCACATAAAGGAATCTCTATACTGTGACATAGAGCATTCCTCTTCTTTTCTGTTCTCTTCTTTTTCATATGAGCAGGAGCAAGGACAAGAACATTCTTGTTGAAGCAGATCCTAAACCTGAAAGGACTCTGAAGAAGAAGCTAAGAGAAGCTAAAGCACAACAATTCAGAGAAAACCTTACAGAGATTCTCAAAAAAGAAGGAGACATGGTCGAACCCAATAATAATGCAAGGAGGATGCTTGGTGATTATACTACACCTACTTCTAATTTTTATGGAAGAAACATTTCAATCCCTGCCATTGAAGCAAATAATTTTGAGTTGAAGCCTCAACTAGTTGCTCCAATGCAACAGAACTGCAAGTTTCATGGACTTCCATCAGAAGATCCCTATCAGTTTTTAACTGAGTTCTTGCAGATATGTGATACTGTTAAGACTAATGGAGTAGATCCTGAAGTCTACATGCTCATGCTTTTCCCTTTTGCATTGAGAGACAAAGCTAGAACATGGTTGGACTCACAACCTAAAGATAGCCTGGACTCTTGGGATAAGCTGGTCACGGCCTTCCTGGCCAAGTTCTTTCCTCCTCAAAAGCTGAGCAAGCTTAGAGTTGATGTTCATACCTTCAAGCAAAAAGATGGTGAATCCCTATATGAAGCTTGGGAAAGATACAAGCAGTTGACCAAAAAGTGTCCTTCTGGCATGCTTTCAGAATGGACCATCTTTGATATATTCTATGATGGTCTGTCTGAATTGTCTAAGATGTCACTGGACCATTCTGCAGGTGGATCCATTCACCTAAAGAAAATGCCTGCAGAAGCTCAAGAACTCATTGACATGGTTGCAAATAACCAATTCATGTACACCACTGAGAGGAACCCTGTGACTAATGGGACACCTCAGAAGAGGGGAATTCTTGAAATTGATACTCTGAATGCAATATTGGCTCAGAACAAAATGTTGACTCACCAAGTCAACATGATTTCTCAGAGTCTGAATGGACAGCAAAATGCATCCAACAGTACTAAAGATACATCTTCTGAAGAAGAAGCTTATGATCCTGAGAACCTTGTAATGGCAGAGGTGAATTACATGGGTGAACCCTATGGAAACACCTATAATTCCTCATGGAGAAATCATCCAAATTTCTCACGGAAGGATCAACAAAAGCCTCAACAAGGCTTTAATAATGGTGGAAGAAACAGGTTTAGCAATAGGAAGCCTTTTCCTTCATACGGCCACTTTAAGTTTCATGAGCAGATAATTTATACGCTTTTTGGCATTGTTTTTAGGTAGTTTTTAGTAGGATCTAGCTACTTTTAGGGATGTTTTCATTAGTTTTTATGTAAAATTCACATTTCTGGCCTTTACTATGAGTTTGTGTGTTTTTCTGTGATTTTAGGTATTTTCTGGCTGAAATTGGGGGACCTGAGCAAAACTCTGATAAGAAGGCTGACAAAGGACTGCAGATGTTGTTGGAATCTGACCTCCCTGCACTCGAAATAGATTTTCTGGAGCTACAGAACTCCAAATGGCGTGCTCTCAACGGCGTTGGAAATTAGACATCCAGAGCTTTCCAGCAATATATAATAGTCCATACTTTATTTGTGATTAGATGACATAAACTAGCGCTCAATGCCAGTTCCATGCTGCATTCTGGAGTTAAACGCTAGAAACACGTCACGAACCAGAGTTGAACGCCAAAAACACGTTACAACTTGGCGTTCAACTCCAATATAAGCCTCAGCTCGTGTAAAGATCAAGCTCAGCCCAAGCACACACCAAGTGGGCCCCGGAAGTGGATTTCTACATCAATTACTTACTTCTGTAAACCCTAGTAGCTAGTCTAATATAAATAGGATATTTTACTATTGTATTTGATATCTTTGGTCTCAGTTTTATTTTATTATTCATCTTAGAAGACTATTGATCACGTTTGGGGGCTAGCCATTCGGCCATGCCTGGACTTTCATCACTTATGTATTTTTAACGGTGGAGTTTCTACACACCATAGATTAAGGGTGTGGAGCTCTGCTGTACCTCAAGTTTCAATGCAATTACTACTATTTTCTATTCAATTCCGCTTGTTTTTATTCTAAGATATTTGTTGCACTTCAACATGATGAATGTGATGATCCGTGACACTCATCATCATTCTCACCTATGAACACGTGACTGACAACCACTTCCGTTCTACCTTAGACCGGGCGCATATCTCTTGGATTCCTTAATCAAAATCTTCGTGGTATAAGCTAGAATTGATGGCGGCATTCATGAGAATCCAGAAAGTCTAAACCTTGTCTGTGGTATTCTGAGTAGGATTCCGGGATTGAATGACTGTGACGAGCTTCAAACTCGCGATTGTTGGGCATGATGACAAACGCAAAAGAATCAAAGGATTCTATTCCAGCATGATCGAGAACCGGCAGATGATTAGCCATGCCGTGACAGAGAATTTGGACCTTTTTCACTGAGAGGATGGGATGTAGCCATTGACAACAGTGATGCCCTACATACAGCTTGCCATAGAAAGGAGTGACAAAATTGGATAAAAGCAGTAGGAAAGCAGACATCCAACAGGGACAAGCACCTCCAAACACTTGTCTGAAATTCCCACCATTGAATTACATGAGTAACTCTGTCTTTATTTTACGTTTATTATTTATTATTATTCGAGAATCCATAACCAATTATTATCCACCTAACTGAGATTTACAAGATGACCATAGCTTGCTTCATACCAACAATCTCCGTGGGATCGACCCTTACTCACGTAAGGTATTACTTGGACGACCCAGTACACTTGCTGGTTAGTTGTGTGGAGTTGTGACAAAGTGTGATTCATGTTTAAGAGCACCAAGTCTTTGGAGCCATTGTTGATGATCACAATTTTGTCCACCAAGTTTTTGGCGCCGTTGCCGGGGATTGTTCGAGTTTGGACAACTGACGGTTCATCTTGTTGCTCAGATTAGGTAATTTTCTTTTTATTTTCTTTTCAAAAAGTTTTCAAAAATATTTTTCAAAATTTCTCACCTGTTTTCAAAAATTTCAGAGTTTTCAAGAATGAATCCTAGAGTTTCATATAACATGTTTTAGCTTGGCTGGCTATTAAGCCATGTCTAACTCATAGGATTTTGATTGAGGACTATGAATTCATTACTTTCTTTTTCCAAAATATGTTTTTGAAAAATTTAGTAAGAAAATACAAAAAAATCATAAAATCATAAAAACCAAAAATATTTTGTGTTCTTGTTTGAGTCTTGAGTCAATTTTTAAGTTTGGTGTCTATTGCATGTTCATCTTATTCTTGCATTTTTTTTCGAAAACTCATGCATTCATAGTGTTCTTCATGATCTTCAAGTTGTTCTTGGTAAGTCTTCTTGTTTGATCTTGATGTTTTCTTGTTTTGTATTTTTTGTTGTTTATCATATGCATTTTTCGTTTGTTAGAGTCCAAGCATTAAAGATTTCTAAGTTTGGTGTCTTGCATGTTTTCTTTGCATCAAAAATTTTTCAAAAATATGTTCTTGCTGTTCATCATGATCTTCAAAGTGTTCTTGGTGTTCATCTTGACATTCATAGTGTTCTTGCATGCATCATTTGTTTTGATCCAAAATTTTCATGTTTTGGGTCATTTTTGTGTTTTTCTCTCTCATCATTAAAAATTCAAAAATGAAAAAATTATCTTTTCCTTATTTCTCTCAAAAATTCGAAATTTTGGGTTGAATTGGTCAAAATTTTTTAAAATAAGTTGTTTTCTTGTTAGTCAAGTCAAAATTTTAATTTTAAAAATCTTATCTTTGCAAAAACTTTTTCAAAAATCAAATCTTTTTCATTTTTTTATTTTCAAAAATTTTAAAAATATTTTCCAAAAATCTTTTTCTTAATATTATTTGCTCATATGGAGGGAGTGCCCAAGAAGATCCCAACCAACATCTCAGCACATTCTTGAGGATATGTGATACTGTAAAGTCAAACGGGGTACAACCTGACATCTACAAACTACTCTTGTTCCCTTTCTCACTCAGAGATAAGGCAGCAAAGTGGTTGGAATTATTCTGATGAGCGGATAATTTATACGATTTTTGGCATTATTTTTAGGTAGTTTTTAGTAGGATATAGCTACTTTTAGGGATGTTTTCATTATTTTTTATGTAAAATTCACATTTCTGGACTTTACTATGAGTTTGTGTGTTTTTCTGTGATTTCAGGTATTTTCTGGCTGAAATTGAGGGACCTGAGCAAAACTCTGATAAGAAGGCTGACAAAGGACTGCTGATGCTGTTGGAATCTGACCTCCCTGCACTCGAAATGGATTTTCTGGAGCTACAGAACTCCAAATGGCGTGCTCTCAACGACTTTAGAAAGTAGACATCCAGAGCTTTCCAGAAGTATATAATAGTCCATACTTTATTCGTGATTAGATGACGTAAACTGGCGCTAAACGCCAGTTCCATGCTGCATTCTGGAGTTAAACGCCAGAAACATGTCACGAACCAGAGTTGAACGCCAAAATTATCTCGAAAGGGTCCTCGGGGATCACCTTCTTCATGGCCTCAACTTCATAGAAGTGGTCTTGATGCACCCTTGAGATGAATCTCTCCATCTCCCATGACTCGGAGGTGGAAGCTTTTGCCTTTCCTTTCCTCTTTCTAGAGGTTTCTCCGGCCTTAGGTGCCATAAATGGTTATGGAAAAACAAAAAGCAACGCTTTTACCACACCAAACTTAGAAGGTTTGCTCGTCCTCGAGCAAAAGAGGAAAGAAAAGAGTAGAAGAAGAAGAAATAGAGGAGATAAAGGGGGGCTTTGTGTTTCGGCCAAGGGGGAGAAGTAGTGTTTAGGTTGTGTGAAAATGAAGGAGTGAAATGGGTTTATATAGGAGTGGAGAGGGGGGTAGGTTTCGGCCATTATGGGTGGGTTTGGGAGGGAAAGTGGTTTGAATTTGGATGGTGGGGTAGGTGGGGTTTTATAAAGGATGGATGTGAGTGGTGAAGAGAATGGTGGGATTTGATAGGTGAGGGTTTTTTGGGGAAGAGGTATTGAGGTGATTGGTGAATGGGTGAAGAAGAGAGAGAGTGGTGGGGTAGGTGGGGATCCTGTGGGGTCCACAGATCCTGAGGTGTCAATGATAGCTCATCCCTGCACCAAGTGGCGTGTAAAATGCCCTTTCTGCCAATCCTGGCGTTAAACGCCGGGCTGCTGTCCTTTTCTGGCATTAAACGCCATTCTGGTGCCCCTTTCTGGCGTTAAACGCCAGTCTGGTGCCCCTTTCTGGCGTTAAACGCCCATTTGCTGCCCTTACTGGCGTTTAAACGCCAACAAGTTTTTCCTCCAGGGTGTGCTATTTTTCTTTCTGTTTTTCATTCTGTTTTTTCTTTTTCAATTGTTTTTGTGACTTCACATGATCATCAACCTATAGAAAACATAAAATAACAATGGAAAATAGATAAATATAATATTGGGTTGCCTCCCAACAAGCACTTCTTTAGTGTCAGTAGCTTGACAGTGGGTCCTCATGGAGCCTCACAGATGTTCAGAGTAATGTTGGAACCTCCCAACACCAAACTTAGAGTTTGAATGTGGGGGTTTAACACCAAACTTAGAATTTGGTTGTGGCCTCCCAACACCAAAGTTAGAGTTTGACTGTAGGGGCTCTATTTGACTCTGTTTTGAGAGAAGCTCTTCATGCTTCCTCTCCATGGTTACGGAGGGATATCCTTGAGCCTTAAACACAAAAGATTCTTCATTCACTTGAATGATCAATTCTCCTCTATCAACATCAATCACAGCCTTTGCTGTGGCTAGGAAGGGTCTGCCAAGGGTGATGGATTCATCCATGCACTTTCCAGTCTCTAGGACTATGAAATCAGCAGGGATGTAATGGTCTTCAATCTTTACCAGAACATCCTCTACAAGTCCATAAGCTTGTTTTCTTGAATTGTCTGCCATCTCTAGTGAGATTCTTGCAGCTTGTACCACAAAGATCTCTAGCTTCTCCATTACAGAGAGAGGCATAAGCTTTATGCTTGACCCTAGGTCACACAGAGCCTTCTCGAAGGTTATGGTGCCTAATGTACAAGGTATTGAGAACTTCCCAGGGTCCTGTCTCTTTTGAGGTAATCTCTGCCTAGTCAAGTCATCCAGTTCTTTAGTGAGCAAAGGGGGTTCATCCTCCCAAGTCTCATTACCAAATAACTTAGCATTTAACTTCATGATTGCTCCAAGGTACTTAGCAACTTGCTCTTCAGTGACATCTTCATTCTCTTCAGAGGAAGAATACTCGTCAGAGCTCATGAATGGCAGAAGTAAATCCAATGGAATCTCTATGGTCTCAGTGTAAGCTTCAAATTCCCATGGTTCCTCATTAGGAAACTCATTGGAGGCCAGTGGACGTCCATTGAGGTCTTCCTCAGTGGCACTCACTGCCTCTTTCTCCTCTCCAAATTCGGCCATGTTGATGGCCTTACACTCTCCTTTTGGATTCTCTTCTGTATTGCTTGGAAGAGTACTAGGAAGGAGTTCAGTAACTTTCTTACTCAGCTGACCCACTTGTGCCTCCAAGTTTCTAATGGAGGACCTTGTTTCAGTCATGAAGCTTTGAGTGGTTTTGATTAGATTAGAGACCATGGTTGCTAAGTTAGAGTGGCTCTGCTTAGAATTCTCTGTCTGGTGCTGAGAAGATGATGGAAAAGGCTTGCCATTGCTAAACTTGTTTCTTCCACCATTATTGTTGTTGAAACCTTGTTGAGGTCTCTGTTGATCCTTCCATGAGAGATTTGGATGATTTTTCCATGAAGGATTATAGGTGTTTCCATAGGGTTCTCCCATGTAATTCACCTCTTCCATTGATGGGTTTTCAGGATCATAAGCTTCTTCTTCAGATGAAGCGTCCTTAGTACTGCCTGGTGCAGCTTGCATTCTAGACAGACTTTGAGAAATCATATTGACTTGCTGAGTCAATATTTTGTTCTGAGCCAATATGGCATTCATAGTATTAATCTCAAGAACTCCTTTATTCTGATTCGTCCCATTGTTCACAGGATTCCTTTCAAAAGTGTACATGAATTGGTTATTTGTAACCATTTCAATGAGTTCTTGAGCTTCTGCAGGCATCTTCTTCAGATGAAGAGATCCTCCAGCAGAGCTATCTAATGACATCTTGGACAGTTCAGACAAACCATCATAGAAGATACCTATGATGCTCCATTTAGAAACCATGTCAGAAGGACACTTTCTGATCAATTGTTTGTATCTTTGCCAAGCTTCATAGAGGGATTCACCTTCCTTCTGTGTGAAGGTTTGGACTTCCACTCTAAGCTTACTCAATTTTTGAGGTGGAAAGAACTTTGCCAAGAAGGCATTGACTAGCTTTTCCCAAGAGTTCAAGCTTTCTTTAGGTTGCGAGTCCAACCATATCCTAGCTCTGTCTCTTACAACAAAAGGGAATAGCATACGTCTGTAGACCTCAGGGTCAACCCCATTGGTCTTGACAGTGTCACAGATTTGCAAGAATTCAGCTAAAAACTGATGAGGATCTTCCAATGGAAGTCCATGGAACTTGCAATTCTGTTGCATTAGGGAAACTAATTGAGGCTTAAGCTCAAAGTTGTTTGCTCCAATGGTAGGGATAGAGATGCTTCTCACATAGAAGTCAGGAGTAGGTGCAGTAAAGTCACCCAGCACCTTCCTTGCATTGTTGGCATTGTTGTTGTTTTCGGCTGCCATGTCTTCTTCTTGTTTGAAGATTTTTGTTAGGTCCTCTACAGGGAGTAGTGCTTTAGCTTCTCTTAGCTTTCGCTTCAAGGTCCTTTCAGGTTTAGGGTCAGCCTCAACAAGAATGCTTTTGTCTTTACTCCTGCTCATATGAAGGAGAAGAGAACAAGAAAGTATGGAATCCTCTATGTCACAGGATAGAGATTCCTAGAGCTGTCAGAGGAAAAGAAGAATAGAAGGAGGAGGTCGAAGAAGAAGAATTCGAACTTATCAAGAGAGATAGAGTTTGAATTGTTGATAGTGGAGGAGTGTTAGTCCTTAAATAGAAGGATGTGAGAAGAGGGGAAGAATTTTCGAAAATAAATTAAAAGATTTTGAAGAAATTTTGAAAAACTGAAGAATGATTTTCAAAAATTAAAGTTGGGAAAGAAATAGACTGATTTTTGAAAAAGATTTTTGAAAGTAGAAATCAAAAAGATATGATTGAAAAGTTATGGTTTTAAAAAGATATGATTTTTAAAATTAATGACTTGGCTAACAAGAAATTTTAAAAGATATGATTCAGACATTAAACCTTTCTCAACAGAAAATGCAACATACTTGAAATGTTTGAATCAAATCATTAATTGTTAGCAAGTATTTTTGAAATTGGAAAGAAATTGATTTTGAAAATATTGATGACAGGTCATCATATACCCATTTTTCAAGCTAATTTCACTTGTTTTATTAGTCTTTATGCACTTTCTTGCATCCTAAGTAAGTGATTTGGAATGAAAATGCATAACTTCTTTAAATCAAACAACCACCATTAAATTGATGCTAAATCATGAGGTTTGAGCTAAAATTAATTGATTTTTAATGATTTATAAACCTTATGAGTTTAGAGATACTTTGATTGGTTGCTTTGGTTTCTTGTAGGTGAAGAAAGGAAGAAAAGAAGAAAAACGTGGCTTAAGAAAGCGTGGCCCAAGGAGAAAAGAATGTGGCGCATAGAAGGAGGAAGCAAACATTGCCCTCCACAAGGGCACACTGCCCTCCAGGAGAGCAACATAATGAACCAAGCCTTGAAAAGCAATATTGCCCTGCCCACAACAAGGGCGGAGCACAATTTGATGCTAAGGATCAAAGAGAGCAAAAACTCTGCCCTGCCCTCCTCAAGAGCAATATCGGGCTTCACCCAAGAAAAATTCAAAAGGAATTGCTTTATAATGCTTCCTATGGGTTTCGAACCCAAGGACAAAGAGGAAAGGAGTAGCGCTCAAGCACAATAAAATCAAGCAAAAAGTGGCTT